>NC_056524.1:212083600-212258338 GCF_019175285.1 Sceloporus undulatus
GTCAATGCATAAAAACAACAATTAAAAACTAAAAACCCTGATATCCCTCTGTTGATCCTCAACCATCACTAAGATGGGGCCACGGGAGGAATGAGGGAATCAGGAACCTGGGCCGGGATGGTTAATCTGGAAAGGCCTGCCGGAAGAGATCCGTCTTGAACACTTTTTTAAAGCTGTCTAATGATGTTATCTGACGGATCTCATCCGGCAGGTCGTTCCAGAGTTTGGGGGCGACAGCAGAGAACGCCCTCTGGGAGGTCGCCGCAAGCCTAGATTTTAAAGGCTGTAGTAAGTTCCTCCCAGAGGACCGGAGAGTGCGGGGAGGATTGTACGGGAGGAGGCGGTCCCTAAGATAGCTTGGACCCAAGCCATTTAGGGCTTTAAAGGTGATAACCAACACCTTGTACTGGGCCCGGAAGCTGATAGGCAGCCAGTGGAGGGACCTCAAAACTGGAGTAATGTGGTCCCTCCTAGATGTTCCTGAGACAAGCCTGGCTGCCATATTTTGAACCAGCTGTAATTTCCGAGTCAAGCACAGGGGTAGCCCCATGTAGAGTGCATTACAGAAGTCAAGGCGTGAGGTTACCAGCGCGTGCACAACCGTCTCGAGATCCCTTACTTCCAGAAAAGGGCGCAGCTGGCGTATCAGCCGAAGCTGATAACAGGCACTCCTGACCGTTGCATTCACCTGATCTGTCATCAGGAGCGACGAGTCAAGGAGCACCCCCAGACTGCGAACACAGTCGCTGGAGGAGAGTGTGACCCCATCCAGGACTGGAGGTTGCAACCCAATTCTTGGTTTCGGGGCCGCTACCATGAGCACCTCCGTCTTGTCTGGATTCAGTTTCAATCTGTTTTTCCTCATCCAGCCCATTACCGCCTGAAGACATTCATTGAGAGAAGAGATGCCATCGGAATTCGAGGCCGACGAACGAGATACGGAGAAATAGATTTGGGTGTCATCAGCATACTGATAACACCCAGCACCATGACTCCGTATTATCTCACCCAGCGGCTTCATATAGATGTTAAATAACATCGGGGACAAAATAGCCCCCTGAGGAACCCCACAAATGAGGTACCTCTTACTGGAGCTACAGTCCCCGAGTAGCACCCTTTGAGACCTGCCCGAGAGGAAGGACCGGAACCACTGCAAAGCAGTGCCCCCAATACCTAACCCCCTCAGGCGGTCCAAGAGGATGCCGTGATCTATAGTATCAAAAGCCGCTGAGAGGTCTAAGAGCACCAACAGGGTCACACTCCCCCTGTCAATGCTCAGACGCAGATCGTCGGTCAAGGCAACCATGGCAGTCTCAACCCCAAAGCCTGTCCTAAAGCCAGTTTGAAATGGGTCTAGATAATCGGTTTCATCCAAGACAGCTTGGAGCTGAAGGGCAACCGCTCTCTCGATCACCTTGCTCAAAAATGGCAGCAATGACACCGGCCTATAATTCCTCATATCCAGGGGGTCTAGGGAAGTTTTTTCAGGAGTGGCCTAACCGCCGCTTCCTTTAAACAAGATGGAACATGTCCTTCCCTGAAGGATGCACCGATGATATCCATGAGGAATCTCATCAATGCATCCCCCCCCTGGACGGCCAGCCATGATGGGCAAGGGTCGAGAGGGCAAGCCCAGCAGATCTTCTCACATGAGTCAACAGTGCGATGCGGCAGCTAACAAGGCCAATGCAATTTTAGGCTGCATCAATAAAAGTATAGTGTCTAGATCAAGGGAAGTAATAGTGCCACCCTATTCTGCTCTGGTCAGACCCCAACTGAAATACTGTGTCCAGTTCTGGGCACCACAATTCAAAAAGGACATTGAGAAACTGGAGCGTGTCCAAAGGGGGGGCAACCAAAAGGGTGAAGGGTCTGGAAACCACGTCCTATGAAGAACGACTTAGGGAGCTGGGGATGTTTAGCCTGGAGATAAGAAGTTTAAGAGGTGATATGATAGCCCTGTTTAAATATTTGAAGGGATGTCATATTGAGGAGGGAGCAAATTTGTTTTCCGCTGCTCCAGAGAACAGGACCTGGAACAATGGATGCAAGCTACAGGAAAAGAGATTCCACCTCAGCATTAGGAGGAACTGATAAGTAAGGGCTGTTCGGCAGTGGAACAAACTCCCTCAGAGTGTAGTGGAGTCTCCTTCCTTACATGTCTTTAAACAGAGGCTGGATGGCCGTCTGTTGGGGATGCTTTGATTTAGATTTCCTGCATGGCAGGGGGTTGGACTGGATGGCCCTCTTCCAACTCTATGATTCTATGACTCTATGATTCTATGAGGCCTGGACCATGGCACATGGACTGGAGGGAGGGCCCTTCTTCTTACTCTGATTAGGCCTGATAGAGCTGGCCTGCCCTTCTCTCCCTCTGGATGATGGTGGATGGAGGGAGGACCTTCTTCTGCCATGTGTATGTGTGTGCATGCAAAAGAGGTTCTCAGGAGGAGGCGCTACTACACTGCAAACCTGTGACCTCTGCTGTTTGACCTGTATGAAAGCTTGTTCCACATAATAAGCCATTTATCTGAAATTCAGGGCTGAAGCATCAATGGATATCTGCCAAAATGTCACCCCAGATGCTTCACAGACAAATCCCTGGATTCTCCTAGCCCTGCTGCTGCTTCAGCTCCTCACTGACACTGCCTGTTCATTTTTCCTCTTCCAAACATGCAGGTACAGACCAGAGTGGGGAGTAGGAGCAGCAGTGTCCTCTGCTTGCTGTGACAGGTTAGGTCTACAAAGAAATTGGCAAGTGAATGGGCAGCAGTGGTGGCTGCACAGAGGAGGAGAGGTCTGCTGAGAGCTTCCTTGCCTGTATATCTGCCCCTGCCCCCAAATTTGGAAACAGCATTACAATTGTATTCCCCATTACCATGTATGGATGTGAGAGCTGGACAGTTTAAAAAAATGGACAAAAAGAGAATAAATTTATTTGAGATGTGGTGCTGGAGAAGAGTGCTGAAGATACCATGGACAGCTAAAATAATAAATAAACGGGTCCTAGAACAGATCAAGCCTGAAATTCCCTGGAGGCAAAGATGACTAAACTGAGGCTGTCGTACTTTGGCCACATCATGAGAAGGCATGACTCATTAGAAATGATAATAATTTTAGGAAAGGTGGAGGGAAGTAGAAAGAGAGGACGACCACATGCTAGATGGATGGACTCAAGGAAGTCATGGGTATGAATCTGCAAGAACTTAGAAGAATAATGGAGAATACGGGAGTCTTGGAGATGCCTCATCCACAGGGTCACCAAACATATCAGGACAGCCACTGTCCTCCTTCTCCAATGTGGGCATGTTACCTCAGGGAGCTGCCTCTGTGTAGAACTACAATGCTGCACATTGCATATATGCATAAAGTCTGTTGCAACTGACCTGAAAGCACAAGGCATTCCTCCTTCTGAAAAAGTGAAGAATAAGTAGCAAACATGCTCCAAGAACTTTTCTCCATGCAAGGCTTTCATCAGATGAATACTTTTTTTTTGTGGGGGGGAGCTTAATTTCCTAAATCTTCAGCCAACATGGCCAGCAGATATACTAGAGGGGGGAGTTTTCAAACAGTTGTCATTTTTTTTTAAAAAAAAAGCAGCTCCCTCCACCAGATAGGAGTGTGTGCCTGCACTCATTTTCGGGTGCTGCTCTGCCTTTGTTTTGGGAATGCAAATAGGAAAAAGTCACATGGGAAGCAATCTACCACAGCAAATGGTCTTGCCTAGTGCTGCAGCATCCCACCCCTGATTAATGATACTGGTTCATGTTGCGGTAGGGCCCTTATTACTGGCCTTGAGTGTGGTGAGAGAAACCAAAGCAGTGGAGCCATTTCAGGTGGTCGATGAGGCCTTTGTTGGAAATCATGGCTCTTATGTTCTTCTCCTGATTATCAAAGAGCTGTAAGCAAGGGCTGCTCCCATGGATGGCTGCTGCCTCTGCCCCTAGGCCAGGTTTGTGCTGTGGGGTATAAACAACAAAGTCATTCCCACGGAACCTGCCCTGTAAGGCTGGGTGAAGGAGGACTCTGAGCCTGGGAGAGAAGGAACATTAATTGGGTCCCACAGTCTTGCCTGGGGCAAGCTGGAGTCACCCAGCTGTGGCAAAGGCACTGTTGTCTCTAACATGCTGCATTAATAGGGGTTCTCTCTGTGGAGATTGAGCTGGGGCAGAGATGGGTGGCTGGATGGGTGTTTGGGAGAGAGATGTGCCTGTGCTATGAATGCTAACATTGTTGTTTCCATTGACCAGGCCCCATTTGCATCCCAAGTGCCTTCCTTGCCTCAGATATAAATTGACTATTGCCAGACCCTCTGAAGGGTGTGGTAACTCATGGTGTTACACTCCCCCATGGACCTCCTCCCATCCCATACAGAATCCTTAGGAATGTTGTTTGTACTAATGTTAACTCATAAATCATAATTTCCGTATACAACTGACTGTAATGGTAATAGCTGTAACATGAACAACTAGCAAAACTAAAATTATACCTTTTCATGTACCTAAATGAAACATAGTGGTTGTGAAAATCTGGTAAAATGTGATGTTGTTAAAGAAAAATTTAAACAAATTACATTTTAAATATTTTTTTAGAAAAAATAAATTTTAAGGAAATCTGAAGCTTCTCCTTTTTCCTCCCATTGAGCTCATACCATCTTTTCAACATTTTAAAGGGACACAGGCAGATACCACAGCCTGCTTCTGCCAAAAGACAGATGTTTGGAGAGCATTAGGGTCAGCCCCCTTAGGTTGTCACCTGGTGCGGTCCACACACCCTGCATCTCCCTAGTGATGCCACTGATAGGAGAGGCTGCAAAGATGGGCCAAGACACTGCACTGCCTGAGGCAGGTAGATTACTTGCCCCAACCCCCCTCCATGTACAGAAGCTGACTGGATTGGCAGTCATTGCAGACTCCAGAAGTAGCAGACTAATTAAGGGGTCCAGGATGGGTTGCGTAGTCTATACCGCTTTGCCCTCAAACAGAGGGAGGCATAGGGTTCCATCCTATTCCACATGCTGTTCAATATCTATATGAAGCCATTGGATGAAGTCATTAGGAGTTTGGGGACTAGGTTTCATCAATATGTGGATGACACTCAGCTCTACTTATTATTATCAGTCAGCTGGAGTTGTGTAGGCACTGGACTAGTACCTGGATACTGTAATGGGCTGGATGGGGACTTATAAACTGAAGATGAATTATGGAGACTTCATGAATTGGTGATTCCAAAATCAAGGAAATTATAGAATCATAGAGTTGGAAGAGACCACAAGGGCCATCCAATCCAATCCCCTTGTCATGCAGGAACTCACAATCAAAGCATCCCCAACAGATCCCGCCTCTGCTTAAAGACCTCCAAGGAAGGAGATTCCACCACACTCCGAGGGAGTGTGTTCCACTGTCAAATAGCTCTTACTGTCAGGAAGTGCCTCCTAATGTTGAGCTGGAATCTCTTTTCCTGTAGCTTGCATCCATTGTTCTGTGTTCTAGTCTCTGGAGCAGCAGAAAACAAGCTTGCTCCATTTTCAATGTGACACCCCTTCAAATACTTAAACAGGGCTATCACCTCTTAACTGTCTCTTTTCCAGGCTAAACATACCCAACTCCCCAAATCTTTCCTCATATGGCATGGTTTCCAGGCCCTTCACCATTTTGGTGGCCCTCCTTTGGGTATGCTCTAACTTGTCAACATCCTATTTGAACTGTGGTACTATCTATCCTTACAAAGTTGTCAACATCCTTTTAAAAAAATGATTGGTGGCACTAGAAGCCCTGGCAGCAGCTCTCCAAAGATAGGTTACAAACCTCTTCCCCGAACCTGCTAGCCCATCCTGGGATTGCATTCCTTTTTTGTGCCACAGCATTTATACAGGACACACTCTGCAGCCTAGCGGCATTGACTCATGAAAAATGTACTTTGGTCCCCCTTTTGTTTTTCTAAATCTTTCGTAAAAGGAACACATACACACACCACTACCTTTTCCCTCTCTGACTGGGAAAAACAAATGAACAGCCCCTTGTCATGGAAAGGCTTACCAAAGGAAACCTCTGACAGCAAGCTCTTCTCTCCTGAGACAATCCTGTTTGCTTGCACAAGGTATTTGAATCCGTTTTGATAACATCATTTCCAGAGGAGAACACAGTGCCCTGGCCTGACCCTCTAATCCTATTCTTCCCCCTTAGACACGCTCTATATGTGCCGATCTCTCTCACCCACTCTGATGACAATCTCAACATGGATGCTTTAATCTACAGAGGTTAAATATTACCTGCCCTATTCCAAATATACTGAAAACAGCTAGAGTTAAAATAGATGCTTGGAAAGAACACTGACACACACAAGAAACCACAAGTAGTAGTCCTAAGGCACTGGAGCCCAGCGTCACTGACTCCCTACATAAACATTTAGATACTTTCATTCTTTGTTCTGAGCAGTTTCCAGGTACAAGACAAATAGTCCTATAGGCCTGTTACAGACAGCCAAAATAAAGTTGCTTCGAGTCACAGTGGAGGTATGGTATTTGAATGATGCATGTGTCCTAAGAGTCCAGAAGTCGCACCAAAGCCACGCTCCAGCCCTAAGGACTGGAGCATGGCTTTGGTGTGGCTTCTGGACTCTTAGGACGCATGCATCATTGAAACACCATACCTCCACTGTGACTCGAAGCAGCTTTATTTTGGCTGTCTGTAACAGGCCATAGTGTATTCCAGTCAGGAAAGAGCTTGAATATAAGACTGATTGGGGGGCGGGCCTGCGGGAGGAGAAGCTTACTATTTTAAAAGCACTCTATTTTTTCCTGTTTTTTATACATGGATTCAAGCATCCACAGTTTGAAAATGTTCAAAAAAAGTATAAATTTCAAATATCAAACCTTGATTTTCCATTTTTTTTATAAGGGACACCATTTTGCTATGTCATTATATTTAATGGGACTTGAACATCCACGGATTTTGTTATACATGGGGGATCTTGGAACCAAACCCCAGCATATAACCAGGGTCCAGTGTATTTACTTTTCATGTCCACAGTTCCCAATCTATGGAAATAATATACACAAGCAACAAATCAACAAGGCTTGGAACTGTATCCCTTGCTTTCCATAAGCTCAAAAAGGAAGGTTAATTGGTCAAACCAAGAACACAGAATTTCCCCCAAAAAGCAAGTATTGAATGGGAACTTGATTATTTCATCAGAAAGCTTGAGGCAATATTCTCAGTTCTTGAATCTTTAGGAGAGTACCAAGGAAAGCTCTGTCTGTAACAAGGTGACCCTAAAAACATACACACAAAGGCTTCCTGTTGTTGAAATATATAATGTATCTGTTCAGGGCTAGGGGGATGTTACTGCAATACCTCATTATTACAGATTTGATGAGTTCAACTATGTGCTCCTGTTGTTTTTCTGCATATTATGTTCTGCAGAGCTACTAGATATAGCAGGGCCTTCTTGGTGGTATTAGCCCAGCTGTGGAACTCTCAACAGACATTTTGTTGTTGTCTCATGCTGTTGGCATTCAGGTGCTAGCTATTGTAGTGTGCTTTCAAGTTGTATCAAGTTGTTACAGTGACCCTAAAATGAACCTTTTATGCTTTCAAGTAGTTTCCAAGTTATGGAGACTCTAAGGTGAACTTATCACAGGGTTTCCCTTCAAGATTTGTTCAAGGGGTTTGCCTTTGCCTTCCTCTGAGGCTGTGTGATTTGCCCAAGGCCACTCAATGGATTTCCATGGCTAAGCAGGAATTTGAACTCAGGTCTCCAGAGTCATAGTCCAGTGCTTACACCACCATACACTGGTTCAGTATGAACCTATAATAGTTTTTGGGTTTTTTGCAAGATTTGTTAAGAGGCGGGTTGCCTTCCTCTAAGGCTGAGAGAGTGAGTCTTGCTCAAGGCCACTCAGTGGGTTTCCATGGCTGAATGGAGGTTTGAATGCTGGACTCCTATTCCTAGTCTGGCACTCAAACCACTATATTGCACTGGCTCTCTGTTGTCTACAGTACTAAGACTGTACTTATTCTTGCAGGCATTTAGAATGAAAACAAAAAAGTCTTTGTCCTGCTGTTTGTTTTTCCTGTGATTTCTATTAATTTGGTGTTTTTTTTTTAAATGGAAGGCAACTATCTCTCTTCACAGAGGTTACATAAAGATTTACCTATGGTCCCATGAACAGAAGGCATCCATTCCCTCACTTTCAGAAAGCTTCCCAGGTGCTGTATTTCCCTCTTACATCCATAGGAACAAAGTATGTGTGGCATCTGGCATTTCCTTCCCTTCACATTCATGTTGCTAAGATGTGAGTTCTAAGATCAGGGCTGTTGTTGTGCGCCTTCATGACACTTCTGACTCATGGCAATCCTAAGCTGAATCTATCAGTGTTTTCATGGCAAGTTTCTTCACAGGGCGTTTGCCATTACCATCCACAGCTGCTGAGTGTATGACTTGCCCAAGGCTAAGGGCAGAGAACCTGTAAGATCAGTGAGACTTAATGTCTTTGGGTTTTCAGAAACTGAATAAAAATGGAGAAATTGTGAGGTTTGAAATAAGCATGTGCTCCCTTCAGCCTGCATCCTCAAATGATGGGCATTGACTGGCAAAAATAACAGCAGCTTGCAAGAGCCCTCCCACCTGCAAACCACATTGGTGCATAAAAAACTAAGTGAAACATGTTGTCTTATTCTCTGTATTAAGTATGGCTTGTGAAAGTGCATGAGCTTATGCCATTCCCTTGTCATCAAATATGTTACATGTGACTCTAGTGTTGTGGTTTCAGTTATGCCATATCTATTCTACTTGCATTTTGAATTCTGCACCATAGACTCCACCAACAGTGCTAGCATTAATTCAGTATTCAGCACTGCCTAACTGTATAATTGAAATGCCCCTACAGTCTTTAATAATACACTGCACATCACACATGCATTCATATTTTACATGTGACTTTATGCAGTCTCCTCCTGAGTTGCTTGCACTCTCTGCTTAGTATATACTTTATTTATGTGGCACAGTTGTTTCCTGCACTGCACTCATCTGTGGCAGCCTAGTATTGTGCATGAACAATACTCACCTGGCAGTAGCTCAGGGATGAGGATTTGTACAGATATGTAGTAAATGAGTATCATAAGCCTGAAAACTATAAGCAAAAAGTTTTTGAGGATTCTGTCAAGGTTCCAGAAATCTTCATTTCAAGATAGTATCTCTGCATTATGCCATTCAGTAACTAGAAGGAGAACATGCTATCAAATATATTCCAGGAACAGAGGGTGGACCAAAATGGCAGATCCTTATGTAAGCCCACAGGCTATTAGCTGACCACTCCTGGCCTACAGTGCAGCATTTCCAGGCAGGTGAAGGAGAGAGGAGCTTATGTAGCAGGATAGGGGGAGTAGATGAGAATAGCTGGGATATCAAAGAAAATAATTATAGAAGAAGGAATTGAGAAGCAGCCAAAGTTCCTGCCACTCTAGATGGATGCTCACTAAACCATTCACTACTTATGCGGATGGAGGCAATACACTTCCCTGCTGAGCAGATCACCACTCGAAACAGGACATGGAGGCGTTACAGTATTGTTTAGTGTACAATATTATCACTGAGTGTCTCTTAAAATGCTGGGAACATGATACTCATTGAAGAGGATATAGATGCGGATGCCCCTTTGGGTCTCAACTTTGTAAGGCCATTCCCTAGCTTTAATGTAGGACTTCCACTGATATAAGATATGCCCTAAAGTCCTATCCATCCAGCACAGCAGGATTTTCCTAAATGACACTTCAGGATGGAGACACTGGAAAGAGAAGCAGCTTTAAAAGATATCAAATGTGCTGGGAAGGCAGGCAATAAAAGGAGAACAAAGGTTCAGATCCATGCTGCTTTCTTGAAAGCATTTAGCAGTAGCACTTGCCAGACCTCCTTTAATGGCAATGCAATGAAGAATTTGGAACAGCAAGCAATTTCTTCCGGATTCATACATGGCAATTCCTGCTGATCTTACTACTGCAGCAGTATTGTGCTATTGTTATTATGCCCCCAACAGAATTGCAGAATGTGTTTTTCTGACATACATAACATCATAGAAGATCACATCAAGATTCTCAGCAAAGGCGTGAAACAATATTCCTCCAACCAAGCTGCTGAAAGGAGGGCTTTTTGGGGCAGTCATCATATTGCCAAGACTGCCATCATGTGGTATCACTGGGAATTTGATTTTTCATAAAGGCTCTGCAAGTATAACCAATTTGAGATTGGAAAAAAGATCTCTCTCATTCTCTCTTTACAGCATTCTCTGGACTTTACTGCACTCCTTTGGAGCATGTGGAAGACTCCCCATTACTTCAGAAACTAGACACTTCTGCCATTCCCAGAAATAGAACTTTGACACAAACAATGGAGCGAAGTCATATTTAAGAGAGGTCTCTTTCAGCCCATATAGCAAGAAGTCCCTTCTATGAAGGGAAAAGTGCACACTGGAGAATATGAGATGCCATGACTGTTATGAAGGGGAAGAACATGGGAATATATCAAGGCTGGGCAATTACGGAGTTTCAGATATTGGAATGTAACTCCCAAAAATGGTGAGGGATCATGGGCATGTTTCAATCCTACACAACTTTCAAGATCTGGAAGGGAGATCCTTCCCTCAGTCCCACCACCATCAAAGGCATATTTGGAGAGCACAAGGATGCATGTTCCTAGACAATGGAGTTCTCTAAGGAAGACAATCCTTGATCTTTCCTTGTTGTCCATCTGGCAGCAGGTAATGCTTTCCTACTCAGCAACTAACTGGTATGGACAGAGAATTTTAAAGGGATTAGTTTGTCTTCCTTGTTTTCATTCCTGAAGAAAGAAAGCCAAGATATAACTTCTGGAGGGTACAACTGCTTTTATATGTGTGTGTATGGCAACCCCATAGGGTTTTCTTAGGCAAACAATACTAAGATGGTTGACCACTGATGTCTCTGAAATTTAGCCTGCAAGACCTGGTATTCTTTAATGGTCCGCCATTTCAAGTACTAACCAGGCCTCATTCTGTTTAGCTTCCAAGATCAGATGGAACCTGGTGACTTCAGAGTATTTAGGCTTCTTACTTCAAACCCCTTCTGAAGAAACCTGCCATGAATAAAACCTCATGAATAGGTTCACCTTAGGGTTGCCATACGTCAGAAATACGTCAGAAAGGCACAAAGCTGTAACAAATTAAGAATCACCATTGGGGGTGGGTGGGGATGAATGTAGATGTAAATGTTGACAAACACACATATTTGCCACCAAATTTCAGGATCTAGTCATCTAAGATTAAATGGTAGTTTCCTTTATTCCTCACTGGAGCTCACCTCCTTGTTGAGTGTAACTGCTTTAACCAATTGGTCTGAACTCTCTCAAGCTGATAAAAGCTGGGGATCTTGTGTAAAATCTGGAATACAACTGTATGTACAACTAACCTGCTTAAAATCATTAATTAAAATTTATTATTATTTTACTATGTGGCCCAGTCTATTGAACTATGCAACAAAAAAAATAACGAGTCTATTGAACAAACGGCAACTCAAGCAGCCCAAATAGTACAAATAGATTTATTCCAAAAGTTATCTTTTTAAAAGTATATAAAACAACTAAGGTTACAATCAGAAATGAAACACAGACATTTCTAGTCTATGACAGGTTTGCACACAGAACGTTTTGATGAAAGAATGGGACTCAAGTGGAAAAAACAAATCTTAATAATGACTCAAGTCATTTTCATTCTCTCATTGGCACAGCCTGAAGTTACACACACTTTCAGGATGCTTTTTAGACATTCATTTTTAAACATCCTTTTATGCAGGGTAACACAATAAAAAAGTATGTGTGTGTGTGCGCGCGCATGTGTGTGTATAGTAAATCCTCCAGTATTCTGAAGTGATTAGGGGGAAAAAAACCCTATCTTGTATAGTCAAACTGATGCATAAGACAAACTCCAGAGACGTATGTTCTAAAAAATGGACACAGGGTGCTATCCATTTCTGAAAAAACGTGTCCTTCCAAAAAGAGAGGGATATAAAATGCATAAAGAAAACTGATATTTAATTCCTGGAGAAAACCTAGCAGACATAAACAGCAGTAGTCGGCTTATGTTTGTCACCCTTCCATATAACCTAGAAAAAAACTAATAGGCACAGCGAAGATGAATTTTCCCAGAAGGGAAGGGAAGTATGTTTTTGAACTGAGCACATCTCTCTGGCGATTCCACAAAGTGCAGCCTTCCTCACAAAACCACCAGCATAAGTTAGAGGCAAAAAACAAACAACAACAACAACAAACCCAAACATGCACACGCAAATATTTCAAGAAATTTAGCTGAAGAGCAGCAAAACTTTGTTTCAAGAAGGATAAAATTTGCAGCACCTGGTAGGAAAAGTAAAGAGTAAAATTGAGAAGGCAGTCTCCAACACAGAGCTTGAAAACAAAGGTTGTTGTTGGTGGCAAGTGTTTCCTTTTTTGAACATTTACAAATTAAAACATCTCTATACCCAGCCTTAACTGTCAACCACCATTCACAATTTAACTTTTGCCTCTACTCCCCCCCCCCGACAATTCTCCCACACACCTGTGCATTCTTCATCCAGGCAGTTATCTTCTCTTTAAATTAACAGTAGAACATTTTAACTCCCATCACTCCCAATTAAAACATACAAACATTTATGCACTACATTCACCAAATTAATACAACAACAAAACACATGGCAGAATCTGCCAGATTCTGCCAGTTATGCAGCTTAGGGATGCTGGTTACTGCAGTCCAGCAACATCAAGCATTGTTGTATGATTCTCAACCTATCCAACTCTGCCTTCCTGTCCTGCCAGTTTATTTGAAAAGGATATTTTCATATTTGGAACGTTCAGTGACACTACTATGATAACAACTATGAAAATATGTCCATTAAAGCTGTAAGGAAGACTATTTTTAGAAACCCATAAGCTTTCTACTTATGGTGGGTATATTCTTTTGCACCTTAGGCTTTGAGATCCTCTCCACCACCATGTACCTCCAAACTATGACGTCCGTTGCTTCTTGGCTGGCTTCAAAGGGGAGAATTCCTCCTCCTCTTCAATAGATTCATCTTCTTCGCTAATTTCTTCCTCCTCGCTGAATTCTGAGAGATCCTTTCTGTGAACTGAGAAACAACCAAGCCTGTTTATTTATGTTTCCGGCCCCTCCCCTTGCTAGCAAATGGTAGAGTACCCACCTTTACCAAAACATTTCTGAGTGAACTGATTTCCCCAGCCCTCCTCCCTTACTGTAGACAACAGGTCTCTACAGACTGCCCCTTTTCACACATCTGCACCTGCAATACAGGTGCTCTTGCAATATAGCATCTGACCAAACTATATAGCAGGACAGGCAAATTGCAGCCTGTAGGCTGTATGTGGGCTCCAGGAAACCCCAGGGTTAAAAAGAAAGTCAAATTTTCCCAAATGACCCCAGTGGAGCAATTTTGCTACTTTTTGCCTCCCTGCACTGTTTTATGGCCAGGGGAGGTCTTTAATAACTACTAGGGGATGAGGAAATGTGGTCAAAATGCTGTCCTTGCCCTCTAAAAAGTGTCAAATGATATTTATGTGCAAAGCATTTTATTTATTTAGCAGGGGGAGCACAGCCTTCCAAGGTCTAATGGGTGGTGGCAATGCAGCCACCTAACCCCTGACAGCTACCCATTCCTGCTATATATAAACCATGAAGAAAGCATAAGGACAGGTTACTCACCTGTAACGGTATTTCTTCGAGTGGTCATCTGCGAATTCATACAAATGGGTTTTACTGCACCTGCGCAGTGCTGTTCGGATACTTCTAGAATCACTGGGCAAAGTACACTTTGCAACATATAGAAACTTTTTGGCGGTAACCCCGCCCCCCTCCTATAAAGCCCCGGTTCCCGCTCTTTTCCCTAGTTCCAAAACTTTTCCGCCAAGTCGGCGATGCAAGACAGAGCCAAAGTGAGCAGGACACCGAGGGGAGGATGGGCGGGATTTGTATGAATTCGCAGATGACCACTCGAAGAAATACCGTTACAGGTGAGTAACCTGTCCTTCTTCTTCGTGGTCTCTGCGAATCATACAAATGGGTTAGACTGACAAGCTTAGGTATACGGCGGAGGGAGTGTCCTGAAACCCAAGCTATGGTAAACCAAGGTAATTTTATTATATCAATAAAACTGCGAACCGTAAAAAGGGTCTGTCTCGTTCTTGCACAGAAGTTCAATATGGACATAACATTATAGTACCTGAAAAAGGGAATACAAGGTCATGCAAGACCGTACCCATTGGAGCTGTGCAAATGTAAGTGAAAACTCAATCAAATAATAACCTTGCAGACCTGAAGAGGGAATGTAAAGGTCATGCAAGACCAATCCCACTGAAAATGAGACATCATAGATCAATGTAAACACAGTACCCTCTGTATAACACATGGCACAACTCACACTAGTAAAACATTCAATGCAAACCAGAAACCAACACAGCACTCCCAAAAGCTGCGTCCCGAATGGCCCTGGTGTCCAGTCTATAATGCTTTATAAAAGTCAATGGCTGGGACCAAACAGCAGCCTTACAAATATCAGATAAGGAGATTCCAGCTAGAAAGGCAGAGGATGCTGCAACCGCCCTGGTCGCATGCGAACGCACCCTGGCCGGTGTCGGTTTGCCCGACAGTTCATAACAGAGATGGATAGTGTTAGCAATCCATTTCAAGAGTCTTTGGGGTGACACCGGTAGGCCCTTTCTAGGTTCGGAATAGCATTGAAAAGGTCTTTCGGAATGACTCGAACCCATTGTTCTATCTAAGTAGAAAGCCAAAGCTCTCCGAACGTCCAGCATATGCAAGCTGCGTTCCTCCGCAGTGGATGGGTTCGAAGCCAAGGTTGGCAATACAATGTCCTGACACATGTGAAAGAAGGAAACCACCTTAGGAAGGAAGGTGATATCAGTTTGGAGTACGTCCTTGTCCCTGTGGAATCGAAGGAAGGGTTCATCCCTCCGCAAGGCAGGCAGGCAGAAGTGATGGCCACAAGGAATGCAGTCTTCCAAGTTAATAGTCTCAAGTCCGTTGTGGCCAAGGGTTCAAAGGGCTTGGATTGGAGGGCGGACAATACAACGTCCAAGCTCCAAGCCGGAGCAGGAACAGAGACCTGGGGGTGAATGTTATTGCAACCCATTAAAAAGTTCTTAACAAGAGGGTCCCTGAAAAAGGAAGGCAAACCATCATATTGAAAGTGGGAACAAATGGCAGACAGATAACATTTAATGGACGTAAGGCACAGTCCCGCGTCCAACAACGACATCAAGAATTCAAGTACCACCGGTACCAAGACGCGGTGCAGTGGCAGGTCCCTCTCTTCGAGGAAATGCAGAAATCTCTTCCACTTAGAGGCGTTGGACCTCTGGGTCGCTGGCTTTTGAGTGGCACGGATCACCCTCCGTACCGACGGTGGAAGTAACCTCAGTGGTGAAGCCTCCACGCCACCATTGGTAGCGTGTCGATGTCCGGATGCCGGACTCTCCCGTCCTGGAGAGTGAGAAGGTCTGGTCTCGGCTCCAATCGGAGAAACTCGTTGTTGGAAAGGTGGAGCAACGACGGGAACCACAGTTGTCTCGGCCACCACGGCGTGACGAGAATCGCGTCGACGTGGTCCCTCGACATCCTCGAGACCACTCTGGTGAGCAGAGGAAACGGGGGAAAGGCGTAGAGCATCTCCCCGGACCAATCGAAGGCTAACGCGTCTCCGAGGGATCTCTCGTGTCGCCTTCGGGAGCAGAACTGGGGACAATGGCTGTTGGAGGCAGTTGCAAACAGGTCGATTTGAGGAGCTCCCCACCGGTAAAATAGGTCGTGGACTGTCTCTGGATGGAGCCTCCACTCATGGCAGGTCGATGTGGTCCTGCTGAGCTGGTCCGCCAGGGTGTTCTCGTCCCCGGGCAGGTGGATCACCTGAAGAAGGATGCCCCTTGAGATGCACCAGTCCCAGATCCTCAGGGTGATGTCCAGGAGCATTTTCGACTTGGTGCCTCCTTGTTTGTTGACATAATACATCACGGTTGTGTTGTCTGTCCTGAGGAGGACCACCTTGTCCGTGATGCTGGATTCGAAGGCCTTCAATGCTTTCTCGACGGCCAACATCTCCAATGCGTTGATGTGGAGTGAGGTCTCTTGCCAAGACCACCTCTCTCTCACACACAAGTCCAGGAGATGGGCGCCCCAGCCTTCCATCGACGCATCCGTCGTTAGGGTCATTTGAGGATGAGGCTGGACAAAGGGCATGCCGACGCAGACGTTGCGAGAATCTAGCCACCACAATAGGGAAGTGGTGCCGGGTCTCGGTATGGTGAGCCATTTGTCTGGAGGGTCCATCATAGGATCGAAGACCGACAGGAACCATGACTGGAGAGGCCTCAGCTGTAGTCTCGCCCATGGAGTCATGAATGTGGTGGATGCCATGTGTCCCAGGGCCACCTGGACGTCTCTGGCCCTTATTCTCCTGTAGGACCGGACGGCCCTTACCGCCATCCACAGCACCAGGAAATGGTCTCGAGGCAGGTAAGCGATGCATTCTTTGGAATCGAGGATGGAGCCGATGAAACAGACCTGCTTGGCCAGGACCAGATGAGACTTCTCTAGGTTGACCAACAGTCCTAAGTCCGACAGAAGACGGAGCGCAAAGCTGATGGCGTCCTGAAGCTCCTCCTGTGAGGGGGCTGCAAATAGCCAGTCGTCCAGGTACGGGAAGACCCTGAAGCCCTTCTGATGGAGGTAGGCCACCACCGGGGCCATACACTTCGTGAAGACCCTCGGAGCCGTGGCCAAGCCGAATGGGAGGACGTTGTAGTGATAGGCGACGGAGCCTATGGCGAAGGCGAGGAACCTCCAGTGGGACTCTCGAATCCCTACATGGAAGTAAGCATCCTTTAGGTGTATGGTTGCAAACCAGAGGTCCTGGTGAAGTAAAGGCAAAATAGAAGCCAGGGTTACCATGCGAAAACGTCGGCAGCGTAAAAAGGAGTTAAGTCCCCTTAAGTCTAATATGGGTCTGATTCCACCATCTGACTTCGGTACCGTAAAGTACCTGGAGAAAAAGGCTCTGGACAACAGTTCAGGTGGTAGGGGCGATATAGCCCCTTTCTGGAGAAGAGAGCGCACTTTGTCGAGAAGGGTGCCCGAGGGGGCGGTGGAAATAAAAGCTCCGGTGGGGGGGAGCTCTTTGAACTCGAGGGTGTAGCCCCTCCGGACGATGGTTAAGACCCAAGAGTCGGAAGTGATGGAGGCCCATACGGTGGCAAAGGGTCGAAGAATGTCCAAAAAATAGGGGCTAGGCGAAACGAAGTGCGCAGGGGGGGCTTCATGCTCTCTTTTTAGCCTGGTCGGTATCCTGCCTCCATGCCTTGCGGTATTTGGGGGGGTAAGCCTGACGGCCAGAAGAGGAAGAGGATTGGGATGGGTACCTCTGCCGCTGGGAGCCCTGCTGGCCGAACTGACGGTCATAATAGAATGGTCTCTGGGACTGACCTTGTTGTTGCTGCAATCATCTTCGGAACTGGGAAGTGCCAGGGGCGGACATGCCATGTTTCCTGGCGGCCGCTTTCATCCTAAACTTTCTATTAAGTTTGTCGTCAGTGTCGGCATGGAAGAGCCCGGAGTCATCGATGGGCATCTCCTCGATTGTGGTACGGACGCCCTGGTTGAGGTCTGATCCGCGAAGCCAGGCGTGTCGCCTCAGCGCGATGGAAGCAGCCATAGCTCTACCGGTGCACTCTGCCACATTTCTGGACGTGGTAATTAGCCAGCTCCCGATCGAGTGGGTTTCGTCCCTGATCTCGGCCAAGGTGCGCTGGGCGTCATCCAGAACATCAGGGATGATCAGAGATATTCCCTCCATGAGGGTCTGGACATAGGCCCTCATGCAGGCCACGTAATTTATGGCCTTGACTGCCAACACTGACGCCGTATATGCTTTCCTCGAGAGGGCGTCAATCTTCTTGGCCTCCTTATCCAAGGGGAAGGAAGATTGACGTTGCGTCGAGGTATGTTGGGCTCCCTCAACAATCGCGGAATTTTGGCGGGGGTGAGAGGCCAACCAGGGAGCGTTCAGGGAAGAGACCCTATACAGCGACTCTATTTTGCACGGTGGTCCCAGCAAAGAAGCGGGAGCGTCCCATGAGCGTTTGACCAGGGACTCCAGCGAAGGCAAGAATGGTATCGACGGCGGTGTCTGCATCCGACCTTGGACTCGCCTCTCTATCGGGTCCTTGGCCACTCCTCCAGGTAGGCCAGCTCAATGTCCAAGGCGCGGGACATCTTAATGACGTGTTCGGCAAACGAACGCACGTCGTCAGTCGGTGAGGCCGGCTCCGGTTGATGGAGGCCCAGTGAGAGGTCATCTGCTCGATCCTCATCATCCGAAGGGGCGTCGGATTCGGCAGGAGGATCCGGCGCCAAGTCCGAGAGAATGGTCTCCACCACGGTGAGTCGGAGAGCGAGAGCAGTCTGCACCACGTGATGTCACATCGTCCCGGTACCGATCTTGTCCAGGAGGAAACTTCAGCATGGCCACATCCCTTGGTACTGCCATGTAGAATCTGTCGGACTCAGAATCGTAAAAAAAGTCCTCTGCATCGGGCTCCCGCACTGGCGAGGGGGTAGGCGACCTCACCCGAGCCTGCGAGGGAACAGGTGATCTCCTCCTGTGAGGGCGGGCTTCGTCCTCATCCAGGTCAACATAGGAAACGGCCGTGGAAGCCGAAGGCTCAGTGGCGGAGGGTTGACCAACTCCGGCAGTCGCACCAACGGGGGCGGCGAGGTCCTTTTGACTAGGCTCTTCCTGGGAAAGACGACGCTTTGAAGCATGTCTGCGATCGGGGGATGCAGGCTTGCGATCCCTGGGCAGTGGAGAACGGGATCGGGAACGTCGTCGACCCGACTATCATCCTTTCCGGTCCCGGCTCCAGAGCGGACCTTAGCGTGATCTTTGGTCTTAGCCCTTTTGGAAGTTGAAACCTCCGGGGTGGAGCCGACAGTGGAACTGGCGGTGGACAAGGCCCTTTTCTTGGAAGAAGCTGAGTCCCGCGGTATGTCAGGCGGGAAGAATGGAATGGGCATCTCAGTGAACTTCGGGTCCGAGCCACCCTTGCCGTCAGTAGCCGCCTTCGAGCTGGACGACCCGAAACCATCCGCCTTGGAGATTGTGGCATGGTCTCTTGGCATCTTGCCCTCCTTAGGAGGCTTCTCACTGCCCTTGAGCTTCTTAGGGTTCGAGTCCGACAAAACAGACGCCTCGCGGGATTTATGTCCAGTGGCTGCCCGCTTAGAAGTCGTCACCTCTTCTCGAGTGGAAGGGGTACCCGCATCCGACTTCTTAGGCTTCTGGGCAGGCTTGGAGGCGGCACTAGGCTTCGAAGAGCCGTAGCCCAAAGCAGGGACCGGAACGGTCTGGCCAAGATCATGGGCCACTGAGGCCAAGGCCGGTGGAGCGCTGGCCGGACTAGCATGGGCAGAAGTCGGAGGGGCCGCGATGGGCGCAGAGGGAGCTGAGGCCGGACGGGTGTCCCCCTCCCGGATCTTCCCCTGAGCAATAGCGGAGGTGAGACGGGACTCCCGATTCTTTCTGGCCTGGGAGGACATAGACTTACAGTGCGGGCAAGCCTTTGCGTCACGGTCCCTTCCCAGGCAAAGAAGACACGAGGAGTGTGGGTCTTGGACGGGGACCTTTCCCCCGCAGACGTTACATTTCTTGAAAGGTGGAGACATCTTCACCGGTCGACAGGCAACGATGAAATCCAAACTCAAGGTCAACAGTCCGAGAGGTCAAGGTACACGGGGGAAAGTAGAAGCGAAATCCAAAACAGTCCGAGTCAAAAACCAGAAAGCAGTGATTCAATCAGAAACTAGCAAGAGCGAAGTTCCAAACAGCAGCCAAACGCAGTGGAAAAATGGAACTGGGGAAAAGAGCGGGAACCGGGGCTTTATAGGAGGGGGGCGGGGTTACCGCCAAAAAGTTTCTATATGTTGCAAAGTGTACTTTGCCCAGTGATTCTAGAAGTATCCGAACAGCACTGCGCAGGCGCAGTAAAACCCATTTGTATGATTCGCAGAGACCACGAAGAAGAAATATGAAGATCAAAGATTAGATACCAAAGGTTATATGGATAAATCCCTTATATTCCATATCTAAAAGGACACTGCTCCTATATACTTCTTCCCATCCCTTAATATTTAGTGCAAGCCTCTCCATGCCCTCAAGAGCTATCCAGACTCATATGTTCTTACAGATTTGATGACGTCCTGAAAGGTGAACAGGCCCTGATCCTGAGCGCAGCCGGAATGTCACTGGGGGCTGGAGTTCAAAGTTCTGCAAAGCCACCTGCAGAGGAAAAAAGTCAGGGCACACATCATGAAGAATCAACTGTCTATGCCATTTAAATCATCATGACTCTTGGTTTTCTTTGCAGATTGTCATGAACCTGTCCTGACATTTGGTTCGCTTTTATTCTATCAGCACAACTAAACATGGAAACAGACCTGACTCTTAATTTTGTTGAATGTCTTTCAGTCCAGATCAGTACAACCACAACTAGATTTACTGCAGAATAAATATTGCATCAAACCTACCAATCTGAATGGATTAAAGTCAGCTCAAGGCTGAACTGAATCTACTGGCATGCATTACCAAAGACTTCCTGACTGGGACACATGGAAGAGGAAAATCCTTAGGACTTCAGAAAATCTGTACAAAATCTTGCTGCAAGTATTACAAAACTGTGTGCATCAGAAGTAACCCTTAGGCCTACAAGCCCAAGCCAATGATTTTTACCCTTTCTGAACTACCAATTAGATCAACACCTTGTAGTCACCCAAGTCCCCAATCCAAGCAGATAATTTTACCATGGGCTGGCATGACCACTTCAGGTTGGCCACTGGTACAGCAATCTCCTTGTTCTGATAGTCATGCCCAACAAGCTCCACAATGTTGCATTCATCCTTGGCATTTGCTGACAGGCAAACCTTAAAAATAGGAGTTAAAAAGGCTTAGGGTGGGATCCTATTGAGGTTTCCAGTCAATGGAATGGCTAGAAGAGTGGAAAAGGTGTTTCCTAGCAAGCTCCCTCACTCAAAATATCCTTCAGACGGTTGGGGAATGCTATGGAACATATTTCGGGATTGTGAAGAGAGGATACTGTCTGTTCATTTAACACTGGATCAGATCAAAGACCTCTCTAGCCCAGCTTTCCATTCCTACAATGTCAATCAGATACCAATGGGAAATCTTAACTATGGGATTTCACCTTTGGAACTGCAAACTCCTGCCTTGATATTATCCCTTGGAAAAGAACTCAATGACCACAGGGTAGACAATTGGGGTCCAGTTAGTCATAGTTATTTAAAAGAAAAGGTAGGGAACCATAGTATTTGCTGAAGGTTACACTCTACAAATTCTTGCTTTATGATTTGCAATCATACACCCCCTTCGCTGCTGTTGTGCACTTTCCAATTGTTTGCAACTTATAGCAACCCTAAAGGGGTTTCTTGGAGTTTATCATGGGGTTTTCTTGGCAAGATTTGTTCAGAGGAGGTTTGCCATTGACTTCCCCAGAGGCTGAGAGCATGTGACTTGCCCAAGGTCACTAATGGGTTTCATGGCCTAGCTGACAATTGAACCTTGGTCTCCAGAGTCGTATTCCAGCACTTAAACTTTTGGCTAACAAACCAGAAAAAACAGTTGTATCAACAAAACAATCTTCAAATATAGAGGACACAGTTTGTAAGCACACTGTCTCTCCCTCCTCTGTGGCTACCACCAAAACAAGACTGGCTGTTAAGACAGCTGAGACTATCCATTTCTTCTCCACTAGACATTTTAGCTGCTCATGGCTAGCAGGATGAGGTGTTACAACAAGGCTGTGTTATGTGCTGTTATCCCCATATCAGGTCAGGACCTCTCTTACCGTACTCAGAATTAGGAAATGGTCAGAGTCATCTTCTTCGCTCACTTGAAAAGTGAAGGAACGGGCAGTGCTGTTCAACTCACATCCTAAGGGTAAACAAACAAAACAAAAACCAAGCATACATTGAAACTGATAAGCAAAGTGTAAAAGCAAAACCGTAGCACCTTTGTGAGAAACCATCCCCCCCCCCTTCATTGACACTATTAGGGACAATCCTCACTACCACAGGAGCAGTTGTGTGTGTTCCATCTCAGCATGGTCCCACTTTGCAAGATCTTCAGAGAAGCAAATGAACTCTTCAAAAATCCAGTGAGCACCAGCAGACAAGAAAAATTATTCTTTTGGGCTACACCTCCCAGTCAGCACAGCTGGTGGAATCTTAGTTGTTGCTGTACAGAAAAGTAACTGCTTCCAAGCTTTGGCTACTATTAGCATTCTGTTAAAATGTAGAAATCATTTAAAAAAACACCAAAGTGATTAATTATTTGGTGAAGTAAAATTTGCTCAGAATGCATACATCTGAAGAAGCGGGTTGAATCCTACAAAAGCTCAGGCAGAAACCAATCAGGAGGTCCAAAACACACTGCAGAAGTAATCCAGTTTGAGACAGCTTTAAGTGCCCTGGCTCAGTGCTAGGGAATCCTGATAACTGTAATTTATTGTGGCACTAGAGCTGTCTAACAGAGAAGGCTAAATGTCTCACAAAACTACAGTTCCCAGAATTCTCTAGCACTGACCCCGGGCAGTTCAAGTGGTCTCAAACTGGATTATTTCTGCAGCGTATTCTGAAACCAGTTTAAAAAGGAGAAACTAGATCAGGACATTACTAGGAGGCCGATCACCCCATGTGACACCTTAAAGGGGGGGGGGTGACACCCCTGCTCCCCAAACATCTGCCTTTTGGCAGGAATGGGCTGTGGGGTTCATTGTTTGCATTCCTTTAAAATGCTGAAGAGATGGTGGGAGTGGGGAAGAGGCTCAGCAGGAGGAGAAAGGAGAGGCCCTAGGTTTTCTTTTTTATTAAATTTTTAAAATTATTTTAATATTTTCATTAAAAACATCACATCTTTCTAAATTTTACTTTAAACACATGAAACTCTGTGCATGTAAATACATTTAGGTTGTATGACATTGTAACATAGGGGTATACAGTGGGCCCTTGGTATCCGCTGGGATTTGGTTCTAGGATCCCATCCCTGTGGATGTTCATGTCCCATTATATTCTATGGCATCCCTTTGACAAAATGCCCACATTGAGATTTGCTTTTTGGAATATAATTCTTTTTAACATGTGGCCTCTTGGGAGGAGGTTAATGGGGGGCCGGGGGACACTATGAGTTGCTGCACCAGCAATGAACTAGAGTCCTCCTTTTGCTCCACTGTGAGTCAGTGAGTTTGAATCTCGGCTCAGTCACAAAAACCCCACTGCAAAAATAATCCAGTTTGAGACTGCTTTATACTGCCCTGGCTCAGTGCCAGAGAAGGCTAAGCGTCTCACAAAGCCACAGTTCCCAGAATTCCCTACCACTGCGCCAGGGCAATTCAAGGCTCAGTGACAGGGAATCCTGGGAATTGTAGTTTATTGCAGAGTTGTGAAAGCGGAGGCCAAGTGTCCCACAAAGCTAGTTTCCAGAATCCCCTGGCATTGAGCCAGGCCAGTTCAAGGGCTCTCCAACTGGATAGTCTCTGCAGAGTGTTTTGGAGCTGGGCGCCCTTGGCCAAGTAGTGCCACTCTCTCAGCCTCAGGGAAGGCCATGGGAACTTGCCAAGAAAACCCCGTCTTGGCCTTAGGGCTGCCATGAAGTTGGAAACGGAAGGCCCACAGCAAGAACGAGGGGCTCCCAAGGGAAGGAGGGAGCCTGAGGACTAGTCTTGTTTCCAGCCTGGAGGAGGGGTCCTTGGGTTGGGCCAGATTTAGGCGTTGCTGTCCGTCTGACTCCTGCAGGGAAGGTAAAGCCTCCTGAAGAAGCCCTGCTCCGAGGCAGCCACGTGGAGAGGGCCCCATGAGGAGCCACGTGCCCTGCTCTCCTTCTTCCCCGGGGCCAAAGGAGCAGGCCCCCAAAGGAGGACAAGTCCCAAAGACGCCTGCTCTTAGTCGGCTCAGGGCGGAGGGCAAGGTGGGGCTCCTCCTGAGCAGAAGGCCCTGGCCCCAAGGAAAGCCTGCTCCAAAGGGAGGAGGAGGCCCTCTGGGCAGAAGAGAAGCCCAAAGCACCCAAGGCTCATCCCCGCTTCTTAGGACAGAAGGCTGGAATGGAGGACTTGGCCAAAGAAAGGCGCCAAGGCTGAGAGCAAAGTAAAAGCAGGAGCGGGCTCCAAGAGAGGGGGTCCCACTGGGCAGAGGAGGAAGAGGAGGCCCTCTCTTTCCTGGCGCCCTCCACAGAAAAGCCCCAACCCCCGGACCCAGGAACCCCGCTTCTGGAGGCCATGGGGGGGGTTCCTCCTGGAGAGGAGCTGGAAAGGAGGCTTCGACCCAAGAAAAAACTCCAAGCACTCCCATCCAGAAGAGCAAGGCATGCGGTGGGGATTCCCTGGGCAGAAGGCTCTTGGGGGGGGGGCTGGGCTGGAGGACCTGTCCCGGGAATGGAGGACCCCTGACCCCCCCCCCCTCTCCTGGCCCCTACGAAGGCGAAGAGGCTGTGCAGCTGGAGGGCTTCTCTCCCCCGACCAGGCTCTCCAGCTCCAGGTAGGCGCCATGCCTGCGCCGAAAGGACCAGGAGCAACCAGGGGCAGCCCTTAAACCCTGAGTCCCGACGACCGCCCCAAAGAGCTGGGCCGGGTTAAGAGGGAGGAGCAGGAGCAGAGCCCGGCCCTCCGCCGGGGAAGAGCCCAGGAAGGGGGCTGGCAGGGAGGCCTCCTGCTGCTCCACGTGGAGCTGAAGACCTTGGAGTCGCCCCCTGGGTGGCCTTGGCAAAGTCACACTCTCTTCAGCCTCCGAGAGGAAGATGGCCATGGCAAACCCCTTGTGAAGAAAACCCTGCCAAGAAAAAAAACAAACCCCAAGAGAGACTCTCCGTCCCCAAGTCGGGAAGGGAGCACTCCCCAAAAAGCCCAGCCAGGAGGGAAGGGGGGCCCTCCTGCTCTTCCAGAGACTGAAAGTGAAAATCATTTGAAAAAAAATGCTTACATTTGGACTGAATCGCATGTTTTACCCCACGAGCACCAAAAGGAGGCCACAACCTGGAGACTTCTTGAGGGATCCTTGCTCCCTGGGATGGAGACACATTGGATGGCAAGGGTTGATTTCCTGGACTCTGCAAACCTCCCTATTTCCCGATGGCCAGAGGGGAGGAGGAGGAGCCTGCCTACCCAAAAGATATCCTCCCCAGTTACCATCTTTGCTAAGGACTGGAACAACCTCTAGGCACCCGACTAATATCTCCAATGGTTTTCCCTCCTGTTGGTTTGTACATCTTGCCTGTTTAGAAGCCCATGGAGCCTCCCATGCTTGCAACAAGTACATTGTGCATTTCCATTGGCCATAAGGATCACTGGGGATTTTTGTTTAAATTGAAGGCGTTCAGCAAGACGATCAAGAGCTCTCCTTGCAAAAAAGCCAACAGGGACAATGTGAAGTCGAAGGCTTTCATGGCCAGCATCCATAGATTTTTTGTGGGTTTTTCGGGCTTTGTGGCCATGCATTCCCCGAAGATGCCAGCCACAGATGGTAGCAAAACTTCAGAATAAACTCTTCCAGAAACTAGCCAAATAGCCTGAAAAACCCACAAAAAACTAACACATGGACACTTACCTCCCCCAGCCTCACAGGAGCAGTTCTTTTATTGGGATGAGATGGTCCTCCCTCCACAGCTACAGAGCCAGAAGCCTCCCTTTCCAGGACCCTGTCCTCCATTTCAGCCTCCTGTCCAGGAGGAATTCCACAACCTCTCCATTCTGAGTGGGACTTAGAACCATGAATTTATATTTATATCAGTATTTTAGCTTTTCTTTGGTCATATCCTCCATTCCAGCCTTCTGTCCAGGAGGAGGTCCAATATTGGCATGCAGATTTAATATGCATGGCTGGAGCAGAATGGCACCCTCCCTTTTCAAGATGATATAACAACAAACATAATAAATGTTTATCCTGTCTCTCCTCTAGGCTCAAGGGGGTACATATTGAAATACAAACAATTAAAAAGAGAACACATAAAGCTAACAGTTATAATACAGTCACCCCTCCCTGTTTGCAGCTTTGACTTTTGCAGCTTTGAGTAATGTGTTTTCTCTGAAATCTAGGTCCTCTGGAGGGACCTGTGTTTTTTTAGGTTAAAAACTATAGTGTTTTTTATCTGCTATTTTTTCATTTCATGGGGTCCTGTGCTTCTAACCCCCAAGAATGTGGAGGGTCCACTGTATGGACAGGTTGCTTACCTGTAACAGTATTTCTTTGAGTGGTTCATCTGCGAATACATTAAATGGTTTCACTGCGCCTGCGCAGTGCTGCTGAACCTACTGATCACTGGGCAAAGTTTACTTTGCAAACATATTGAAACTTTTGGCGGTAACTCTGCCCACCCGTTATAAGGCCCCTGCCTTCCCGCTCTTTTCCCCAGTTCCGCAATTTTTCCCAAGCAGATGAGGAAAGAGCCAATAAGAGCAGGACACTGAGGGGATGGACGGGTGGGATTTGTATGTATTCGCAGATGACCACTCAAAGCAATACTGTTACAGGTAAGCAACCTGTCCTTCTTCTTCGTGGTCTCTGCGAATCATACAAATGGGTTTAGACTGACAAGCTTAGGTAAGCGGCGGGGGAGTGTCCTGAAACCAAAGCTATGGTAAACCAAGGGTATATTTATTGCAACAATAACACCTTGAACCATAAAAAAGTCCGTCTTTTTGTTCATGCACAAAACTTAACACAATAACCTTGCAAACCTGAGAAGGGAATAAAAGGTCATGCAGACCAGTCCCTTTGGAATTGTGCAAATCAACATTCAACAGAATGTATAAAACAGTGGCATTATGTATACTAAATGCGAACACAAAAACCATCAGTAGTGCAATCAATGCAAACCTGAGACCACACCAGCCCTCCCGAAAGCTGCATCTCGGATGGCTCTGGTGTCCAACCTATAATGCTTAATAAAGGTCAGAGGCTGGGACCAGACAGCAGCCTTGCAGACATCCTTCAAGGGAATCCCCGACAGGAATGCAGAGGATGCTGACATTGCCCTTGTGGAATGGGACGAACCCTGCCAGGGAAAGGTTTGCCCAACAGTTCATAGCAGAGGTGGATGGTACCGGCCACCCATCTGGAAAACCTCTGCGCAGACACAGGCAACCCTTTTTCCGGCTCCGAATAGCACTGGAAAAGTCTTTCGGAGCGACTGGAGGCAGCAGTTCTGTCCAAGTAAAAAGCCAGGGCTCTCCTGACCTCAAGAGAGTGCGGCTTCGCTCCTCATCCGAAGTTGGGTTGGATGCGAGAGTAGGCAACACAATGTCCTGGCACATGTGGAAAGCAGACACAACCTTAGGCAAGAAGTATATTCTGTCCGAAGGACCACCTGTCTCGTGAAACCTCAGGAAGGGCTGGTCCTCCCCAAGGCACAGGGTTCGCCCGCACAGCGGGCAGAGGTGATGGCCACAAGAAAAGCGGTTTTCCAAGTCAGTAGTCTCAAGTCCGCTGTGGCCATCGGTTCAAAGGGCTTGGATTGGAGCGTGGACAGCACCGCTTCCAAGCTCCAAGCGGCGCTGGTACCGACACAGAGGAGGATGCAGGTTGGCACATCCCTTAAGGAACCCCTTCACCAAGGGATCCCTAAAAAAGGAAGCCCTCCCCCCGAATTGGTAATTGGCACAAATGGCAGACAAATAGCACTTGATGGATGTGAGGCACAACCCCTCATCCAAAAGCGCCATCAAAAACTCCAGCACCACTGGAGTGGACACCTGAGCAGGAGACAGACCCTTCCGGTCAAGAAAGAGGTTAACCTCCTCCATTTCAGGGCGTAGACCGCTGGGTGGAAGGTTTCCTTTCAGCCAAGATCACCGTCCTCACCGCCTCCGGCAGGGCGGGTTGGGCTGTATCCTCCAGGCCACCAGCGGTAGGCTCTCAATGTCCAATGGAGAATCGTCTGTCCTGGATTGATAACAGGTCTGGACGGGGGTCGGGCGAGCAGAGAAGCATCTCCTGGAGAGGTGGAGAAGGTGTGAACACAGGCCACCACGGGGTGTCAGGATCGCATGCGATTGGTCCGTTGTCATTCTGGACACCACCTGCGTGATGAGGGAAGGGAAGGAGGAAAGGCGTAGAGCAGCTCTCCCGTCCAAAGGAAGGCGAACGCGTCTCCGAGGGATCCGTCCATTCGCTTCCTGGAGCAGAACTGGGGACAGTGGCTGTTCCATCTGGTCGCGAAGAGGTCGATCCGGGGATTCCCACTGGTCGAAGAGGTCGCTGCCGTCTCGGGATGGAGCCTCCATTCATGGCCACAACGGAGATCTGCTGAGGCGATCTGCCAACTCGTTGTCCTCTCCGGGAGGTGAATCGCCTGGAGGGCACCTGTCTCTGGATGCACCAGTCCCATATGCGGAGAGTGAGGTCGGCAGGGTCCTGGACCTGGTGCCTCCTTGTTGTTGTGTTACATCACGGTGGTGTTGTCCGTCCTCAGGAGGACCACCTTGCCAGCGACAGCGGATTCGAATGCCCTCAGTGCTTCTCGACTGCCGACATTCAGCGTTGATGTGGAGAGCTTGTCCTGGGTAGACCACTTGTCCTTGACAACCAGGTTGAGCAAGTGGGCGCCCATCCTTCCAGGGAAGCATCGGTTGTCAGAGTCAGTTGGGGCTGAGGCTGATGGAAGGGCATCCGCGTGCACACGTTGCGGCAGTCCAGCCACCATCTCAGGGAAGCAGCCACAGGTCTTGGTACCGTGAGCCACTTTGACGGAGGGTCCTCCATCGGGGAGAAGACCGAGAGGAACCCGACTGCAGAGTCGAAGGCGAGTCTTGACCAAAGCGTGACAAACGTTTGTCGATGCCATGTGGCCCAGGGCGACTTGGACGTCTCTGGCCCTCACCCTTCTGTGGGGAGAGGCAAGGCCTGAGCGATGTCGTCAGCGCCTGGAAACGGTCTGGAGGGAGAAAGGCAGAGCATCTTTCAGAGTCGATGATGGCCCTGATGAACTTGACCTGTCTGGTCGGTGTGTGAAGTGGGACTTTTCCCGGTTGATGACCAGTCCGAGGGAGTCCAAAGGTGCAAGGCGAATAAGACTGCTTCCTGCAGCTCTCGCTGGGACTCGGCGGCAAACAGCCAGTTGTCCAGGTACGGGAAGACCATGAAGCTTTCTGATGAAGGTATGCCACTACCGGTGCCATGCACTTTGTGAAACTCTCGGTGCCGTGGCAAGGCCGAAGGGAAGCACGTTGTAGTGGTACGCGGTGGAGCCTACGGCGAAGGTGAGGAATCTCCGGTGGGACTCCTGGTCCCGATGTGGAATTAGGCATCCTTCAAGTCGACGGTGAACCACAGGCCCTGGTGGAGCAGAGGCAGAATGGAAGCCAAGGTTACCATTCGAAAGCGACGGTATTCAAGGAACAAGTTCAATTGTCTCAAGTCCAGGATGGGCCTGATGTCACCATCCGCCTTTGGTACCGTGAAGTACCTGGAGAAAAAGGCCCTAGAGCATTGGTTGGGCGGCAAAGGGGAGATTGCCCCCTTTTCAAGTAAGGTGCGCACTTCGTCGAGAAGGGTGTCCGAGGGGAGAGTGGACATGAAGGCTCCGGTTGGAGGGAGCTCTTGGAACTCGAGGGCATATCCCCTACAGACGATGTTGAGAACCCACGAGTCCGATGTTATTGAGGCCCAGGTGTTAACAAAGGGCCTTAGAATGTCCAAAAAGAAGAGGGGCAAAGGGGAGACGAAGCGCGCTGCGTCCCTTCAGGCTCTCTTCTTCCCCTGGTCGGTGTCCTGCCGGCGGGACTTGCGGTACCGAGGCAGGAAGTTACGACGGCCAGATGAGGAGGAAGACTGCAAGGGGGTAGCGGCGTCTCTGGGAGCCCTGCTGTTGAGACTGCTGATCCTGGGAGAAGGTCCCCTGCGACTGACCTTGTGGCTGCCACGGGCGCTGTCGCTTTGACAAGGGCGAGATGGATGCGGAGGACATCCCATGCTTCTTCGCCGCCGCCTTCATCCTGAACTTCCTGTTCAGGCGGTTGTCGGTTTCGGCATGGAAAAGCCCGGTCCCGTCAAGCGGCATGTCTTCGATGGCCGCCTTGACGCTGGGATTGAGGTCCGACGCCCTCAACCAGGCATGTTGCCGAAGCGCCATCGATGCCGACATAGCCCTTCCCGCACAGTCCGCCACATTCCTGGAGGCGATGATGAGCCAACTCCCGATGGAATGCGCTTCGTCCCGGATTTCTACCAGCTGCCTCTGGATCTCGTCTGGGACATCCGGTACGAGGGGGGAGATCCGTTCCATTAAGGTCTGGATGTAAGCCCACATGCAGGCGTTGTAATTGATGGCCTTCACCGCGAGGGATGCCGCCGAATAGGCCTTCTTGGCTAGGCCATCAATTTTCTTCGCCTCCTGGTCGACGGGGGAGGTCACCTGCTTCGGGACGAAACTATGCTGGGCCCCTTCCACTATGGCGGAGTTCGGCTTGGGGTGGTCGGCCAACCAAGCGCAGCTTGCCAGAGTGACCCTGTAGAGCGACTCGATCTTGCGGGACGAGCCGGACAGGGAGGCCGGGGCGTCCCAGGACCTCCGGACTATGGTCTCCAGGGACGGCAGCAGGGGGATGGAAGGCGGTGTGGGCACATGTCCGTGCACCCGACACTCCACTGGGTCACGGGTCTCCTCCTTGGGGAAGGAGAGCTCGATGTCCAGGGCCCTGGCCATTTTTACGACGTGCTCGCTGAAGGTGTGCACGTCGTCCGATGGAGACGATGGCTCAGGGTGATGCATCCTCTAAGGGGAAGCTGACGCTGAGAGGTCGTCGTCCTCGGAGGGGATGTTTGATGGAGACAGGGGCTCATCTTTGGAGTCCGTGTCCGAGGTGAGTGGAATGTCCGGGACTCTGACCTGGGACTTCGGACGAACTGGAATGCGAGCTGTCGAGGCCTCTGGCCGACGACGAGGCACTGCTGAAGAAGCCGTTGCAGGCGAAGGGGGTCTGTCCAAGATAGAGGCACTCGGAAGTGACCGGGCAGGTCTGCCTTCCCGAGAGTCCGTAGGACGAGGGTTGAGCCTGGTGAACTCTCTGATGGCTACATCTCTTGGAATGGACATGAAATATCGACCCGTCTCCGAGTCGAAAAACAAGTCCGGGGCTTCTTCTCCACGGCCATCCTTGCCATCGTCCTCATCGTCGGAATGGAGGAAGAGAGGAGGCAACTCCACTCGTGGGGAGCCAGCCGCGGTGTCCTCCGCGTCGCGGACAAAGTCCATGGTGGGCTGAATCGGCATGTCCAGAACCGGGACCGGCTGTACCTCAGGAGCGGGTTCCAGGATGGAGGGAGCTGCAGGAGCGCGGGCCTTCTTGGAAGGGGAACGCTTCTTGTCCTTTGCCTTGGAAGGCAAGTCCGTCCCGGCGTGATCTTTTGGCCGCTTGGACTTCTTAGGCGCTGGGTCCCACTCAACCTCCTTCCGGTGCTGCTTCTTTCCCGATCTCGGGGTCTCGGCTGGATCCTCAGGAGGGAAGAAGGGATTTTCCGGGAGGTCCAGGAGGATGGCGGCTCCCGATGAGGAAGGCCTTGGAGACTTAGCCCTCTCAAGGGGCTGGGCCTTTGTCGCTCCCAAAGGTGAAGCCGGCTCCCTCAACTTGGAGGCGTGTCGGGATGCCTTGGACGCCTTGGAGGACGAAGGCGAAGTGAGCCGGACCTCTGCCTCCGTCCGTTCCATCGCGTGCGAGCCCTCCAGGGACGGTTTCCTCAGGGATTTTGGCTTGGGCTCAGAACCCTCAGTCCCCGAGGTTTTCTGGGGGCACTTGGAGGGTTTGTCGGTGGCGCTGGGCGGTTTCGAGCCGCGGGCCACATCAGAGGTGGTGGGAGCCCCTGTCCCGGCTGGGACAGACACCACGCTGGCCCTGACCGATGCCACACTGGACACGCTGGCCCTGGAAGACGAAGCAGGTGGAGCGGTCAGCAGGACTGATGCCGGGCGGGAGCCTCCCTCCTGTACCTTGCCCAGGGCAATCACTGAGGTCAACCGGGACTCACGATTTTTCCAGGCTTGAGATGAGAGAGACTTGCAGAGCAGGCAAGCCTTGGCATCGTGGTCCTTGCCCAAGCATAGGAGGCAGGAAGAGTGCAGATCTTGGACGGGCACCTTGCCCCCGCAAACGTCGCACTTCTTGAAAGGTGCGGGCATGATTCCGAAGGCGTCAAAGCCAGAGGAAAATCCAAAACGAGGTCAACAGTCCAAAAGTCCGAAGTTACCAGGGGCGGGAGACAAAGAATGGTCAAAAGACGGTCCGAGGTCAAGTGAGAATGATTCCAAACGAGCTAATAGAGCGAGCGAAGTTCCTTCAAGCAGCTAGCGCGGCGGAAAAAAGGAACTGGGGAAAAGAGCGGGAAGGCAGGGGCCTTATAACGGGTGGGCGGAGTTACCGCCAAAAAGTTTCTAAATGTTGCAAAGTTAACTTTGCCCAGTGATTCCAGTAGGTTCCGAGCAGCACTGCGCAGGCGCAGTGAAACCCATTTGTATGATTCGCAGAGACCACGAAGAAGAAATTATAAAACCTTTGAAGTACATCATAGCAGCATATTCTTCAAAATATACAGAATTATTACTAAAAGCTTATTTATATAGCGCCATAAATTTTTCATGGTTCTTTACATAATCATCAAAACAAGAATACAGTTAAAACCTGCCTGCAGCGTACAATCTACAATCAAAAGCAGCAAAGATTATAAAATGACATTATTAAATAACTCTAGAACAGTAAACTATAAAAGCAATACACACTTATCTATCAAAATCAGGTCTTAAACTGGAAAGCTTCCCAAAACAAAATAGTCTTTAATTCAGACTTAAAAGTTCACCAAAGATCTAAAAAGTCATGTTTTAAAATTGACTGGGTAGGCCTGTCAGAAGAGGGGTCTTTAATGTTGTTTTAAATGCCATAAACATTTCCAGGTGTCGTATGGCTTCCAGTAGGTCATTCCAGTCTGAGGGCAGCAGACAAAAAAGTCCCCTTGGCAACAACAATTAGAGCAAACATTTCGCAGGGGACCTGAGTGAACAGAGCAGATTGTAGGGGAGAAGGTGATCCTGTAGGTAACCTGGATCCAAACGATGTAAGGCTTTACTTTGCCCAGAAATTAATTGGAAGCCAGTGGAGTGATTTTAAAATCGGTGAAATTTGATCACTTCTGGATGTACCTGTGATCAGTCTGGCTGCCATATTCTGAGCCTGTTGGAGTTTCTGGATGTGGTACAAAGCTAGCCCAATGTCCAGGCATAAGGTTACCAGTGCATGTACTACTATCTTTAGGACCTCTAAAGGGGTGCAGTTGGGGTATCAGGTGAAGGTGGTAACAGGTACTGCTGACTGTCACATCTATCTCAGCTGACATTTGGAGGGATGGATCCTGCACTCCAAAACTGAGAATAGACTTTCAAGGGGAGTGCAATCCCATCCTGAACCCGTTGATACACCTCCAGGCTCAGATTAAGAACCTTGATAGTAAGATCCTCTGTCTTGTCTGGATTCAGTTTCAATTTGTTTCTCTTCATCCAACCCATTACGTCTTCCAAGCATTCATTCAGAGGAAACACTATCCTTAGCTGAGACTGTTTTTGAAGGCATGGAGATGTATATTTGGGTGTCATCCATGTACTGATAGTACCCCACCCCATGCCTCTGAATGATCTCTCCCAGGGATTTCATGTAGGTGTTGAATAGCACTGGAGATATGATGCATCTTGCGTATACCATATAACAGCTCCTCTTTTGGGGAGCAGCTGTCTTTAAACACCACCATCTGGAACTTACCTGAAAGGCGAGACCGGAACCATTCTAACACAGTGCCTCCAACTGCCAACCCCATCAGCCATTCCAGAAGGATACCATGGTCAATGTTGTTAGGTTGCAGAATTATGAGAATTGCAGCCTAACATCTGGAGAGAATCCATCTCCCCGTATGCACTGTGCCAAGGGGGATTAGTTACAGCTAATTATCTTACTTAGGACACCTTGGTGTATGAAAAGGTAATGCCACCCAAACTATCTGATGCGGGGGACCTGCATTCCCCTCCCCTTTTTTCTCTTCTTCCTTGAAAACTCAGAACTAACAGCCAATGGCCCAGGGACAAAACCCACCACCCTGAATAGCAGTGGGATATGGTATCCTGTATTGATTACATGACTGATGTTTTCAGTTCACACACTGATGGTCTTGTGACATAGAATATGTCTTAATCTCAAGAGGCTGCAACAAAAGATTATGTATGTTGTTTCCCTTAAATAAAATAAATTCTGGTTGTGTTTCAGATGACAAGACCTGATCAAACCATTTGGGGCTATACACACCCAACACAGTAGTAGCAAATGGATAGTCCATTAATATCCTGGTTTACCTTCTGCTATTAACAACCCCATCTCTGCTTGCAACCATCTGTTTAGGTAATCATGGCTCTCCTCCTTAAAATTATGGGCCCGAGGTAATGATTATTCAACTCAGCTGTCATAGCCTACAAGGTATCCTGGAGTCTTTGCTTTGGCTTTTGTCTAGTGTTGAAGAACAGCAGCACCAGCACCCACAAACCTTATTTTCTTATTGAGCTAAGGATTGTTATAGTAATTCTTAGAAATGAGTTAACAACTAATCAAGCCCAGTGGTGCAGCTCACCAGCATTATCAGCTGGCCTCACATAGAAAGTCTGCTTTTGGTGAGGCAGTCGATTTCCCAGCTGTGGGCAAAGGCAGGGGGTAGCTTGCTGGATGTCATATTTATAGTACAGTATTTTATTTCTGTACAGTAAAAACAAAAGGGTTATTACCCCAGTGGGATACTGATGAGTTTTCCTGGTAGCTAGTTTCTGCTGTCAAATGTTTAAAGATGGAAGGAGAACCCACAGAGTGCTGGGGATGGAGCAATCCCAAAGCTACCACAGACAAAGCAGACATCATATCCCTCTTTTCGGTGAGGCAGTTTCCTTCCTGTTCTGTCAAGATAAAAAGTCTTAAAAGAGTTTTGAAGAACAAAGTATTAGGTATATCTACCTCCAGATAATCTGCACAGCATGCTTATTCCAATCCATCTTGAATTTATATTCTATCAGCCTGCAAAGAAAACAACTGCTGCATCAAACATAGGCACTTTTAACAGGTAGCCTCACATCTCAGTCTAGGTTGGACTGTACATGTTTCAAGAGACTTATCCTGCCTAGCCCACAGGCATCTGGAATAGTCATGTTATATCTAGACAAACCAACTCTTGTCCATGCATCATCATTCTGCTTTGAAAGTAATGGGGGAAGATACTGCACCGATCAGTCATAATACATTTCTCTATCATTTTACTCAAGTGGATTTGATTGCTTCCCATTACTACTTCCATTATATTAGTTTCTGACAGAAGGCTACCCCTTTCATATACACATTCTTTTGACCACAAACTAAACCAGATTTTCAAGAAGCCTGTTTTTTAAATTTTTGAATACATGCCACTATAGACTACAATTCCTTTGTTGCTCACTAAGACATTTGAAATATAATAAATTATTCCCCAGCGCAAGAAACAAATGAGTAACATTTTCAGCAGACTACTCCAAAACCACCTGCCTAAGATTATTTTTGGCTTTGACAAATCCACTTAACTTACTGTCAAATATGACACTGACAACTAATGCAAGACCCATGGGTACACATACACATTGGAGCCCAAGACTATAAAAATGCAAAGCTTAGCAAAGTAGGCTCAATGCTTCCCAGGCTATCGGATTTGAGAGGCCAGTGTTCTCTCCCCCCAATGTGCCAGGAAGCAGTACTGTATTTGTGTCCAGTGGCTATACCTATTTTGTTCTTCCTTAGAAACTTGCGGCAGACCAACAGCTGATTCCCCATGGACTAGCAATGGTTCATAGACCACCATTTTGAGTAGCACTGGTTTAGAATATTGCTACAGCACCAGAATTAGCCATGACATTCATATCTTAAAAACAGGTAGTTGCAGTTCTCTTCAAAATCCCTCAGCCCAAGTCTAGTATAGCAAGAAGACATGCTAATAAATCTTCCTAGGGCTTATTAAATAAAAGTGTTTATGAATAACTTTTCTTCAGATCAGAATGTAGGAAGAAAGCAATGTACAATAAGAATATATTTAAAAAGCATTCTTTAAAAACAGATGCAAACAATTTCAGAAACCAAAATTCAAACACAGCAAGGTTTGATTACCCTCCAGAAACTCAACATCTATTGAGGTAACCTGCCTATTCTGTGGAAGGAGTCCTACAACGAAGAAGCTGCTAGAGGAAGACCCTTCTTATGCACTCACAACCTAGCAAATCAAGGGGATGTCCTCCAACAAAAAATGAATTCTGTGCAGGCTCATACAGGAGGAAAGAGGCATATATTTTGGCCCCAAGTCATTTAGAGATTTAAAGGGCAAACCCAGAAGCCAGAATAGCATAGTGGTTTGATGGCTCTGGAATCTAGGGTTAAATCTCTGCTCAGCCATGAACCCCACCAGATGACCTTGGGCAAGTCACATTCCCTCAGCCTCAGAGGAAAGGCAATGGCAAACCTCTGGCCAAATCTTACAAAGAAATCTTACCATGATAGGTTTGCCTTAGGAGTTAGGATTGTGTTAAGTTGGAAAAGACTTCAAGGTACATGCACACAGGGCAAACCCAGCATCTTAGACAGATCTCAGAAACAAACTGGAAGCCAGTGTTCAATTGGTCCAGGATCAGTGACATAGATCTGTAGACACCAGACAACAACCTATCAATTGCATTTTGCAAAAAACAGTAGGTTCTTGACATTTTTAAGGGCAGCACAGCAGTGTCTGCAAGCACACTGTACAGCATGGTGCAATGGTTTCTGAGTGTTGGACTAGAGCTCTGGGGGACCAAATCCCTGCTCCTCCATGTAAATCTGACCAAGGGCAAGCCTCTCAGCCTCAAGAGAAAGCAATGGTAAAGCCCCTCTGAACAAATCTTGCCAAGAAAAGCCCATGATAGGTTCACCTTAGGGTCATTATAAATCAGAAACAACTTGAAAGCTCACAACAACATCAGCAGCATAGCAGTCTAGTCAAAAGGTAATAAATGCATAGATCACTGTAGCCAAGTTCAGCACACTTGCCACCTCTAGATAAAGGCACTCTCAAAAGTAACACTCACTCCCAGGTTCCAAATTGAAGATTTTATTTTAGGTAAGGAATATGGGATTAAAAAATATAAAATGGAAGAAAGATCAGACAAACAAAAGCAAAAAGGAACAAACCACTTTGGATTTTGCATAACCTAACAGCAGGTCAACTTACATGCGATTAGCAGTGGACCCTGATGATGTTCAGGAAAAGGCAGTTTTCCATGTATCTCAATATAAACCTTGTGGGATTGGGAGAAAGATAAGGTCTGACATGCTCACCTGCAACAACTAGGAAGGTGTACAGGTGGCATTCTTAGGAAAAAGAAGCTTCATGTCAGATGTCTCTTTGAGAGCAGCAAGGCTACATAATAGGGAGTTAAGCCATCCAAACAGGCAAACAATGGCCTCTTGAATTGCTCCTAAGATTTCTTCATAATCTACCTGGTAATCAGTTACTCTGACACAATGATTTAACAATAGTTACCAATGTTACACAAGACTAATGTACTGGTGTTCATCATGCTCTTTACTGCTATGTAACAGAACAAGAAAAAAAAGAGTTGTTAGAAAAGGCTATCAGACCCTCAAAAGCCCTTTACCACTTTGACTCATGTGCTGTACAGAATTCTCAGTGTGTGCATGGAAATTTGATTATACTTCAATTAGTCTCATAAATAAATACAACAGTCACTAATTCTGCTCTTCATGCTGTTATATGCTATTCTCATTCTAGAGCAGGCTGGAGAAAAAAGAGCATACTGTATACTCAGCCACCTTGTAGAAAGATTTTTAAAAAGCAAATGTCTAGTAGATTTACTTAAGTTTTAAAATATGTAGTATGAACAAATTTAAAAAAAGGAAAACAATTTTCAGGCAATATATTCTGTATGTTTCATGATCCTATGTAGCTCTCCTGTCTCTTTTCCCTTTCCTTCAAAACAATCTGCAGTAAGGAACCAGTATCCTAGCTTCAAAGGCTTTTAATTGGGCTAACCCTTTTTTATTTCAAAATATGTTTTGTGACTTCTAGATATAAACTTAAGTTTGGCCAACTTCAAAATAAACCCCTACAGCTCTGAAGTCCACATTTGTTTTGTGGTCAACACAGCTAGCCGTGAGTTTGTATTACATTTTCAGAACAGCACATTTACAACAGCACATTTAGACTTAAGAGGCAATGAACACAGTTCAGAAGCATATTTGTTGTACACTGGGGACAGGTTAAGGAACTGAGGCCATTATAAACTATTCACCTCTGCCATATAATCAGTAGACTGCTCTAAAGCATATCATGAACAATATCCTTCTCCACCCACTTTCCTCATTCTGCAATATTATACAGAGACATGTATTTACATTCAACTTTGCAATTTATTCTATTTCTCACATGGTCTCCAAATACAATTTTACAAAGTCTGTTGTTCTGCTACAGATACAGTAGATCCAAAGATAGTCATGAAAGTGGTATTCCAACTGTATGCAATGAAACCTGATAGCCTTGAAAGCTGTGTCAATGTATTGCTTTACAACCGCATAGCAAGGGACTGACCCACATTTTCAAGACTATCATACAATTAACTTAAAACAGTGATAATTTTATAAGAGTTTATGTTAACAGTAGAAAAATCAAGACCTCTCCTCCAAAATGAATAATGTCTTAAATACATTTTTCTTCTTTTTGAAATCTAATTAAAACTACATGAAGTGGCCAGGTTCTCTGCATGTATTCAAAGCCAGAGCAAACTTGTAACAGTCATCTTGGGATTATACAAGATTTATCATCACAATTCAGTGTCTCAGTCCCCTAAGCGAAATGTTCTTGCTGGGTTTAAATACTCTGTTATTAAAACTGTCCACACAGTGAAAATCCACCTGTGAGTGTAACTATAATCAAGGCCAAACACCAGCTTCTCAAAGGAGGCTGCATACTGCACTGGCAATAAATTGCTATTTGAAAAAGTATATAAACTTTCTTCAAAGTCTACACAGAGGCAGGGTTTTTTAAAAAAGTCAACTCAACTTCCATCCTTCCTAAAAGCAGTATTTTCAAAGGAAGCAAATACAGTTGGTACAGCAAGTGAAAGAAATGAGGTGTGGTGTTGGCCGATTACCTTGTGGGAACAAGGCTTTAAATGGAATAGTACTAACTCGCCTAGCTCCTTACTAGAATTCCTAGCCATGCAGGTTCCACTTGTCAGATTTTGGTAAGATCTTTGTATGTTTGGAACAAGCCGTAATGTTAAAATTAGTCAGCTACTTAAATTATTTGTAAAATGTGCTTATTTTGTCCACATAAAAGTCTGTCATAAACATGCATGGCCTGAAGACCCCGATGTAACTTGACTGCCTTTCCTCAGGGGAAAGGGGAGCTGCAACCCACAGTACTCTCCTCTTCCTCTCAACCAGTATGGATGGTCAATTGACTGGCAATAATTATCTTCCTGGATTGTCCTCTAACCAGTTTCCCTCCCCCCCCCCCGTAGGAGATATTTATTCCACCTTTTGAGAATTTATCTTTTAATTAAGGAATAATCCTTCCAAATTAGCACTCTTCTTTTCATAAAACCAACATTTCTAGTGAAGGATGTGAGGCACAGCAGAAGAGGCCAGCAGCGAAGTTGGCTTCAGCCTCTGTGGCTAAACATTATTCAAAAGTGCTGTCTCAAAACAATACCACTTTGCTTTGGAAAGCAAAATAATTACAAAACGATTAAACACAAAGTGTCAGCATACAGCAAGTTTATATATATTTACACACTGAAATTTACACTTCTGCCACGGAGTGACTTTGCCACAGACAAATGCACAGTTTATCCCTACAAAGCACAAAGCTTAACCAATATTCTTTAGAGGCAATGACCATTCATTTCCCTATCAGTAAACATGACAGCCAACAAAGCCCGGAGTTGTCCGTATTCATTTTTTGATAGTCAATCAACTTCCTTCTGCAAAAGGAAAATCCCATATCATGACAGAGGGGAAATGGAGAAGACAGCCATTCTGTTGAATACAGAGGTGGGTATATGAACTGTACCAGTACCTCTTTCAGAACTCATGCAGATCTCTTCCCAAGGCTACATCATATGCAGTATTCCTTGGCACTTGGCTTTAGACCAGAAATGAGGATGACCAATATCAGTTGGTGTTTTGAGCAGCATCTCAGAGAGAGTGAGTGATGATTTTTTCATATAATATCTGTCAGGCCAGCTGACTGCTGCCTTTGCATTGACAGACAATAAGATAAACTTCAGGCTCACCACTCTCCAACAGTTAGGTGATTACAGTATGAAATGTTGACTGGCAATCTCCTTACAAGCTCCTTCCAAGGATAACAACATCTTTTGGAAATCCCTCCATTTTAGCTATTTCAAAGCATCCCAACTTGCTATAAAATTCCAGGATTCTTTTATCATCTGGTCGGACTTCACAGAATGCACCACGGGAACCTAAAGAAGGGAAATGTTGAGGAAAGAGTAGAACAAGAAAAGAATTACTATAATAAAGCTGAAGCTTTGCAAATCTTGGTAAATGTCACTCATCATCTGCTTAGAATTCATTGTTCATTTCCGACTGAAGGTAAAAACCAAGTGTACATTGAGTGGACAAAGACATCCATGCACTTATCAATCTGGTATTTTAGTCCCCATGCCAGTTATACTGCAAAAGTTGCAGCACTTTAGACATTACAGAAAGCAAAAAATGACTTTTTGCTTTCCTAGCAAGAATTCAGTGAAATAGTTAATGCATGCCCCTCCCAAAATACCCAATAATTTGGGCATTTAATATGTTACCTGCTCTCTAGGACACCCAAAACCCACTTGGACATTTGAAACTAGTCGCTTGGCTTGCTGGATTTTCACCACCTGGAGATTCATCATTTCTACCACCGTGCAATTTACTACTGTACCTGATACACGTACAATAGTTCAAATACAGTCCACATTTGCTGATTTGACTTTGGCTGATTTAATTATTCACGTATTTGATTAATATGTTCTCTCTAGGAATCTCTAGGTCCTCCAGTGCAATTCTATAGTAAACTTCCACCAAAAGTCACACTGGAGGACCTAGAGATTTGTAGAGAGTACACTTCTCTAGGAATTTGTTGGTCTTCCAGTGCAATTCTATGGTCAATGTCTGTAGTGCTGGAGGACTTAAGAGATTCCTAGAGAGGTGTTCTCTTAGGTTAAAAAATAGTGATTGCATTTTTTCCACTTTCACGGGATCCTGTAATCCTAACTCCTGCAAATGTGGAGGGCCCACTGTTTATCACTGTCTAAGATATCTGAGGATGATGTGGGCATCTAGAAGTGCTTTATTAGAGCCTTGTTATAATCTGCAAGGTGGTAGTACAGCCAGCCTTCCTTATAGATGGGCTTGTCTTCCGTGGCTTTGAGCTTAGGTGGAAGGCAAGCCCCGGCAGAAATAATGAGGGCGTACTCGTGCCCCACCACAAGCACGTGCCCCGTTATTTTCTACGGGGCTTGAGAATACGCTCTTTTCCCCATATGCAGGGGTGGGTGGGTCCGGAACAGATCCCTCACATATGGGGAGGATGAACTGTATATAAATGTGGCACACTCCTATACTGGAACAATAATCAAGGGATGATAAAAACTAACAATTTTCTGTTCTTAATTAAAAAAAACCTTGTATGTGCTATTGCTCAGTTTTGAGGCTGTTGTATATGCTGACAAAGTAGCAACTCATGATGATGTACTATTAAAATGTGTTTGCAACATGCAATGATTCAGTTCTGTATTACTATTAATTAAATAGATGTCCATGGCTGAAAAGGACAGGTTGCTTACTTGTAACTGTAGTTCTTTCAGTGGTCATCTGTGAATTCATACAAATTGGTTTTACTGCACCTGGGCAGTCCATCATTCAGAACCTTCTAGAACAATTACATATGATTTTTGGCAGTAATCCCTACCTCAACACAATATATATCACCCTTCCAGCCATTTCTCCTTAGTTCCATGGATGTGGCAAAAAAATAAAAAATTAAAAAAAAAAACAGCCAAAGACCTAAGGATAGCAGGACACAATGAGAGGAGGATGGGCAGGGTTGTGTGAATTCACAGAAGATGACCTATACAGATGACCTGTAGTAGAACTACAGTTACAGGAAAACAAGCTGTCCTCCCTCTTTGTAGTCTCTGTGATTCACACAAATAGGAGACTAGCAAGCTACTAAATATAGGAGGTGGGAGTGTCATGCCAGCAAAGAAATCGATGCATCACAACTAGTCATCAGATAATATAATCAAAGAGGGAGAGGGTCCATAGCATTGGAGTGTCGTATCTGGAATATGACTATAGGTACTGACCATGGAATTCTCTAAGTCTATCCCAAGCCTTATGATATCAATGCCAGTCCCGAGCCTGATGGTACTTTGGAGATCAAGAGGATGACACTGTCCATCAAAAACAACAATGAGCTGCACATGGAGAATGATGGACATGTGAAAGAATAGATGGAAGAGGCCTATGCCATATCATCTCCTGTATTACAGCCTGAAGCTGTCTAGGAGGAGTGACAGAGACTCAAACCAACATTGAGGATTCCAATATCTCGCCAATAATAATAATAATAATAATAATAATAATAATAATAATAATAATTTTATTTGTGTTTCCCTGCCTCTCCTCCCATAGGATCGAAGCGGGGTTACAGACTAATTAAAAACCATTACACAATTTCATAAAAACAGGATAAATAAACTCCAATATAAAATTCTACAAACTCTATGGACAACTTACAGCAGGGTAAGGCAGGGAATCAATCACATTGAAAATACTATTCATTCTACAGAGGGGAAGGCTTGGCAAAAGAGAAAGGTTTTAAGTCTCTTTTTAAATGATTCCAGGTGGGTCATAAAACAGAGCTCCTCGGGAAGACTATTCCAGATCCGCGAGGCTACTACAGAAAAAGCCCTCTAGGATGTGGAGACACATCTGGAAGATGGTATTTCCAACAGGTTCTTCCCGGATGTTCTAAGTGTTAGACACTGTCCCCAGTAAATCAGCTTGGCACCAAAAAATATAAAATAAAATAAAATAAAAAATCTTAATGCCAATTTGAGTGCCCGAAAGGTGAAAGCGTGGCTCGCAATGACACTTTTACTTCAGCCAAGCCATAAGCAAAGGGTGAGCCACATTGTAAATATTTTATGTCCAAGTCCTACCCTGTTAATCTGAAGCCTTTAATCACACCATCAAAGGTAGCCAAAGAAATTCCAAAAACTGTAGTCAAAAGCAATTCAAAAATGAAAATGAAAATGAAAGCAAGAAGAGTGTTCCTAGTGATGCTGCTGCAGTGGCAGTCCAAAAGGAACTAAGGGTAAATGGTGGGAAGGGATTTACACACACATACACACATACACACACACACACAAAACCTCAGGGTGGGCAGGTTCCTGCAAAAATCTTATGTAGCTGCTCTAGAAGTAATTTACTATGCAGGTGCAATAAAACTCATTTGTGTGAATTACAGAGACCACAAAGAATTGAAAACATTAATATCTTAGTAGCTGGAGGAGTCAGCAGGAGAAGCTTACCATTTGCCTTGAGAGAAGAAAGCAGACAGGCCATCATGCTTTTAGCCACACTTGGATCAGTCACCTTTTTGTGGATATCAATCTTTATCAATGATGGGAAATTGGCAAGGAATGTTTCTGGCAGAACTTCCTGCTCCTCATGGAAGCTTAGCATGATTTTCTACAAAATACAGAATAAAAACAATCTTTCTGCATCAAACCCTGTTCAGTGATATTTTCTGATAACATTTTGTGCACTTGCCAAAGAAGGACCTTTGTACAGAGCTATACCAATCACTGGACTTCCATATTAATACAACAACATGACATTGCTAAATGCAGTGCATTATTGGAGGAAACCGATTATCTCAATCCATTTCAAACTGGCTTTAGGACAGAATTTGGGGTGGAGACTGCCATGGTTGCTCTGGCTGATCACCTTCATCTGGGCATCGACAGGGGCAGTGTGACCCTGCTGGTGCTACTGGACCTCTCAGCGGCGTTTGACCCTATAGATCATGATATCCTTTTGAATCACCTGCGGTGAGGAATAGGAGTCACTGCGCTTCAGTGGTTCTGTTCCTTCCTCTCAGGCAGATTCCAGAGAGTGGTGCTTGGGGACCGTTGCTCGGCAAGGAAAGAGCTTAATTGTGGTGTCCCACAAGGTGCCATCCTGTTCTCGATGCTTTTCAACATTTATATGAAGCTGCTGGGAGAGATCATCCGGAGGAATGGGGCGGGGTGTTATCAGTACGCTGATGACACCCAGATATATTTCTCCATGTCTTGGTTTTCAGCTTTGACTTCAGATGGCGTCTCGCCTGTCAATGACTGTCTTAATGCAATTAACTCCTTTGACCCAGCTCTCAATCTCCACAAAAGAACACTCTCCCTGGCCTCCAGCTTCCCATACCAATCACAAATCTGCTCTGGCTAGTTTTCCCAGACCTCCACAGTGGATACTGAGTGCAAGCAGAGGCCGCGCAGGAAGGACAAAAATGTGTGCTCTGAAATTTCTTCCATCGAGGCAAGGACAAAATTGGATTCTGGTCACATATTATTCTTAGGCAATCAGACACGTAACAAAACCCCAAAATTCTGCAGTACATCAAGCAAAGCTTAAAGTACATAAAAAGATTGATTCTAGAATCTTCTTGCTTTGAACATTGTAATTATTTTATGTATTGTACTAAGGCCTTGACAATGGAAAGGTTCATGGAACAGTGGTCCAAAACACACTGCAGAAATAATCCAGTTTGAGACCGCTTTAACTGCCTTGGTTTAGTGCTATTTAATCTGGGGAAATGCACCTGAGCTCTCTAACAGAGAAGGCTAAATGTTTCACACAATTTATTTATTTGAAGTATTTAAACCCCACTCTTCAGCCACAAATGCTCTCACAGCGGCTTACAAATGGTTAAATTAGACAGTTCCCTGACCTTGCTTCAAGAAATTCTTCAAAGCTTTGTGTAGGCCAATGCTCACAACACAAAATGAAGAATCAGAGAATAAACGGACTCTACCGTACACGGGAGTACTCAACTGCAGAGCAATCCAAAAGGAGTGTTTCTCTTGCAGCAGATGAAAGAGAACTGAGAGAGGGAGCTAGATTGGCAGGCTTGGGCATGCTCAGTACGCAGGAGGTGGCAGGGCTCCTGCCAATCTACTCAGCTTTTCAGCTTTCTGAATGGAGTCTCTGCACAGGCACAAAACCCTAGTGTGAGGCACAGAGACCATGAAGGAGCAGAAGGGAATGGCAGTGAGGAAGGAGATCAAGTCCAGTTGATGGACTGGAGTGAGGGCCTTTCTTCTTACTCTGGCTAGACCCAATGGAGTTGGCCTTCCTCTCTCTCCCTCCAGTTCCCAGAATTCTCTAGCCCTAAGCCACAGCAGTTAAAGCAGTCTCAAACTGGGTTATTTCTGCAGTGTGTTTTCGACCAATGTTCTCACAAATGTAAAGGCAATAAAGAGGAGAAGCATGGGCAGAGAAACATACACAGGCATGACTAACCTCTGCCTCTGATAACTCCTTATCACTGCTTGGCTTGCTATATTTCTCCTGCATGAAAGGAATCCAGGCAATTTTGCACTTCTTAATGAAGGGTGTTACATCAACAGTACCCAGAGCATAGCCACAGATGCCATCTTCATCCTCCAAGACAAAGCAGTAATCTGGGCTGAGGGACAGCAAGCCACCTACCAGCCTGAGAAGAAAGGAAAGGTCAGATGAGTCTGGAGCTGACAAAACAGAAATCATGTCACGTCACATTGGGTAATTTATGCATTACTTGGAGAACCTGGAATGTTATTCAAAAACATAACATGTATGCATAAAAAACTTTTAAAATTACACATTGTTTTATGAATAATGAGTTACTAAATAGCCAGCACCCACCATACCCTAAAAAGCCCCTGCTTAGAAGTATCAAAGCAAACATTAGTTGTTACACAAACAATTTAAAACATGGCAGTGTTAATATTAAAATAGGATAGAGGTATGTTTACTTTTAAAAGTAATGTATAAGAAATGCTATTTTCAATTTGTTACCTTAAGCTTTAATACCCACATAATGCATCTACAGAACAATTAAACCAGTAAAGAATTCTCTTTTTATCCATAAGGAAGAAACAAATTAAGATAAATGAATTAATGAACAGAATCATTATAATTTAAGTTATAAAGTTTTCAGTCTATGAACAAACCATCTATATCATTTAATATTTATGGAAGATTATGTCTTTTGTAATACAGTGGTACCCCGGGATACGAATTACCCAGCTTACGAATTTTTCGGGATACGAAAAAATCCCATAGGGATTTATTGTTTCGGCTTACGAAGGTTTCTTCGGGTTACGAAAAAACCTCGGCGCTATTTTCCGCCACCGGAGGGCAGCAGAGAGCTATTTTTCCATTAGCGCCTATGGCAATTCGGCTTACGAAGGTTTTTCGGGTTGCGAAATTAGCCGCGGAACGAATTAATTTCGTAACCCGAGGTACCACTGTATGTATTTTTTAAAAATTAAAAATTAAGTATTCTAGCTCCTTTTAAGAAGCAGGAAATAACAACTACTGTCAAAATGAGCCCTGGTGGTGCAGTGGTTAAATACTGGTACTGCAGCCACTCACAGTCGCAAGGTTGTGAATTCAATACAGTGGTACCCTGGGATACGAATTGATCGCGTTACGAAATTTCCGGGATACGAAAAAGTTCCATTGGAAAAAACTGTTCCGGGATACGAAGTTTTTTTTGGGTTACGAATTTTTTTCGGCGCGAAATTCAAACGCGCGGCTTGCCAGCGCTAACGGAAAGCCCTTTTCGGCTTGCGAAATGCATCGGGTTACGAACGGCGCAGCGGAACGAATTAATTTCGTAACCCGAGGGAGCACTGTACCAGCCAAGGGCTCCAGGGTCAACTCAGCCTGCCATCCCTCCAAGGTCATTAAAATGAGTAACCAGCTTTTTGGGGGCAATAAGCTTACACATTGTTAACAGCTTAGGGAGTGCTTAAGTGCACTGATAAGTGCTATAGAAATGTACTTGCTATTGCTATAATAGCAATTGGAATCAGAACAGTAACTAATTACTTTCAAAGAGTAACTTTCCAACTTCTACACTTATGCACTGATGATTTCACATTGCAATCAAACCAATGAAACATGGTTTAAACGCACAAGAAAAGATCATGGATGTTCTTTCCAGGACCACTGATATATTAGACTTTACTGTATGGCCAAAGTACAGTCTTCTGGGGAACTGCTTATTGTTTATATTCTATATACAGACCATGCTATATGAATCAATAACTTGTGGCTTTGCAAGCACTTGTACGACTTCATTTTACATGTTTTTTTGCTGGTCCTCACATTCAATTTTCACAAAATAGTAGCATATAAACTTCCAAAGCATGACCAACAGATTATTAAGCTTCATATTGATTGAATGGTCTGTTTGTCACACCCTGAATAGACTGAGATATAATTAGGACCCGCATGGATGGTGATGGGACTTAAGGACTTCATATAAAAATTGGAGACTGATGAAACAGAAGGCTTCAAAGAATCTGTTGGTTCTGTGAGCTGGTGAGGCCTCTTCCATACAGATGGTAGATATCATTAACAGCATAACATTTGGTGCCACTATATTTTCTAGAGTGTGCACCAAAGTATTTGAGAAGTGATGGATATCTGGGTGTTGTCACCTGCAGGTCTGGACAAAGGAGGAAGATCAATGGGTAGTCACAGCTCACAAAGAAGGAAGAACCTTCTTTGTTTCTCGATGTGCAAAGGTTAGATTTGCGCTACTTAAGAGGGTGGAGAATAAAATAAAATTGCTGAACTGTTCCCACTGACATAGGCTGGTGGAGAATGGGAGACATATACATATTTGATTTTTTTGGCAGTGCTGCATTGTACTAGTTGGGATAAAAAAAGAAGAAGCTGTATTTTCAGATAATTTAGATATTTATTTTCATATCCTGACATGAATATATCATCTCTAGGGTCTGAAGGAACTGGCTGTTAATCTAAATAGGATGATATTGTGACTCAACCTAGTTTTATTTAGCTATAGCCTTCCATTGATGTCCCCTCTGCTCTGCTCCTTATGCATTTTTACACTCTCAAGTATTTTAAGTAGAAGTCCATTCTTCCATGAAGTCAGCAAAACTCTGAAAGCTGCCTCCATTACACTATGGAAAGCATTTTTATCAATATTTAGGTGCTAAAAATGGTGACAGACCTAGTCACAAGCCTACAAAAAAAATGTTTTGTACTCTGTTTGGTTGGAAACACACTGAAGATTCCTGCTTTTCCCCGGTTGTTTTGAACACTGTATCAACAGCAAGAGGTACACTATTACTACATAAATACAATATGTATATTTAGCATACATACTTGTCTCCAATTAGGTCTGGCTGGCTATGGAAAGGCTGATCAGTTCCATCATCATACATTTCTCTGCAAATCTTGTAGACAGATGCCTAAAGGACATAATAAAATGTATAATTTCTCCCCCTGGCATATTCTCTTGTTATCTCACATTGGAAGCCCTGGTGTCCTACTAAAAAACCCAATACATATTGGCGCGTTACAGACACGCCAAAGGGGCGTGCTAGGGTTAGGAAGGGGCGTGTTAGGGTTGAGAAGGGGCGTCACTTCCTGACGCCCCTCAACCCTAGTACAGACCGAGTCCGTACAAAATGGCCACACGGGGGGGGGGGGGCGCAATTTTGATGCTGCAGGCGCATAGCGTCTGGACGTCGCTTGGTGTAAGTGATGCCGTGAGTGCGCAACTAGTGCCTCGCGGCACCATTTTGGCGCTTCTTTCTGGCTGTGCCCGGGAACCGCGCGGTTTGGCCACTGCTGTTTTTGGACGCAACAGGCGGTGGCAGCGGCAGCAGCAGCCCACCCGTTTTGGGCGGTCTGTAACTCGCCATTGATTCCTTCATTAAATTCCAAGAATCCATAGCTGCTTATAGCTGATAGACACTGAAGATAACAACGTGATTTAGTAAATAGTATACTGGTTATAGTAGGGAAATTTAGGTTCAACGTGTATCTCACAACCACGAAAACTGTTGAATGTTTTTAGGAGAGTATTAAAACAACCCTATTAGTTTCGCTGATGTCCTTGGAGAAAGAACAGGATACAAATATGAGACATAAATAAGCACCCCCAGCAAAAATAGTTTGCTTTTTTTTGGGGGGGGGGGGATCAAACTACTTGAGACATGGATATATTTAAATATTTGAAAAATGACTGTACTGTACTGGTCAAGTGTCCTGTTACATTAATTTTGCTCTGTCTCTCCCATTCTCAAAATAAAATCTTCAATCTTGGAGATTTATTAGTGGCCTTAGAAAGCTGAGCAATGTTGGGAGAAAAGTCTCTTTCCTATAGCCCATTTTGTCTGTTTACACAAAGCATGTAGTATCTGGTTCAAAGGGATTTAATCCCAAGTGTGCAGTAGACTACAGCCTTAATTCACAAGATATAAAATGTAGGTAGCACCTTTTCATATAAGACAAATAGAGAGGAGGAGGTTAAGGACAGGTTGCTTACCTGTAACTGTAGTTCTTCGAGTGGTCATCTGCGAATCCACACAAAGGGGTTATTCTGCGCCTGCGCAGCATTTCCGGATCCTACTGGAATCGCTAGGAAAGACTTTTTGGCGGTACCTCTGCCCACCCTCTATATAGGCAGGATGTCTTCCTGCACTTTCTCAGTTCCAAAAAGGTCTGCTATAAGAACAGACAAGGAAGAGAGAGGAGAGGATGGGCGGGATTTGTCTGGATTCGCAGATGACCACTCGAAGAACTACAGTTACAGGTAAGCAACCTGTCCTTCTTCTTTGTGGTCTCTGCGAAGCACACAAATGGGTTAGACTAGCAAGCTTAGTCCTCTGTGGAGGAGGGAGTGTCCTGGCAATAAATAAATTATTAAACCAGAAAAACAGTATGTCAGTTATTTGACAGGTGCCAACTAACCTTAGGAGAGAACAGCTCTGCCAAAGACTGCTTCACGTCGGTATCTGGCATCAAGTCTATAGTGCTTGATAAAGGTCAGAGATTGTGACCATACCGCAGCCTTGCAAATGTCCTCCAAGGGAATTCCGGAGGAAGGCTGAAGATGAAGCTACCGCCCTGGTGGAATGGGCTCGAATTCGAGCAGGCGGAGTTTTCCGAAAAATCTCATAAAAGAGGAGCATTGTGGAAGTCACCCATTTGGATAAATGTTGAGGTGTGACTGGAAGTCCCATTTTGGGGTTGGAGTAGCAGACGAAAAGTCTGGGGGAATGACGAGAGGACACAGTCCTGTTGAGGTAGACGGCTAGCGCCTGCCTGACATCAACAGAGTGGAGCCTGCGCTCAGTGTCGGTGGTCAGGTTCAGGGCTAGCGTTGGGAGCATGATGTCTTGACTAAGATGAAAGGGGGACAAAACCTTTGGTGGAAAGGAAATGTCCGGACGGTGGACAACCTTGTCCTTAAAAATTTTCAGGTATGGAGAATCTGTACGGAGGGCACAGAGTTCACTGGCCCAGCGTGCTGAGGTGATGGCTAACAAGAAGGCTATCTTCCAGGTGAGGAGCCTGAGGTCACAGGAAGCCAGAGGTTCAAAGAGTGAGGTAGCGAGTGCTGCCAAGATGAGCTGGAGGTCCCAAGCGGGGCTCGGGATCACTACCAGCGGTCTTAGGTTGGCTAGGCCTTTGAATTATTTCTTCACGAGCAGGTCAGTGAAGAAGGATGGGCAGCCGGAAAATTGGAAGTGGGCACAGATGGCCACGAGGTAGCATTTTAAGGACAAAATGGAGAGTACGGCTGCTGAGAAGTGGTGGAGAAAATCCAAAACAACAGAGACAGTGACCTCGGAAGAGGTGACTCCTGCTGAGGACAAGAAAGCCAAAAATTTAGCCCATTTGAGGAACGTAGGAGCACTGAGTGGAAGGCTTTCGGGAAGCCAGGATGATTTCTCGGACCGGTACTGAGAGTCGGGTCAGGGCCAAATCCTCCACGCCACGCAACAGAGAGTGTCCACGTCGGGGTGGTGAACCCGACCGTTGTGAAGGGTCAAGAAGTTTGGGATGGAATGGCAGAGGCCAGAATTGGTTGTTGGAGAGATGTCTCAGCCACCAAGGGGTGATCAGGATCGTGTCCGATCTGTCTGTGCGTAGCTTTGCTACCACTCTGGTGAGCACAGGAAATGGGGGTAGGGTGTAGAATTTTTTGCCGGACCACTGGAAGAGGGAGGTGTCCCCTGGGACTGAGGTGAAGGGATCCTGGAACAGAAGTGGTCGCAGTGACTGTTGAGATGAGAGGCAAAAAGGTCGATGTCTGGCGTTCCCCACAGAGAAAAAAGGCGGAGGGCAACCTGAGGGTTCAGTTGCCACTCGTGACAGGAGTCCGGAGCTCTGCTCAGTTTGTCTGCAAGCTTGTTCTCCTCTCCAGGGAGATGTATGGCTTGCAGGGTGATCCGTCTCTGGATGCACCAGTTCCAAATTTGAAGGATGAGGCCGAGAAGGGTGGCCAACCTGGTGCCGCCCCGCTTGTTGATGTAATAAATCAGTCGTGTTGTCCATGAGGAGGATGACAATAAGGTTTCGCAGGGAGAGTTCGAAGGCCTTCAGTGCCTTCTGAACTGCTAGCATCTCGAGCGCATTGATGTGGGTCGAGCTACCAGTGGAGAGAGCGAGCGACAGGCTTTGGAACAGTGAGCCACTTGCGTGGATCATTGAAGGCTGGGTTGAAGACCAAGAGGAGCCACAACTGGAAGGGACGCATGTGGAGACGGGCCCACGGTGTGACATATGTGGTGGATGCCATATGGCCGAGGGTGACCTGAGCTGTTTGTGGAGTGATGCGCCGAAAGGCAAGGCAGCAACAAATTGCAGACCTGAGGTTGAAGAACCTGTCGTGAGGAAGGTATGCTCTGCAGGTCATGGAGTCCAAGGTGGCTCCTATGAAGTGCACCTGCTGGTTTGGGCAGAGGGTGGACTTTTCCTTGTTGATCATGAGTCCCATGTGGTGAAGGAGAGAGAATGCTGACTCAAGGTGGGAGAGGAGCATCGGTCTGGATGGGGCCACGAACAACCAGTCGTCGAGGGAAGAGATATGCGGTTATGACCGCCATGCACTTTGTGAACACTCTCGGTGCAGTAGAAAGTCCAAAGGGCAGTATTCGGTACCGAAAGCAATCGGGGCCGACAGAAAAGGTGAGAAGGTCCCGGTGGTCCTCTCGGATGCTGATGACATACTGACGATCCAAGGTGGCAAACCAGTCTGACTCCTGCAGGAGAGGCAAAATAGAAGCCAAGGTTACCATACGGAAATGCTTGTAGGCAATGAAAGAGTCCAGGAAGCACAAGTCCAGGATGGGATGGAGGCCGCCTGTGGCTTTGGAGATGATGAAGTATCAAGAGAAGAGGAAATGTTGGGTCCGGGCTCGATGGCCCATTTTTGAAGCAAGGAGCGCACTTCGTCAAGAAGGGTGTCTGAACTGGGAGTGGTGAGAATGATACCCCTTGGGGAAGAGGACTGCAGCTCCAGGGCATAACCCCTAAAGACGATGGAAAGCAACCAGGAGTCGGATGTTGTGGAGGCCCAAGAGTGGTGGAAGTGGGCCAGGCAATCCCCAAAGGGAGCTGACAGAACAGAGTGCGCTGGGGAGCTTCAGAAGCGGTGCTTGCTTTGTTCTGCATCCTTGTTATGAAAGGGTTGCTTGTACTTCTGGTTTTGTTGGTGTTTCCCTTGCTGTTGGTGAGGGAAGCGCTGTTACTGGTAGTCCGAAGACTGGTTGGATCTACCCTGGTTGGGGGGGGGGGAGGGTTTTTTTGCCATGCCGAATGACGTGGAGAAAAAGGAGGCCAAGAGGGCCTGAGTGGTTACCGTACCGGGAGCGAGGGGCGCACTTGCCGGGAGAAGGCAGAAGCCGACTGTATGGTCTGGTTCCACTCAGAAAGTCGAGAAAAGGCGAGACCAAAGTGGACGCGGCAGATGACCTTGGAGGAGGCAAGACAGGTTCAACAGGTTGGAAGGTTGACTTCAGAAGGATCAAGAGGCAAAAAATAAGTGCCCATGGCTTGATCAAAAACAACATCCCATATGGGGGGTTCAGCAAGGACAGAGGATGCATCATAGTCCTGTTCATCCTCGAAACCAATGACTTCCGAAGTCTGGAAAAGTCGGTCCGGTATCACCACTTGGGTGAAAGGAGAGGCTTCCTCTTCAGCCTCCGAGAGTTGGTAGGGTTCAGACAAGGAATGAAGAAAGGTGTCTGGTCGAGCCCAGGATGAGGAGACAACTAAGGTGGAGGCGCTGGCTGGGTACATGGTACCGAGCCCAGTTTGGTGTCAGCGGACTGGGCGGGCGTGTCGGTACAGGACCAGCAGTCGGAGTCAGAGTCTGGACAGGGATGGGACTTCTTTACTGAGTGATGGGATGAGTCCTTGGACTTGTCCCGAGACTTATGTTTTCTTTTCTCTGGTTTGGAGTCTGAGGACTTCTTCCTCTTTGGTGAGGATGGGTGGCTAGCCACATCCTGGTCCGAAGACCTCCGTTTGTCTGGGGTTGACCCAGAGACTTCCGAAGAGGGCTCGCCCTCGGCAACAGTAGCCTTGGCAGGGACCCTCGGAGGAGATAAAGGGGTAGTGCCCTTGGCAGCAGTAGTCTTGGCAGGGACCCCTGAGACCGAAGATGGGAACTTGCCTTACCGGCCATAGCCTTGGCAGAGGCTCTAGAGGTGGAAGGAGGCTTCAAAATTTACGCATAGAGCATGGATCTCAGACGCACCTCCCTATTCTTCCTGGCCTGCGGAGTGAAGGCCATGAAGTGAGGGCAGGAAGCAGGGACGTGGCCCTCGCCCAGACAGAGGAGGCACAAGGAGTGTCTGTGGAGTGCTGGGATGTTTGTTCCACATTCAGTACACTTTTTAAAAGAGTGCGCAGACATCTTTAGACCAAAGCCGAGGGACGAAGAGAAAGAATTATCAAGGAGTCCGAGTGTTACCGTCACTCCAAAGGAGGGTGACTAAAATGGTGAAAGGTCTGGAAACGTTGCCCTATGAGGAACGACTCAGGGAGCTGGGGATGTTTAGCTTGGAGAAGAGAAGGTTAAGAGGTGATATGATAGCCCTGTTTAAATATTTGAAAGGAAGTCACATTGAGGAGGGAGCAAGCTTGTTTTCTGCTGCTCCAGAGAACAGGACCCGGAACAATGGATGCAAACTACAGGAAAAGAGATTCCACCTCAACATTAGGAAGAACTTCCTGACAGTAAGGGCTGTCCGACAGTGGAACACACTCCCTCGGAGTGTAGTGGAGTCTCCTTCCTTGGAGATCTTTAAGCAGAGGCTAGATGGCCATCTGCTGGGGATGCTTTGATTTGGATTTCCTGCATGGCAGGGGGTTGGACTGGATGGCCCGTGTGGTCTCTTCCAACTCTATGATTCTACGATTCTATGAATCAGAGTCCAAAACCAAGTCCAAATCACAATCCAAGGAGTAGTCAGTCAAACGAAGTCAGATTTTGTTTACAGCAAATGCAGTAAACAAAAGCGAAAGCTAAGGAAGGAATGATTCTAAGCGAGGTTCCTAAGCTGTTCACACGGCGGACAAAAGGAACTGAGAAAAGGCGGGAAGACATCCTGCCTATATAGAGGGCGGGTGGAGCTACCACCCAAAAGTCTTCCCTAGCGATTCCAGTCGGATCCGGAAATGCTGCGCAGGCGCAAAATAACCCATTTGTGTGCTTCGCAGAGACCACGAAGAAGAAGTTAAAGGCTCTATAGAAATGAGTGTATTATTTGCTGGTTAAACTTAGACTTGAAGTTTAATGGTCAACTAGACCATGGGATCAATGGATTCTCATTTACATTGTCTTCTAGAATGGAGTCAAGTAACTATACAGAAAAAAACCTAGGAAAAGTATTTGCTATAGCAGTGGTCCCCAAATTGTACTCTTAAGGGATTTTGGACTTCAGCATCCAGAAGCCTCAGCCAATAATCTGGGATTCTGGGAGCTGAAATCCAAAATCCCTTAAAGAGCAGAGTTTGGGGACCACTATTCTAAAGTATCTCTGAATCTGCCACTGATCTGCAATAAACTCCAAATGAGCCATTCGACTGTATCATAAGATCATATTTTCCCACTTGAGCCACACCTCTGTGAAACATTCAAAAGACACACTTAATAATGAACCTGGACAAAATAAAGGGAACAGCAGCTTTTGTTTACAGCAGAATTGTATATGAGAATGGCTGAATTTGAGTTACCTCGTCTTTAGGAAAATAGGGTCTGATGGTGTAGACTTTGGAAGTAGGAGTCAGAGGAGGTGGCTGAAAAAACAGATCATTTGCTCCTTCAATAGGCAGCAAACGCTGTGAAGACAAAGAGTCAGTGTAAGTGCTTAAGAAGCAAGATGCAATACATTCTTGGATATGCACTGCAGACTCCCAAGTTAATTTTTGCTACTGCAGGTACCCCAGAGGAAGGTAGGGTTTTGCAGACTTTACAAATGTAAGGACCACTTTGCCATTATAACCGAACAGAAGTTCTTAAGATACACAACTTAATGGAATTTACATTAAAACTCTGCTTTAGCATTATTTTGCCAATTCTCATCTATGCTGTCAGCATAACATAACCATGTTAGGAGGAAAGGTTTGGTCTGAAGAGGGTTAACTGGCCAGAGGAGACACTAACCCAAAAACAACGTGCTGACTCAATTGGCTGTGCGCAGAGAGCACCTGTGAGGGGGAAGAAAGTAAGCCTCTGAAAAATCCATGAACAAATTACAGAATAAACAGACTTTTAGAACTGACTTGCCAATTGTTATTCAGGAACAAAACTACCCATTTTTGTTTGAGATAACCCTAGAATACACAGCATCATGATCTCTTTGCTCATGGAGTTCTCATTGGCAGGCAAGCAGGCGCGCATTGTGCAATTGCGGGCGCAGATAAAAACGCTGTGCGACCTGCAAAGAAACAATGTGAAATGTACAACTAAAGCCGCTGCGCTTCGCAAGCGCATGGGAATGGCAGCATCTCCTTGGGATATTACTGTAGAAACGGGAGGAAAATTATTTTAAAAACAAAGCTGTCAGGCTGTTTGGGTTTGGAACCAGAAAGCCTTCGGCAGACCAAGCCTTCCAGCCCTCAGATGTGCAATAAAAGATTTCTCAAACAAAGACAATGTCATTCAGTTGTGAATTCATATTGATACCTGGAACTCTCCTGCTAGACCACCTCTAAAGGCCCAGGGTTCTTGGTCTCCACTTAAGAACTGTGCTGAAGATTGACTACGGCACCCTGTGGAGATCAGATCCAAGCGGAGAACGTTACGAGAGGGGGGAATTTCCTGAGATACTAAAATGTCGAACAAGCTAACATATACTTTGTGGGAAAAACTCTCTAACTGAGCTATAATCCAAAAAGCTTTAGGGCTGTAATAATGTTGCACAGTGCATAAAGATTAATATTTCCTAGGTGCCTGTGCTTTTCATTAATAAAACCAAAATAATGTAAGTGAGAGCCTTAGAGAGCAGACAATCCAATACAGTACTGCTAAGATGCCCCATTCTATACAGTTACAGGAGACATACAAACAGTAATTTTGCCTGACTGTTTTTTCTTCACTAAGAACACTGGGAAATAATCACCCAGTGTCACCCGATAAGGGATGCCTAGTAATAAGCCATTATCACAGCCCTTTTAAAATACTCAGACCTGTCTGAAGTCACATTTTCATACTGGTTGGATCTTGCCAGAAAACTAGGTTTGGTATGAGATAAAATAGCCCAAACAGCTATGCAGAACAGAGGCCTCTTTCATAAAAGAGATTAGAGACCATATTTGCCCACATGTGTGGCTCTGCACTACAACCACACAAGACAGCGTACTTGTCATCCATAAAGGCAATAATAGTCTATTGTACAATATTTTACTTTCCCTGCCCTCAACTATGTCAGGAATGCCACAATTCCACAGGCAGCCAGCTTTTCTAAGAGCTTTAAGTCTTCTGTACCATTTATTAAGAACTTAGTTATAATATTTAATAAATGCTTGGCTTTGGTGATTGTTCTGTTATGCAAAGTATAAACCAAATTAGCATACCGAACATCTTTGAGAGAGGACAGGCAGGTGAATAAATGATGTGATTAAGTGACCTGCCTAGTCTTCTGATAAGATAAGCTGCGCAAGTTTGTTTCTTCTTGTGGAGAGCGATCTACTTCCTGTTCAAGTAACAATCTCAGATCAGTACAGTCAGATGTGTCATGCTAGCCAGGCAGTCTCAAAGCGAACCAAGCTGGATACTGATGCTTACCATCAAATTATGAAATAGTATTTAATATAGCAAGTCTGAGATGACCCCAAACATGCCAGTTTGAGTTTCAGCCGTTTCCATTTCAGAGTTTCCCAAGTAGAGAGACTCTGCTACAATACCCTTTCACAGTTAACTTGGGGTATTTCTCCTTTGAGACTACACTGTAACTAGCATTCCAATTATTATACACTTTATAGAGCTGCATGAATGAAGAGCTGTATGAATGAAAATCGAGAGTTAATGCCTGAGTCGCTGCGCAAATGTGACTTCAGCCCATGCCTATTTCCCCTAAACTGAGCTGCCTCACAGACAGAACCTTCTCATCTTAAAAATTATTAATCACGACACGCTGAAAGCATCTGGCGTGGTCCATCCAAAAGCAGCAGACGCTTGTGCTGAAGATTCTCCCATCTGCACACATTGGGGAAGAAGACAGTAGAAGGCATTAGTAATCCATAGTAGTATTATCCACACTAGTTATATAAACTGAATGCTAGCTGGATTAAAAGACAGAGTAAGGATATCAGCCTTCAGTGGACCACTCTGCATATTAACTTTCAGTGACTAAGCCATTCTGACATAATGTGTCCTGTGTAGTAAGTGATATTCAAGTTTTAGGGCAATACACGTCATCAGCTAAATGTCATCAACTACAGATCACTGTTGCAACCATCAGCAAGACAAGATATGGAGGTAAACATATCAGTAAAGTATAAATGTACTGAATTTATTACTGATCAGTGTCAAAGATCAAAAAGTACTCTTGGCTAAAGAGGCCATCCTCATGGCACTACAACTGGGAATATAAATCACCAAATATATATATTTGACAGATGCATTACTATTCTTTTACAGGTTTAGTAAAAACTGAAGTTAAAACATCTTATGTAAAGCATCTATAATTGAGTGAAAATTTTATTTGTAATACATCCTTTTAAAAAATGTGACATTATCCCCATATTCTTTGGATATTAACTTTTGTGTCCTGATAATTGGGTTGAAAACAATTTGATGCTGCAATACTGCTGAATTTGAACAGCCAACAGGATCTGATCACTTTGGGAGATCACCAAGAGTCTCTTGTGAGCATAGATACTTTTTAAAGAATACTTTGCCCTTCAAGTGACATTAGTTTTTTTTTTAATGAAGTGAATCAGCTAATTTTAGAAGCTGGACTTAATGGTCTTACAGAAGCTCCATCTTCAGAAAGTAAGGTACATCAACGTCACTTACTTCAAAATGAGGTAAGACAGCCCTACTGTGTTTGGGAGACGTTATGCCTGTTCTGCTAATGGAGCACTAGATATTTACCCCAAAATGTTGTCATGACAGAACCACAGATTTCAGATAAAAGGGGGAAATCCTGCTATGCCTTTAATGAAGTCACAGTTGTGAATATACACTTTATATTCCTGTGCAATTATCTGATGTACTAAGTGCAACAATTAACCACAGGACAAAGGACACTAGATTGTTGTTGGGAAATGTGCATTTAGAAACTAATGACCTCCCTCTTCAAAAGATTATTAACTGTTAAAATAGTTCTAGTTCCTGGCCCTGTTCCAGCAGAATGTTCTTTATTGAAAGGGTAATCAGAGAATCATTTTAGGGCTCTAGGGACTACAGAAATTTAAATCTGTAAACAATAATTACTTCATTTATAACTAAGTCTTATTTGATAGCCTTGCAGTAGCAATTGGCTGATATTATTTTTCTGTTCCTTTCCTGTATGTAAACCTATTATCCCTCAACTCAGACTAAGGAGAAAGAAAAAAACTCACCACAAAGTCAGTGTTGATCCCAATCATAAACCTGTTCTAAGCTTCAAATTCTGAATGATTTCTTTGCTTAGTTGAAGGAAATATACCTACTACAAAATGCTGCATACACTAAGTCCTTTTCTTTTCTTTTCGCTAGAACCTTAAAGTCTTAAAGTACTTCTAAAGTGTTTTCCTGGATACCAACTACAGTAGGCCCTTGGTATCCATGACTCCCTGTGGATAATATAATCCATGGATGCTCGAGCCCCATTAAAAACAATGGCACAGCAAAATGGTGTTTCCTATATAAAATGGCAAAATCAAAGTTTGCTTTTGCGAGTGTGTGTGTGTATATAATAATATTTTCAAGCTGTGTATGGTTGAATCTGTGGATACGGAGAGTTGGCTGTAAACACAATCTCAAATAATCTAGCAAATAACTCAAGACTTTAAATGTATCTTATATCCTGTAACCATGTATGATATACTACAATTTAAGTGATCCAGAAGCTGCAGGCTGATTCAGTATTTCAGTATCGTGGAATATGTTTACTATGGAGTTTGTGACAACTACAAAAAATGTGACAGGAAACCATTAGTACTGCTGCCTGCTGTGTACATCAGGCAAGTCCACAGCATATTCCTTACAGCTGGATTGAAACCTGAAAGTGAAATGAAGTCACTAGAGGAACCCAGGCCATGCTGGTGCTATTCCAAAAAACCAAAAAACAAAAACAAAACCATAATTTTAAAAAGGCTGCAGACAAAAAGGGGCTCTCGATTTTTATTCAGAGATCATTAGCCTAGCAAAAAGCCAGACTAGAGCTCTGATATTTCTTATCCTTGCCCCAAATCAAGCATCTTGCAACTGTCAAAACAAATCACTTTTGCACCAGAATAGCCTTATGCTAAAGCTCGCATGCGCAAAGAAAGGGCTAGGAGACTCGGCTCCCTCTTGGCCAGGCCCACTGAAAGGTCACATCTGCAATTGTTCTGTTGAAGATAGCAATAATGTTATTGAGACACAGCAAGCAGCAAATAGCTATGGTAGTGTCACATTTCATGTCATTTCCAATTTTGCAACAAGGTCCAGTGTGCATTCAGTTTAAGTCAACACTCATATTTCAGAGATCAACGTTTAGGTTCATTAGCCCAAGAAAAAATATTCAAGATCAAACATTCTTTGTATGGCCATTATTATTTTTGATGCAGGTCTTATACTGAAGAAGAATAGAAAGCAAGAATAGAAATGGGGAAAGGATTAAAGGTCAAACTGACCATATTAAAACTTTTCTTTTTTTTCCCGTGGGCTAATAAGAAACAATCATATATGCTAGTTCCAACTATAACTGGTTCCTAAAGAACATACCTAGCCACTGTACAAAAGATTTCACCATTGACATGATGCTCTTGATGTCCCAGACGTATGAGTACATATCATACAGGATTGTCCGGTTGGCACAGTTGGAAAGACGAGTAAACATGCCCATCACCAAGTTGCACATCTCTTCAAACTTGGCAGCTCGAGCACGCCATTCTTCAATCTAATGAAGAAGATTCACATTTATGCTTTCAAATTGTTACATCCCACTTTTGAAGTCAAAGGCTGTCATAAAAGGACTAAAGATGAACACCAAATGCCACACACTGAATTTTTCTATAAATAAGATCTAAGGAAATAACTGAGACTAGTCTGCCACTGTTTTATTATCCATCACTTCAGTATTCAGAACCAATGTGATCAAGGAGTATCTCACTCATCCAAAAAATGAAGATTATTCTATTATACATGTGGACACCAATTAAGCCATGTATATAATTTACTAATCTTTATACAAGCGTTTTAGCTTGCCAGATGTATTTTGTGCATTTTAGCTGGCCCATAAAGGAATCACTATTCTGCGGATGTTGTTGTATTTTGCTCTATAACCAACCCCAGATATGTTTTATACAGGTTAGGTTCAGGTCATACATTTACTTGGTTATTCTACTTTTAATTTTTTAAAAAACAAAAAACATGTTTAAAATGAATCATCCACTCACCTTTTCAGAGTCCTTTCCTTTGCAGTTCACACTAACAACACTACTGTTAGCTCTGAGCCACTGGAACTCTCGTAACATTTGAACCCCTTTGGGCCCATGTTCATATGGGAGGTAGAATAAGTCTGCAAGCAACTGCAGATCTTCCAGAGTCACTGGCTCTACTGCATATAATGGCTTCTCATGGGGACCAGGCACAAACTGCTCCTTGTTCATTTGCTCATCTGTCTGCATAGGTGCAACATCACTACCACAATCATCCTGCATTGACATTTCAGGAGATTTTGATTCAGCTATGCTCTCTTTATCAGTATCCATTGGTTTCAGCTCCTCTGACATTTTTGCTTCAGCAATATCAGTCAATATTTGATTGATATTCTTATCAGTATCATCTTGCTTTTCCACCACCATGTCCATTGGTTCCTCATCCAATTGCTTTTTCTCCTCTTCTTTTACCAGAACCTGAGACTCATCACTCAGTGCAGTCCCTTGACTCATTATAGGCTCTTGGTAAACTGTGGTAACCACAGTGGTAGAATTTAAAGCAGATGGTGCAACGAGAGGAACATCTACAACACTTGTTTTAGCCCCACTATGAGCCACTTGTCTACCTGTAAACCAAGAAAAGACAGGCAGCAACAATTCAGTTCTTTCACAGTTTTTTCCTACATGTAAACAGTTTTGTTTACAAACAACATATTCTAGCATGTCTAAAATCATGTGCAGCAGGCCTGCCATATCAATGGGTTTCTGAGCCACAATCATGACTGCCACATATTATTCAATAGCAACAATGTGACTGTGCACATGCTGAAGCATGTGCATTCAGGTTGTCGCCACTGAATAACATGGGGTGCAATCATCCACTTTTTTTGGCATTCATGTGGGGGTGGGGGTGTGATATGGAATGCCCACCATAAATGTTTAAGTTTCCCACAATGACACCTATTTTGAAAAGGCCTGACAGATAACTGTGAAATACACAGCAGTGCACAACATTTTCCTAAACAAAGGTTCTTTCCACAATCAGCATTCTGGCTGATCTTTTAAGAGGTGTAAATTACACCTACATTGTCAGAAAAAACAGAAGATGGCTGACAAAATGGAGTCATTCCTTCTTTTAGGATACTATTATAAAGACTTAGTACCATAAACTTTTTGTTTGCACTTAAAACACCAAGCATAATTTTGAATTGTTTAAAACTAAAATAATGTTTTTTGTGCATTATGAACTAAAGCTGCAGCAGCAATGCTTTGTGTAAATTCTGCTAAGGGTCTGAAAGCCACCTTTCCTTTTGAGTATTCATAAAGCATTCATTCCAGTGCTTCAGATGTGATAAAACCATAGATCTCACTCACTGCTGTACTGGTGAGGTACTGCAAATTCTTGCAGCCACTCTGTTAATGACAACTTCAAGGCCATCTGCGGACTATAGAGTACATCTGTTTCAATATCTTCATCACTCCCTTCATTCTCCAGTTTAATCTGGATTGAAACTGTACTGTCTTCTGTGTCAGCTGTACAGTGTGTCAAGAAAAGAGTATATTATTGGTAAGGTTCAAAATTCCCATGCATATCATTTAAAGAGGAAAACTAAACATTTTTTTTTAACTTATCAAGGCATGAGAATTCTACAATGGAATAAATCAGCATTGTTTTAAAATAAATTCATGCAAGATCTGTGATTTGGTCTTGCTTCTGAAATGTAATTACCAAATCTGGTCATATAATACCTACTGAAGAGCAACTGGAGGGTGACATTTGCTCAAGATCAACAATTCTAAAAACTGCACAATTTGATGTCTTCCACACAAATTATTGAGCATTTCAGTAATTATTTAGGTATGTAAATCAGAAAAAAAAATCTAGCTGGAAGTTTGAAGGCCAAGATAATTCCAAACTGCATTTTTGTGTATTGAATGATCACACTAATCAGCCATATGGTACTTTGGAGCCAGCATTCGGCTTTATAAGTTAAAAGCAAACTACAGGACAATAGTATTTATATACTTTATTCATTGATTCCTTCCCCCCACCCCCACCCCCTTGTAGTCTACGTTAAAGATACACACCCACTGATACTATGGGTCTGATATTTACAAATCATACAATGACCCCATTGGCATTGCTTTTTAAAACAGGAATGATCAAGCTGTCATCTCTTGATAGCAATAGAAGTGCCTGCTTGTGTGAGTCTAGAACAAAGACATGTTTCCTGAAGCAAGTCATTTGAATTGAAGGAGAAATCTCCCTTTGGGATATATAATATTCTATAAGGACTGTTTCACAAGACAGTCTACATCATATGATCAACTTACTCATCACAACATCTTTCCTTACTCCATTCATGTTGGATTTGTACCAAGTTGCAAGAGTGTGAATAGCAACAAAGTTGGCTTCAAATTCACAGTTTGGATTGGTCAGGACTCCCTTTAAGCGTGGGATGAGTTCTGTAGATCGACCTTTATATGGCCCAAGAAACAGTCTTTTCTGATCATAGTCATTAGCATGAATGTTGTCCCAGATGACTGGAGCTCTGCGAATTATCTTAGAAACTTCTTCAATGGATTCCACAGGAATTTCTTTAGATACTACTTTGGGACCTAAAATTATAGTTCGAAAGTTAAAGGACCAAAATATAGTTGTGGAATTATTTACAGACCAGGCTAATTAGGTTTCACCTGGAAAAAGCACAACACTCACCTGTCCATAGCACATCAATTCCAGGTAACAGTTTTTCTCCTACAGTTCGTAAATAAGGAGACTGTGCAACATTTGGATAGCAAAAAGTGCCACAATACTCTAGAATAAAGAAACAGATTTTTAACTGAAGAGAAACACATCTCAAACTTTTCTATGAGCCAAAGGACCAAGGGTCACTGCAGATCTGCTGCCTTCCAGGAAGACCATCCTGGCTTTATAATGGTGACTGAAAAATAAGTTCTAAGGAAGCTGCTCCCACCCCTACCCCATCAGACAAAAAACTTAGTTCAAATTACTAGTTACCCTGTGACTGCAGATATGAAAGAATCTGCACACCTTGGCCCCATCCACTGATCATGAAAACTAGGGTTGTTGGGCTCATCTACTTTGATCAGTGTGTGTTTCTAGTAATACAATTCATTCTAATCTGCCTTGAACTACAGCCATTCACTCAAAACCACAAGGTTGCGAGTTCAAGACCAGCAAAGGGCACAAGCTCGACTCAGGCTTGCATCCTTCCGAGGTCGCTAAAATGAGTACCTAGACTGTTGGGGGCAAATTAGCTTACTTGCTAATTAGCTTACTTGCTGTTTACCGCTATGATCTTTGGAATAGCGGTATATAAATAAAACAAATTATTATTATTATATAAATCTTCTAAACAAACAGTGGGACTCATAACCTTTCCAACACTTCCTTGGAAAAGTGAAGGCTTGCCTGTAACAAAAGGAGTTGGGGACTAAAATCTCTGGTATGACCAGGAAGATCAGCCAGCCACTGTAGACCACTGATGGCAGCAATAGCCATAAATGTTTTTTAATGTACCCTGTTGCATAATAGTATCACACAGTCTCGTCTTCAAGAGACACAAGGAGATGAAAGTAGGAATACTTCAACAGGAATTGATTCAACTCCTACCCAAACCCTGCATTTGCATTATCACCTTACCTGTGGGACAGAACAGGAATGTTTCTGGCTCTCCAAGATACTGGAAAATTTCATTTGTGATTGAAATCTGGGCATGAGCAAAGGAGCTGAACACTTCTTTGTCTGCTGCACACATATTATGATCAATATCATCAAACAATAATGCAAAAGACCTGCAGCCAAACTGAGAAACCTAGAAAGGAAAAGGAATAAAAAAATTAAGACTAGAGCCAAGAGCAATGCAACACAGGCATTGATTCATGACTATGAAACAATGATCATTAGTTACTTCAACAAACTCAGGACACCAATTGTTCTGCCTAGCTATTCTTCCTAAAGCAAATGTTTGCTAACATACATTCTAGACTATTCTTTGTGCAAGTCTATGTATATACCAAAAGTAGAGTATCCCAATATTAAAATATTTTTCTTGCCCAGTATAAAATTGTCAAGGGTTAAAGTAAGCTAACTGAAATGCTTAGATGTGTGTGTCAACCATGGGCATTCAGCACCACAAGGACAAAGCTAATCTGCTACAGCTGATGCTCATAGGCACAAGGTCAGTCTGCTGCCTGCGTGCAGCAAAGCACAAAGATGAACACGTGTCTATATGAACAGGAGGACACTTTACTGTGTGACACAGGAAGTGGCTGAGTTTGTGAGACCGCTTCCAGTATTCTGTGTGGGTTTGAGAGGAGTTTGGTTTCGTGAGTTCTGTATGATAGCGTTGGTGACTGCATTGCACTCTGTAAATAAAGATAAGCACTTTGGGGAGCCTGGCTCTTGTCTGGTCGTTAATCAGCAGAAGCCGGTGCAGCATTTGCTGGAGCATTCCCGAGGATCCTGCATTCCTTCATTCCTGGAAGACATCCAGTAGCTGTTATCTTCACTGAGGACTGTGAACACGTTTCTGCAAATTGACAGCTACTCTGCTATATTCCTGAATTGGTTTATAAGCCAAGGAGTTTCTGACAATGGTTATTGGGCCCAGCAGTTGCTGACAAAAATAAGACTTTTAAAAGTCTTAGTCAAAGCTAAATAGCTTTCTTTGCATCTAACCTCCTTCTTTGCTTGTTAACAGTTACCTTCAGTGGTTTGAAGAATGTTGATACAGAGTTATATTCCTTTCTTCCCCTGCAATGCATTCTATTACAGACTTGTTCATTCTTAATTATAATGATCTATTCCTAGGCACTTCATTCCATACATCTGACACAGAAGACATAGGCCCAAACAGATGGGCAGGAAAAAGTGGCTTCTAGCCGCTTTGAGAGCAGGGTATACACATAGCGCACACCCCGAAAACGGCTGGAAGCTGCGCAGGGAGCACACCAAGAATGCTCAAACCCGGAATAGCCAACAAAAAAAGGAATGGTGGAAAGCCGCTCCTACCAGTAGCTGAGTTGGAGACCACAGCAGTGGCCAAGATTGGGTCTGGGCCTTTACGGCTGCCGCAGTACTGCACTGATCAGGGGCTGGCCAGTGATGGAGTAGCCAGAGGCTGCTCCAAGTTGCTGGTCTGCATGATCCCCGAATCTCTCAAAGTTTCTGGTACCAACTTCTTTCTCTCAGGCTCAAAAATGCTACAAGATCCTTTTGTGTACAGTACTACAACAGTGTTGTTAAGGAACACCCATGAGAAGAACAAATAGATTTTTAATTAAAGGAACAACAACTTTCTTTATTGTGAACAATAGCCTAAATGGCATAAGACCCAGGTACTAAAAGGACTTCTTGATTCAGTACTGACTAGAACAAATACCACTTAGGATTTAAAAACTCTGACTGTGATGCCCCAGAGTGGGCCACAGAGTTGCCACATGTGGAGAGGCCTCAGTCTCCCTTTGACAGTTGCTTGTGTGTACTGATTTCATTACATTTCAGTAGGCATCTGTAATTTACAATTTGAGATATTTTAATTTTAGACATGTTATTTATACTAAATTTTTGATTTTAGGTATTTGTAGTTTATAATTTTTAATTGCCCATTTTTATTTAAGATTGGTAGTCACCCTGAGCTCTTATGAGGAATAGCACAGTATAAGCTGGCTAAGTATTTTAAAAATATTAAGAGGAAGGCAAAGGAAAACCTCCTCTGAACAGATCTTGCCAAGAAAAACCCATGATAGGTTCACCTTAGGATCGCCATAAGCCAGAAATGATTTAGAGGCACACAAAAAAAAACTGTGGACATAAATTAAAGATACCTGGTCCAACTTGCGTTTCAATGTAGATACTTCTTTAGGGTTTGAGAAGGTAATATCAAGCCCAGGAGAGATGGCATAGATGAACTCTATCTCATATTCTTGAGCAGCTGCAATCAGAGTCATGAGCTGCTCTAGAAATCAAAATCAATTATTTTAGCAAGAATCAACAAGGGGAAAAATAAACCATAGATACACAAAAATATTTCTCAGTAACTATAGAGAAAGACTTTTAAATCAAACGGAATAAAACATAAATAATTAATCTCTTTTGTCAGAACAGATCCATTTTTCACAGGATGTATATCTGTGAGATAGATAGATACTAGTGTCTTTAATAGCTATAATCCAATGGTAATAAACACAGGATTTACCAGGACAAAACAAATATAGGCCCGAAATAGACGGGTCAAAAGAAGTGGCTTTTGGTCACTTCAGAGGTGTGGAGTTCAGATGACGCACACCCCTGATGTGTCCCGAAGCACTTTGAGGTTGCCAAAGACGGCCCAAATCAATCGCAAAAAGGAATGGATTCCATCTGCTCCTGCCGGTGGCCTGCTTTGAGAGCAGGCCTTGCAATTGCTACGGTCCTAGGTTGATTGTGGCCAGGGCCGCTCCTTGTTGCCCGTCTACTTTGAGCCATACACACATTAAAAGACGGTAATAGGACTAATAAAAATATGTACTTTCATTATGAATATTAAAAAGAATAGAATCAGAGTGGAAGAAGATTCTTGTCTAATCAGGTTGACAAATTGTAATTCCTCTGGTCAGTTGGTTAACAAACACATAAATTACATGCTCAATGGATATCCCAAGTTAATTAGAAGTAATGCAAGAGCTGCAATCATACACGTATTTGCGAGTAAGTACCAGTAAAAACAAGGTCACAGACTTTCGAGTAAACTTGCTCAGCGGGCCAGGTTGCATGTATCAGTTTAGAGACCACATTATTCCCTTTGTCTTTGACTTTTGCAAAAAAATAAAAAAATAAAAAAATAAAAAAAAAGTGATTTCCTTCTTGAAAGTTACTCACAGGTAAAATAATATCTTCCTCCCTTTCACCTGTTCCTTCGTCACCTTTCACTTGTTTCTTAATCTTTATTCCAGAACAAGATGTTTTTGTAAAAACATAATTACTTGTAAGGGTATGAAACTAAAGTATTTTCTTTAGCTGCTTTAACCCACAAAGGTATGGGCTGGTGAGTTCACTTAAATGTTGTGGAATGGTCACTTTTGTGCCTTGATTTTCAAAACCATTATAGTGTTATACAGAGCTGGTGAGTTACAAACCATGATTATATGTGGGTATTAAACATGTGGACTGGTGCAGATGTCATGTTGCACCAGAATTCACTCACATGACAAATGTATTCACCCATTTGAAGGATGACAGGCCATACCCATTTGTAGGACCATGGTTAGGACACTGTAGATTTAATTTGACTATACAGACCTTCCTGTCTCCTGGCATTAAGGAAAAGAGAAACAGCCATAGAATATTTGTCAAAGACAGGTTGAAGTCACCTTACTAGAGCTAAGTAGGTCTGTACATGCCCAGATGGGGACATTTCAACAGTGTACATAATGAATTGTCTTGAGTTCAGTGAAGGGGTGGGGTAGAGTGCAAATAGGATCTCCTTCTTTGTAGGTTTTTAGACAGAGGCTTGATGGCCATCTGTTGGGGGTGCTTTGATAGTGTAGTCTTGCATAGTAGGGGGTTGGACTGGATGGCTCTTGAGGTATCATCCAACTCTATGATTCTATGATATTGAAGTAATTAACTTCAGTTTACAACACAATAGTACTTTAATTTTATCTTGACTCATGGAATTAATTCTACATCACCATGAATAACTACTTTAAAACATTAAGACAAATTACCAGCTTCCTCCACGGAATACATTTCTCGCCAAAACATCCTGTGTTTGTAGTCATCTTTTGGTGCATATAGATATGTATTTAGTCCCCATTTCTGAAGTCTATGAAGTAAAAAGAAAAACAAGGAGTGGTTTTAAGTGAACATTGTACCAATCTAACTCAAGGATAAGTCATGAAATTCTGCAGGGATAATGTTAGGGCAATTTGCAGCCCTAGGGCACATGCAAAACTTGGCTGCATTTCAAAGGCTGTCTGCAAGTTATCAGTTCAGGTCACTACAAGAGTAATCTGTCCCTTCCCTGGGAGATTGCTTGTTTGGCAGGAAGACACAGGGGCAGAGAAAGGAGCATATATGTACAGGGAGGGGAGAGTAAGGAGCTACAGACTTGCCTAATTTTGGCTATTGTCCTGTCCAGTGTTGACTTAAGTCCCATATACTAACTGCTTTTGTCTCCTCCCTAGATAACCCTTAAGAAAAGCCCTCTACAGAGAAAAGGTTACAATTCTGATCTAGAGAAAAAAAAAAACAATGGCAAATGTAGAGAAACAATTTTTACCAAAAGATAAACTAAACTGGTGTGGAATGGTGGTTAAAAGTTGCACTGCAACTACATATACAATCGTCTGTTGGCATTTGCAGTTTTGATACTCGTGGTTTCGATATGCGAGGTCAAGGCTGCTGTGCATGCACTTCTCCTCCTCATCCCTCCCGGCTTTTCCCCTGGGGAGGGGAAAAGCCCAGGAGGGAGAATCCCACCCCAAGCTGCCTCTTTTCCCAAACAGCTCTCTGCCTTGGGAAGGGGTTTGGGAAAAATGATCCCTCACCCTTTCCCAGGACAGGGAGCTGCCTGCAGAAAGATCTCTTGTCTTGGGAAGGGGTTTGGGGAAAGCGAACGCGCCCTCCTTCCTCTCATTCCAACAACAACAACAACTTTGTTTATATACTGCATCTCTGTTAAAAAACAACCGAAGCAGCTTACATATTAAAATGTCCATAGAAAATGCAATGCAATATTCCCCACTTCCCCGCCCCCACAAAAAAGAATTAAACATACTGTATTTTCTAGCGTATAAGACGACTTTTTTACCCCCGTCTTATACACCGGGTTGTGTCTGGTGGCCTTCAGAGACAGGTGAATGGTGTAGCCACCTCTCTGTCTCCGGGGGGTGGGGGTGGGGGGGTGTCCTTGCAGGTTCCTATCCCAGCAGGCACCGCGGCCAGGCTCTCTCTTTCTCGCCGCCATTGCTGGTAAAGGTGGTGGAAAAGCAGCCCCAGAGCCGATCTGGCAAGAGAGGGATGGTCAGGCTGAGGGAAAGAGCTGGCTCCTTATGCCTTGCCACCCAGGATACTCCACTCCAGCGGCTCCTGCGGCGTCTAGTGCCTTTTTGGGCCGGACTGCAGGAGGCCCTATTGCCACTTATGGCTCCCGCCTTCCAGGCCTCCACAGAGGCCCCCTCAAGCCGGTGGGTGTGGGTGCCAAACCCCCTTAATTCAGCCTATAGTAGGCCAGGGCGCTGCCTGCATGCGACTTGGGGGTCGTCTTATACGCTCAGTCGCCTTATATGCCAGAAAATACAGTATTATAATTAAATCAATTAAGATTAACAGTTTAAAATTAAATTAAATAAAGCAAATGGGAAAGGTGACATTATAAGAAAAAGATCAACTAGGTGACACCAAGAAAGGTGACACACAATACAGAATGGGAGGCTCAATTTAGCTGGATGTTTCTATTTGAGAAAGGCCTGCCAGAAGAGATCCATCTTGAGAGCTTTCTTGAAGCTGTCCAGGCTAGTAATTTGATGGATCACTTCCGGCAGGCCATTCCACAATCTGGGAGCGGCAACAGAAAAGGACCCCTAGGAGGTAGCAGTCAGTCTAGTCTTTTTAAGCTACAATAAATTCCACCCTGAGGAGCTGAATATGTGGTGTATTATATGGATATAGAAAAAGACACTCCCTTAGATAGGTTGGGCCCAGGCCATGTAGGGCTTTAAAGGTCATAACTAACCCTTTGTACTGCACCCGGAAACTAATAGGCAGCCAGAGGAGTGATTCTGGCGACTAGCCTGGCTGCTATATTTTGTACCAATTGAAGTTTCCGGACTAGACACAAGGGTAGGCCTATGTAGAGCACACTGCAAAAGTTAAGTTGTGAGGTTACCAGTGCATGCACCACAGTTTCCAAGTCCCCCAATTCCAGGAAAGGGCATAACTGTTATCAGCAGAAACTGATAACAGCGCTCCTGACTGTCGTATTTACCTGATTTGTCATCTGGAGCGACTAGTTGAGGAGCACAGTCCTTAGAGGAGAGTGTGACCTCATCTATGACGAGGTTGCAACCCAATACCTGGTTTGGGAAAACCTTTCTGTGAGTACCTCCGTATTGTCTGGATTCAGTTTCAATCTGCTGTTCCTCATCTAGCCCATTACTGCTTCAAGACATTCACTGAGAGGAAAGACGTCATCTGTAATCTAAGCTGCTGACCAAGACATGGAGAAATATATTTGGGCATCATCAGCGTACTGATAATGCCCTGCCCCATGTCTCTGGATGATTTCTCCCAGTGGCTTCCTATATATACTGAATAGCATCAGGGACAGGATGGCGCTTTGAGGGATGCCACAATTAAGTTCTGTTTTCGAAGAACGACTGCCCCCGAGCATCACCCTCTGGAATCTGCCTGAGAGGAAGGAATGGCACCATTGCAATGTAATGCCTCCAATTCCTAACTCTCTCAGGTCATCCAAGAGGACATCGGAGCTCCCTGAAGCATTAGAAGAGAAGGAAGGAACTGCAAATGTGCTCTCCCCTGTCCTTCCAGTGCCTCAAAGAGCTTGCTATATCTGCTTGAGAGTTCGCAAGGGTGAGAGGGGTGTGCACATACACACTGCTCTCACCCCCCCTCACTTTATTCACAAATTTTGAGTTTCGTAGGGGTCTTGTGCCCATGAATGTCAAGAGTCGACTGTATTTAAGTTCTTCCCCATTTAGCCACAAAATCAGAGGTTGATTTTGGGCCAGTTATTCTCTTAGTCTGACATAGTTCTTATGAGAATAAAATAAACTGAAGGAAAGCCATGTACACTGCCTTAAGTTTTCTAAAGGAAAGCAGGGAACTAAATGTAAACAAGAAAAAAAATATATTAAGGGAAACAATTTTACAAATCATACATATGTAACTAAATTAATGAAATTACTTTACATTAAAATGAGCACCATACATTAATACTCAACAAAACAAGAAAAACACAGCAACAATGAAAGGCAAGCAAAACCATGTTCAATCCTTAACGGCTAAATGAAATGAAGTTCACACTTTTCTTTCAAAGGCCAATAAAAAAAGTTGTACAAACCTTTCAGATGTTTTATTGCACCAAAGCCTCAAAAAAATGTTATGCTCCTAGTGGAGGCTAACCTTGACCCACACCCACAGTATATAATTTGGAGCAGGCATACTAAGACCACCTGTGTGCTAGGAAATCTGATACAGTCGCCCCTCCTTTTTCAGACCCTTTTCAGACCCCATCGCAAAAACTGAGTTTCACCTATATTCAAGCCCCATTGGCTTGAATATAGGTGTGGGCATGCGCCCCATTCATTCTCCCTCCGTTTGTCCCTCACGCATAAGTGAGAGACGTGAATCTGAAGACTGTGAGAATGGAGGGAAGACTGTACAAATAAATAAGCAGCCCCACTGAGAACATATTACAAAAGCTGTATATGACCACAGCCAAATTAGCTATCCCTAAGAATCCAGTAGTAACATTAGGCCTGGCAATGCCCCTGAATTGACCACTGTAGGTGAATGTGCCCTTATCCAGAAGAGGCATTTCTACAGCCAAATAATCCACTAAATTCCCCCAGAATAACCAACACTATTTAGCATATTCAGCCTCATTGAAGTATGCAAGGATATTTTGAAAGATTACATTGCCTCACAAGGATTTGATGAAAAAGACAAACAGAACCAGGTGTATTTGTCATATTTATGTAGTCCATGAATTCCCTGTAGTCTAATTATCCTTCCCACTAGATTTTATGTAAATCATGGGTGGGCAACATGTAGCAGACAGGCTCTATGCCAACTTTGCTTAATTTGGCAACCCTGACCAGTCTCCTATACTACCAAATTCACTACCGAATTGAAGAATGTGGACCATGTGGACATGGCTTTATCAAAGCTTTTGTGGTTTATTGTTTTTGCCCCAATCTGTACAAGTTTTACAGTGCTTTAATTTGCTTTAACTGTTAATTAATATTTACGTTACTCCTCATTGTTTTAAATTTTCATAGTTTTCTTTGTACCTCACGTTAGGATCTTGTCCATTATTGGGAAGTAAATAAGCAAACACACAAAAAATAGATAATTATTATACCTCTTTTTAAGGAGGAAATGTCCCGGACATCTGATCCTCCTTAAAAATAAGAGAAACCCCTCCCCCGCAAGTGGTCTACTTGCCGGGTATTAAAATTCTGACAACTATGGCAAAAATCACCACTTTTTAAAAAAAGGATCACATTCCTGGCGCGTTGTGCCACATACGTAATAGGTACATGGATCCCACACACTTTGGGGGATTTTTATTTTATTTTATTTTGCCATAACTGAGGAATATTTGGCTCAGGAAAAGTGATGCACAGCCCCTGGTAGTTCCAATCTACTCCAGCCAACTTTCCATCTTTTTGCATGTAACAGTCTAGCTTCTGCTACCATATACTGTACTATATAACTTTTCCACTCTTCTTTTGCATTTGTTCTTCCACAAGTCCAAGCAAAATACTTTCAGATTTTTACATTTTAAATTATCTTCCATCACATTATATTTTTGTGTCCAACTTTTTTTTTCTTTTTTCTTTTTTCCTTTTTCACAAGTCTCCCATATGTGATACAAAGTCTCTTCTTTTTCTGACATTTTCAACACTTTCAACATTTTCAATTTCCAGCATTTCTTCTCTCTTTGGCAGAGGGAGAGAAGAACTGCTGGACCTGATCCCCTTCCCCACCACCATTCCCTTCTCCTTTTGTGTCATGTCTTTTTAGATTGTAAGCCTGAGGGCAGGGAACTGTCTAATTAAAAAGATTGTATGTACAGTGCTGTGTAAACTTACAGTGCTATATAAATAAAGCTTTATAATAATAATAATTCAACACACATAAGTACCCTTATATATCTTTGAAATCTTTTCTAGAGTTAAATACCAACAATATACCATCTAGAAAAAGTTTCTTTTAAATCATAAAGTGAACTTTACACTTCTTTCCCACATCTTTTAACATGATCCATTTGGATATTATAACCGTTATTTTGTGCCCACTTTGCCACACATTCTTTATTTGTTCAGCTTCCATTTCAATCCTTAAAAGCAACTTATGAAGTTTGGCTACTAAATGATTACTAGTGCACAATTTTAGTTCAAATTCAGATCTTACAGGCTCTAAAGCATATATTTTGTACCACTGAATGTTTATTACCTGTATATGCAATTCTTCCATGGATTTCATTCTATATTCACTTTTTTCTAATTCTAAAGGATTCCTATATATGATCCATTTATCATTGAATTTCTTTTCCCTCACTTATAAAGCTTCATCAAACCTACAAAGGCACTTTAAAACAGAATCTTACCTTATATTTATTCCATATTTTCAACAATGGTTTTCTAACATAATGATTTTTGAAATCTGCATTTGTCTTAATTTTGCTACACCAAAGAAATCTGAGCAACTTTTTCCTCTTCTGGGCCGAATTCATACCTCTTATAGTCCAGAAGACACATTTTAACTTTACCATCATATTTTCACATTACCAGAGTCCATATCTTAATCTAGTTTAGGTGATGGGATTTTTCCTTTTCTTGGTTCCTTATCACTATCTGCTTCTTTGTTCTTTTCTCCTGAAGAAGATTCTGCACTGTAGTCTAAAGCTTTCTCTTGTCTTTCTCCGTTCTTGTTTCTTCCATCAAGTTAAATTACAAAGTTATTCCATATTTGCCTTTTCCAAGAAATATTTTGCTTTTTGCACAGTATTAACAATAAATCATTTTTGTTTAAAATCTCAAATCTTTACAGCTTGTCTGTCAAAAAACTGTTGTCTCTCCTCTTCAAAATTCCATCTCGTATATCTTTTTACCACTTGTTTTTCTGATCATACGCTTTTCCTTATCACACAGCAGATTTTTTTAAACAACAACAAAAACAACTGAATAATTGCATAGTAGAATGGTACAGAACAAAGAAAGGGTTACATACCTTCTAAAAAGCTCCTTTCTTTGTTCCATAACCCAAGGCCTTCCATAAAATCCTGTTGGAAACATTGAAAGTAGACAGCTTCAGATGTTATACTTTACTTTAAGGGAAATACAAATATCAATTCCAGAGTACAAAGGGGTTTTAAAAAAATAATTAATGGAACTCCTATTTCTAAAGGACCTCAAATATATTTTGATGAGACAGAAAATAAATATTTTATTTATTAGATGTGTTAACTAATCACCACTCCACCCAATGGGTCCATGCTGAAATACTTATTCAAAATAAGCAACATACAATTAAACACAAATAGATTGAACAGTGAGCTTAAAACAAAGGAAAATTTATTTAGCATAAAAGTGAAAGTTAGCATTCTTCAGCCTTGGCTTACTCCTTTTATCTTTGCTCTTGCTCTTATGCAGCTCAACATTTGTGGAGGAGGACTAAGGAGTGGACAGACTATATTCATTATAAATTCATTCTTTTCTCTTTCTCTTCATCCTGTTCCTTCTCACTTCTTATTTACTGTTGAAGGGACTGCAAATGTCCCCCAAAACAGTCACAGCTCCACTTCATTAGAACAACCCCTTCGATCAGTGCTTAGAATCCAACTGGATCCTAGCGCTGATAGAACAGCTTATTTGTGGAACTTGGGGGCCATTTCCTCATTAGCATGCTATTCCATCAGGATACTCTCCTTCTCTACTCTCCTCCCTCTCTTTCCATCCCAGCTCTACCAGCAACTCAAAAACTCTGCTCTAGCAGGCTCTTTATCTCCACAAGAACTAAACTGGATCCTGGACAATAACTCCATATTTTCAGTTATTAGCCGTTGTCCAGTCCATCATCCTGTCCACACACTTACAGAACTTCAAGTGCCTCATTTGTATTAGACTGGAAGATGAATTAGAGCTGGGAGATCTGTACATTGATCACTTCACTCACACTCCCAGATGCTGCTGGCATATCAGTGAGGAAGGGAACAGTAGACTCCCAGAAAAACACTTTCCAGGTGTTTTCCATGCAGGTGTTAATAGATATTGAAGAGCTTAGTAGCAAAAAATGTTAAATGACCACACAGCACCAACTTCTGGAAATGGGATATAAGTAGATGCCTACACATCCCTATTCAGACAGACTATCGTGAAGGATTACTTTGATTAATGGTATTAAAAGCCATAAAGAGATCCAAGAGAAAAATCATCCTTGTTTCTGTCCTATAACAGATCATCCCACAATGTTACCATTGTTTTCAAAAGCTAGCCCCGAAACCAGACTGAAATAGATCTAGATTGATTTTATGCAAAGCTGTCTGGAGTCAATTACCTAACACTTGCCTAAGCATCTCGGTCAAGAATGAAATACTGACTAATAGCCCATGATTCATTTCATCTTCTTGGGTTTCTTTGGGCACTCTACAAGCCTCACCACCATTTCTTTTAAAGAAGTTGGTACCATCCCTTCTTTTAGAGTAATGTCTCATATTACGAAGGATTCAACCAACTACATCTAGAACCAATTACAATAGGCAATCTATCACTCAGGGAAGCTTGACTGGACAACACTATGAAGATTTCAAGAAGTTGCCCACCTCATTCAATGCTCTCATCTCAGAGAGTTGCATAGGCTCTGCAAGGGAGAGCCAAGGGAGTTGTATAGGTTCTGCAAAGATGGAGAAAGCATTTAGCATGATCATGCTTATCAAAGAATGACCAGGGCATCAATAAACAAACCAACAGACCCCTGAGATTTCTGCAACTCATCAGAATCCATTGGCCTCTTGCAGGAGTAGACAATATTTCAGATGTCCCATTTTGTTTAGGACTTTACAGGTAGGAACAGGTACAGTGGTACCCCGGGATACGAATTACCCAGCTTACGAATTTTTCGGGATACGAAAAAATCCCATAGGGATTTATTGTTTCGGCTTACGAAGGTTTTTTCGGGTTACGAAAAAACCTCGGCGCTATTTTCCGCCACCGGAGGGCAGCAGAGAGCTATTTTTTCCATTAGCGCCTATGGCAATTCAGGTTACGAAGGTTTTTCGGGTTACGAAATTAGCCGCGGAACGAATTAATTTCGTAACCCGAGGTACCACTGTACTGTGAACGTGCTCTGAAACAAAAGTGAAGCCAACAGAGTTGTTTCAAGACTGTGTAAACACAGACCTAAATTAATAATTACCAACTAAATGAGAGATGACTAAAATATGGCTCATTCTGGCCAAATTCAGCTTCCCCGTGAAGGTGTTAGCTGGCAAACTAGCTAAAGGTGCGCTAAAGTGTTCCTGGCTACCTCCATCATCTGGTCTTCCAGGAACAGAGGAGGAGGAAAATTCAGGCAGTTTGTACATCAGTCCCAAATGCAAGTTCTCCACCAGAGTCTTCATGTGATTAAAACTATTATGATGCACTTGTTGGGGAAATAAACACTAAATAATTTAGACGCTCTGCACATCTGACAATCAATTGTAGTGTACATAGAATCATATAGTTGGAAGAGACCACAAGGTCCATCCAGTCCAACCCCCTGCCATGCAGGAACTCTGAATCAAAGCATCCCCGATAGATGGCCATAAAGCCTCTGTTTAAAGAGCTCCAGGGAAGGAGACTCAACTACATTCCAAGGGAGTGTGCTCCACTATCAAACAGCCCTTACTGTCAGGAAATTCCTCCTAATGTTGAGGTGGAATCTCTTTTCCTGTAGCTTGCATCCATTGTTCCAGGTCCTACTCTCTGGAGCAGCAGAAAACAAGCTTGCTCCCTCCTCAATATGACATCCCTTCAAATATTTAAACAGGGCTATCATATCACCTCTTAACTTTCGCTTCTCCAGGCTAAACATCCCTAGCTCCCTAAGTCATTCTTCATAGGGCATGGTTTCCAGGCCTTTCACCATTTTAGTCACCCTCCTTTGGACACGCTCTAGTTTCTCAACATCCTTTTTAAATTGTGGTGCCCAGAACTGGACACAATATTCCAGGTGGGGCCTGACCAGAGCATAATAGAGTTGCACTATTACTTCTCTTGATCTAGACACTATACTTGTATTGATGCAACCTAAAATTGCATTGGCCTTTTTAGCTGCCGCATCGCACTGTTGACTCATGTTAAACTTCTAAATTTCTTTCACATGTAGTCTCATTCAGCCAGCTTTGGCCCAGCTTTCCAGTCTATTCAGGTCATTTTGAATGTTGATCCTGTCCTCTGGGGTATTTGTTACTCCTCCTAATTTGGTGTCATCTGCAAATTTGATGAGCATGCCCCCAATTTTGTCCTCTAAGTCATTGATAAAGATTTTGAATAGCACTGGGCCCAGGACAGAACCCTGTGGGACCCCACTGGTCACTTCTCTCCAGGATGAAAAGGAGCCATTGTTGAGCACCCTTTGGGTTCGGCCGGTCAACCAATTACAAATCCATGTAACAGTTGCCTTGTCTAGCCCACATTTTACAAGCTTGTTTGCAACAATGTCACAGGGAACTTTGCCAGAGGCCTTATTGAAATCAAGATATATACTATATCCACAGCATTCCCTTCATCTACCAAGCCGGTACTTTTATCAAAGAAAGAGATTAGATTTGTCTGGCATGACTTCTTTCTCTGAAACCCATTTTGACTTTTTGTGATTATGTAATTGCCTTCTAGATGGTCACAGACTCTCTTTTCAATTATCTGCCCTGGTATTGATGTCAGACTAATTGGACGATAATTGTTTGGATCCTTTTTTCCCTTTTTTGAAGATGGGGACAACGTTTGCCCTCCTCCAGTCTGCTGGGATTTCTCCTGCTCTCCAGGAGTTTTCAAAGATCATTGCCAATGGCTCCGATACTACATTTGCCAGTTGTTTTAATACTCTTGGATGTAGTTCTTCACGTCTTGGAGACTTATATTCATTTAGATTAAACAGATATTCCGGTACTAGCTCTTTACTTAATTCTCTGCTGAAATTCCCCTGTTCTGTCCTCTGTTCCATTATCCTCAGGTTGAGCACCCTTTGCCTTTTCTTTTTTTTTTTTATTTAAAAAATTTTATTATTAAAATATGTGTACAATAATACAAATATCATATAACAAGACAAATAACAATACAAACACCTACATTTATATTCCCACATTATTCCGTACAAGCTACATATAAACTACATACACAACCTAACCGCACGTCTAAATTTACATTCCATCAAACCAAATAGTGTAAAAGTGGACATAAAAAAATATATTGCTCAATATTTAGTTTTAACACTATGTCCTCCTCAACTACTTCTTCTCCTACTTCTTTTTCTTTAACCACTGTCTTGTCTTCACCTTCTTCTCTCAATAACTTTTCCTAGTTCTTTCTCAAAGAGCAATTCTTCCCTTTCTTAATCTTTCTAATCTCCCTACATTCTTATATTCCCTTATCTTCTTTACTACTTTCTACCTGGTCCCACTTCCATCTATCTATTCTACTTTCCTACCTACTCAAACCCTCTCACTTACACATACTTCCTTAAACTTCCTAAGACTTCTTAAACTATCTTCCTTGTTCCTCTATGCCTTTCTACCTCAATCATTCTGCTAGAGATCCTCACTCTCTCCTCACATACACACACACATATATTGACTTCCTCCTACCATCTTCCTTCTCCATTTTATTTGACTTTCCATTTCTCTCTTTTATGTTTTTTCTAAGTGGATCCTATTTCCCTTCTAATTTTAATGTTACATCCAATGTTTATAGATCTTAAAGATTGCCGAGTCTTCATTATTTCTTACTTAAATACCAATACCGCTACTTCTCCCCATTTTGTTTCTATAAATTTAATTACATTCTTCCATTCATCCTCCATTTGTCTCTTTTCATCGTTCCTTAGTGCCTGAGTTAATTTATCCATCATAATGGCCTCATAGAGCTTTAGTATCCATTCTTCTATCTCTGGACAATTATTATTCTTCCATTTTTTGAGCAAAACATAGTCGAGCAAGTGTAATCAGGTAATACAAGATTTTCTTTTCATTCCCTCTTATGTCATTATCAAAAATACCCAACAGAAAGATCTCAGGCTTCATTTGTATTTTCTTCCCCATTATAATTTGCCTTTTCTGAGAAGACTGAGACAAAGAAGGTGTTGAGTAATTCTGCCTTTTCTCTGTCATCTGTTAGCATTTTGCATCTTCTGCATGCAGTGGCCCTACCATTTCCTTCTTCTTCCTTTTGCTGCGGACATATCCAAAAAAGCCCTTTTTATTATTCTTAACCTCTCTAGCAAGCCTGAGTTCACTCGGCGCTTTAGCTTTTCTGACTTTACCCTTACACAGGCTAGCTATTTGTCTGAATTCCCCTTTGGTGATTTCTTCATTTTTCCATTTCTTATACATGTTCTGTTTAAAACTTAGCTCAGTTGAAAGTTCCTTAGTCACCCATCCTGGTTTCCTGAGACACCTCCCATTTTTCTTCCTCACTGGAACTGTTTTAAATTGTGCCTTCAGTATCTCCCTCTTGAGATCCTGAACTCCCTTCTCTTTTAGTATTCCTGATCATGGGATCACCCCCAGTATTTCCCTAAGTTTACTGAAATCCGCTCTCCTAAAGCCTAGAATGCATGTCTGACTATGCCTGGCTTCTCCTTTCTACTATAACAAACTCCAGGAGAACATGGTCACTTCCACCTAATGATCCCACAACTTGCACCCCACTAACCAAGTCATCCTTGTTGGTTAGAACCAGATCTAAAATAGCTGACCCCCTTGTTGCCTCTTCCACCTTTTGGACAATGAAATTGTCTTCAAAGCAAGTGAGGAATTTGCTAGACCTTGAGGATTTTGCTGAGTTTGAATTCCAGCAAATATCAGGATAGCTGAAGTCACCCATCACTACTACATCTCTCCTTTCTGAGTGTGTGGTCTTCTGTTCTAGAAAGGCATCATCCAGTTCCTCCATATGACTTGGAGGTCTGTACAGCGCGCCCGCGTCATATGCGGCCTTGAGCATACGCGCTCAAGCCGCGGGGCGTGCGCGGGGCGGCACGTCCCATTCAATTGAATTGGCGCGCGCGCCCGTTGCGCCCCGCTGCGCACGAGCCCCATTGTTTCCCATGGGGCTCGAGCATAGGTGGAATTCGCCTTACGCGGCGGGATCCAGAACGGATCCCCCGCGTAAGGCAAGGACGGACTGTAGTAGACTCCCGTAATAACATCCCCGTTGTTTCCATGCCCTTTTAAAAATTTTATTCAGATGCTCTCCACCTGGCTTCCAGTTCTGATGTCCTGGATCTCTTCACTGGTGTAAATATCCCCGACATATAATACTATTCCTCCTCCTTTCCTGTTTGGCCTGTTTCTCCTAAAAAGGTTATACCCCTTTCTACATTCCAATTATGAGTCTCATCCCACCAATTTCAGTGATGCCTATTATGTCATATTTGCTTTGTTGTACTAGGAGTTCAAGTTCACCTTGCTGATTTCCCATGCTCTGTGCATTAGTGTAGGAAGGGGTATTGGTCAGTATTCCTTTTTCTGAAGTGAACCAAGTATATAATCACAGTGCCTATGGCACTAATCCTCCCCTCAACCTGTATTTCCTAACTGCTTGCTGACCTTTCACCACACATTTAAATGCATCCAGCACACAAGTGCTTCACAGTATAATACTGCTAGTTGCCATATGCAATAACCATCCACAAATCATGTTATTTTTAGTTCTTTTGTGAGCACAGTTCTCCCACTCAGGATGTTTCTGAAATTCTCAACTAGGCCCTTTAAGATTACCACTACATCTGCCTCTAAGAGTGAGGACAAAGCAGCATACAGTAGTCCCTCCTTATCTATGTAGGATATATTCCAAGACCCATAGTGGATATCTGAAACCCTATACCTGAAATGTTTTTGGACAGCAGGTAACTGAAATTGCAGAGAGCAAAACTTCACGGGAACTACTGTACCTTTATTTTAAAATCTGACTGCACCAGAAGATGCCTCTGCCTAAACTAGCAGACTCCAAAGACACAAATGACTTATATTACTATTTAAAATGTACTCAATGTGCCATAAGTGCTGAACACCTTGATGCTGTTAAAACTATTTCATTATTAGTGTGAATTATACAATGACAGAGATTAATACCAATATTTCCATAGCCAGTATGCAGAACCATGAATATAATCTTGCTCTTGCAGCTCACAATTATAGAACAGTCCAAATAAATTATAAGACACATAAGATATTCAATTGTTTATGTTTTAGAACACTTAAATTATTTTATTTTTCTAAATTGTTACTGTTCTAATTTTAAATTGTTTAAATTCATTTTATTGTAAGCTACCCAGAAATCTTATGGTATAAGGGGGCAGGATACAAGTACAGATTGAATCTCCCTTATCCAAAATGCATGGGACCAGACGTGTTTTGGATTTTTGAATATTTGCATATATATAATGAGACATCTTGGAGATGAGACCCAATTCCAAACATTAAATTCATTTATGTTTTGTATACACCGTATAAGCATAGCCTGAAGGTAATTTTAATACAGTCTACCCTTCACATTCGCGGGGGTTAGGGGCGGAAGACTCCCATGAAAGTGGGGGAAAGTGGGAGGTGCATATGCGTGTTCCTCCCCCCCATGTGCACACCCCTTTCCGCCTTCCCCTGAGCTTTGGCCAGCTGAGGGAAGCTTCCTTCAGCTGGACAAAGCATGGGGGGGGGCAGGGAAGAGAAGCATGCATGGACACTCCTCCTTCCTTCCTTCCCCCCTCCCCCCACATGCTTTGGCTGACTGAGAGAAGCATTAGGAGGGGGGAAGATGAGGCTGAGGCTGAGAGAGGTACCAGGGATGGTGACGGTTGAGGAGGAGAATAAGCAGGAGAAAGCATGCTGAAACGAAAGTAGAAAGTTTTTGTTTTTCAAAGGAAAAGTAGGAAAGGACCAAAAATCAAGCAGGGCTCCATGAAAGATTATTGTACTCCAGGAGCAGTAGGTAGCAAAAGACTGAGGACAATAGGGGGTTGTGAGATGGATGGATTTTTGGATTAATATCCCCACTATAGATCTATAGAAATGGTTGCACTATGGATATATATAATTGAGCTTTTGGAATTAAGGTTTTGCAAGAGAGAGAAAATGCTGAACAGGAGTTGCAGTAGAAATGTTTATAGAACAAGTTGATCTTTGCAAGCATCAAGGCGTCTAGTTTACTTTGAAAGCCAAAACAACTAGAAGCAACATCCTTGGGGGGGAAAACAACACATAGGCGATAAAGAGTGATGGAATATTCCAATTGTCCCTAAAATGTATTTTAAAATATTCAAAAATCTGTGTCCTGATTGTATGAAAGTTTTGTACGTTTGCACTTTGAACCAACCAATAGAATGTATTGTTAGGGACCTCCTTGTTGAAATTACTATATGAACAGCCATTTTCTTTGGTTCTTCGCCTCAGTATTTGGAACTTGACCGTTTTGGATTCTCAGCCTTCTGGGTCCTGTTGTTCCTCTGCTCTGTCAAGCCGGTTGACTTAGTGAGAGAAGTCCAGGCTTTTAAAGATCCCACAACAGTTGCTCTCTCAAATGGATGTGGAGGAGGGACCACTTTTATCCTCCCTACTAGGAGTGAATGGTGAGGACAACCCGAGTTCCATGATGTTCCATCCTTATGTACTGGGAAAAGCAAAGGTGTCACTATCTCAACCACCCATGTGGAGACACACTATCGTATTTAAAGGTATACAGGTATTTATTTAAATTTAATAGCACTACTAGAATTGTTTAACAAGTTCATATAATTAGTATTAAACTAAATAAGTTATTCCTATTTCAGGAAGACAGAGTTGGGCTCAGCAAGCAATAGTCTTAGACCATTATGTGCCTGGGAATTATCAAGAGTGTAATTTAACTCTCATCCCCCCCATTTCATTTATGATCATACCTAGGATGAAACACTGGCCAGAATTGTGACTGCAGTCAAGAAATAAGAAGACTAGGAATGGGAAGGGCAGCTATGAAAGAACTAGACAAGATCCTAAGAAGTAAAGACATAGAACCGAGCACTAAAGTCAGAATTGTCCAGGTCACTGTATTTCCCATTACCATGTACGGATGTGAGAGCTGGACAGTAAAGGAAGCATACAGAAAGAAAATAAATTTATTCAAGATGTGGTGCTGGAGAACAGTACTTAGGGTACAGTGGACAGCCAAGAAGACAAAGAAAATTTGGAAGCCAAGATGACCATGTTGAAGCTGGGAGAAAAAGGAGGGGAAGAACACAGACCGGATGAATGGACTCAATCGGGCGGGGGGGGGGGGGTTTACAAGTATGGGCTTGCAGGACCCGAGCAGAGCAGTGGAAGAAAGAGATACCTGAAGATGTTTCATCCACAGAGTCGCCATGATTCAGAATGGACTTTAGGTGACCTAACAACAACAAATTAATCCTGCTATGTAATAATCATCCAGAAATCTAACTTAATTTACATCACTTTCACATCACCCTTTTGTATTTGTGCGGTCTTTCTGCCAGGTGACAAAACTTAATCATGTGACAAATGACAAATAAACTCATATTCTGGTCATGATTTTTTTTTAACTCCATGCTTTTTGTCAGCCTGTCTTGTGAATATATTACAAAGTTGCCCAGTTCCACTTACCAGGATCCTTATGACAGGTTTGTCAAAAGGATCCATCTTATGAGTGTGAGAACCCCCAACCTTTCCTACGGCCTTCTGTTGCTATGTACCTCTGGTAAGTACTTGGATGGGAGACCAGATGCTATAGGCTATATTTCAGAGGAATGAAGGGGCAAAACCACCTCTGAATATTCTTTCCCTATGAGACTCATGGAGTTGATATGTGACTTGAAGGCACATACCCTTCCACCTCATGGTAGAAATTAGCAACAGCCATGCTGACAGCTAAAAGCTGGGGATGGCCCCTAGACTGTCTAAGTATCTTGATGGTGCAAGGCCAAACAAGGATTCATTGGCCTTTCCAGTTCTAAAACTGGGGGGGGGGGGCAGTACAATGTCAGGGATAAGGGGGAGGAATTGTCCAGTCAACCAGTTTTTTGTTAGTTTTTATACTGAACAACCATTAAAGCTATATGGCTTTTGTCCAGTTTATCTGAAGGACCATATGAAACCCACTGGGGGACCTTGGGCATATCACACTGTTAGCCTCAGGGGAAGGCAATGGCAAACCGCCTCTGATCAAATCTTGCCAAGAAAAACCCATGGCAGGTTCCCATTAGGGTGGTCATAAGTCAGAGATGACATGAAAGCACAGTACAATCTTCTATATGAGCCCATTGGGGCTTTAAGATATCTGGAGAGGCCTTCCTCTCTGTTGCACAACCATCTCAGGCTCGTTTGGTGAGAACAAAAGAGAGGGCCTTCTCTGTGGCTGCTCCCAGACTTTCAAACATTCGCCAGAGAGGCCAGGCTGCCCCTGTCCTTGTTCTCTTTCTGGTGGCAGATGAAAACTTGTGCCACCAGGCCTTTACGAATTGTGGAAGGTGGACACTTAATGCTATGTGGTACTGGTCTGTATACAGTTTTTAAAATTATTTTATGCATTTTAGTATTTGTAATTGTTTTAAGAGATGCTTGTTTAATAATAAATGTTCTGCTTTCATTGAACTTTGGTAGTGTTTTTAATCTGTCTTGTTTTAAAATGTTGTTTGCCACCTTGGGTTCCATTACTGGGAGGAAGGCAGGATATAAAATAATAATAATAATAATAATAATAATAATAATAATATCATCATCATCATCATCATCATCATCATCATCATCATAATATCAGACTAACTATTAGGAAGCTGAAGATGAAAAAAACTTCGTTCATAATAGCATTACAATGAAAAAAACATTCTGTGTGGGAAGGTATTACTGGATGTTCATTTCTGATACAAAACCACCAGTATGGCATTTTTCATCACAGTTGTTATTAATCCAAGAATGAATGAGGAAGGTTGAATCTGTGTACTGCATATGAGTTTGGACGTGCTTTAGCACAAAGGCCAACACAATTGACATGAGGTATGTGATAGCTACTGTCTGTTTGCACTTTATGCAAATATTGAACAAAAACTAATTTCATTCCTAACAACACCTGTTCATCACATGAGCTCTTTTCTTTTCCCACTCCCCCAAGAGCAATACTATGGATTTTGGGTGTAGTAAGGCCTCTGGCTCTTGGGATCACAGCCAGAACAAAAGACTTGTCCACAAATTTCTTAAGTTTCAAAAGCTTTACTGGTTATAAACACAAATAACATGAAACGGATTTCTTCTTTCTCAATAGTCCTTCCTAAATACCTTGCTCTCTCTTCTTGGTGGATTCTATCTTTCTCCTTCTGAGGACTATCTTTCTTCTTCTGTGGACTTATCTTTTTTCTTCTGTGGACTTATCTTTTTGTCAAAGGAAAATACTCTCTCCAGGTCTGACTTGGCTGAAATCTTACTACACACGGAAACTAACTAGAGGGAGACAGTATAAGACCCTGGGATTTCCCACAATCCCTGTCTTTCTTAAAGCTATAGATCTGTATTTCCCCTCTTAAACTAATACTGTACATAGAAAACCTAATATAATCTTAACTAAATATATGTCTCAAAAGCATCAAAGATGCTCTGGAGGCATGACAACACCTGTTCATCACATGAGCTCTTTTCTTTTCCCACTCCCCAAAAATGTCATTAAAATTTATTACTTTTATTACACAACTTTTTGGTTGGTGTGTGCCTTCAACAACCACAAAGTTAGGTTCCCGACTTACAACAATCGTAACATGAACCTATCTTTGAGTTTTCATGTCAAGATTTGTTCAGAGGTTTGCTATTGTCTTCGCCTGAGAGCATGTGACTTGCCCAAGGTCTCCCAGTGGGTTTCATGGCCGAGCGGGGAATTGAACCCAGGTCTCCAGAGTCAAAGGCCAATATTCCAACCAGTATGCAATACTGGCTCAAAACTTTGTTTTCACAGGCCTGGGACTACACCTTGTTTCCCAAATTCAGAGTTCCTCAATCTCGTCTGTGCTAGAAAAGGCATGTACAGCTTGCCACAAGATGAACTAAAAATGCAAACTAGAAAGACAACCAAATACTGATTACTCTATGGCACTAACAGCAAGCCTTTTAGAGATGGGAGTGCCCAAACTCAAAAGGTGTTCCCACACTGGGTGTCACCCAGTGCCAGGAGGTGGGACTTTCAGCGGGACGGGACATCTGGGGGTAGGACCTCTGTCTTTCAGGGGTGGGAGTTCCCCAGAGACAGTTGAAGGCCTCGGAGGGTGGAGGGAAGAGCACCTGTTCCTCCTTTCCCCCCCGCCTCCTGGGCCTTTTTAACTGCCTCTCCAGAGACAGCAGAGGGCCTGAGACGGCCGAGAAGAGGAGGAACAGACACGCACCTGTTCCTCGTCTTCCCCGCCCTCTGTGTGTCCTCAAAAATTGCTTTGTGTGCCATCTCTGGCATGCATGGCATAGGTTTGCCACTACGGCTCTATGGATAAAAACAATTACATTTGAATCCAGACTTTGAATCATGTTCCTTTAACTACCTCTAGACAAATAAATGCTCCTACATTAGATTATATGCTGGAGCAAAAGCAACACACTCACCTTTAGCAAGCTGTACATTGTTGAAACAAAGTAGTTCTTAATCTACAGTTCCCGGACCCCCAGGGGCCTGCATTGTCCTCACAAGAGGTCAGCAAAGGCTTGAAGGCTGCTCATACCATCAACTCCCTGCCATGGAGTGGCCATGTGACAGGACCCAAGGTAAAGGTTGTCTGGCTGGGCCCACGCATTGCCTGCCACATGGACACTCCACTGTGAGGAGGAGACAACAGCAGAGCTGTCAGCCAGCCAGCCAGCCTTTTCTCTCTCCTTTCCCTTCTTCCCAGCTGGGAGTGGGCCAGTCTTCTGTCACAAATCCTTCAACACGCCCTCCCTTTTTTCTTTCTTCATTAGGAAGGAAGAAGGAAAGAAAGAGTGGGCAGACTAGTAAGCAACCAAAGTGTCTGGCACCCCTCCTTAACACTGACGTGAACTATTACTAACTTTTCAGAGTTAGCTGGCGCACATACATATGACACAGCTCTCCACCACTGCCTGTCTGCCCACCCTGCATCCTCCTCACCCTCCTTCTCCTGTCTCCTTTTTTGCCAATACCCCATGCCTCCCTTTCCTCCTTGCACCATAATGTCTCTGCCTCACTCTGAGGCCACCTCCACCTTACACTCTCCCCACTCTGCCTCTTTTCTACTTCCTAACTCATTTCAAGTCCCACCAAAACATACTAAGGAGTATGACAGAATCCTAGAATCACAGAATCTTAAGACCTGAAAGGAACTGCAAGGGGAGCAAGATTATCAACCTCCATGTGCACAAATCCCTTTGTGGACAGTGCCTTGTGGTCACTGACTCTGTGGAGCAGAGTTACTGGCCTCCATGTGTGCAAGTCTCTTTTTGTACAGTGCTTCATGATCCCATGATTCAACTCGCTCAAGCCTCAGGGCGGACTGAATAGCAACACACAGGCCCAGCCAGCCTTTGCTTCTGTCACATGGTTGTTATAAGATTGCTCAGCTGCCCAACCTGCCCCCCCTCACTGCCCATGTGACAGGAATCAAGGTAAAGGCTGGCTGGCTGGCTTTGCCATGCAATCTGCTCCAGTCTCAACTGGTGGAAAGGAGCAAGGAAAAAAGCCTTCCCTCTGCCCCTGAGAGAAGGTTTAATGGGTGGTGTAATTGTAATTGGTTCAATGTTCAGGTATTATTATTAGTGGGCTTTTACGTCTTTTAAATCTTGAGTTAAATCTTGGGGGGGGGGGTCGGTGGCAACCAAATGTGTTTAAAAGGGTTCTCTGGTAAAGAAATGGCTAAGACCCACTGTCCTCAGCAGCACTAAGTACCAATGACACTCACTAGAAAATGAACAGAGAGCCAGCATGGCAGTGGCTTGAGCACTGTACTGTACTATGACTATGGAGACCAGAGTTCGAATCCCCACTCAGCCATGGAAACCCACTGGGTGACCCTGGGCAAGTCACGCTCTCTCAGCCTCAGGAAAAGGCAATGACAAACCATGTCTGAGCAAACCTTGAAGAAACAAATCTTTGAAGAAACTTGCTAAGAAAGCTGTGCCTCTGGGTCACCATAAGTCCTCTGAATAAATCTTGCCAAGAAAACCCTGTGATACCTTCATAAGTTGGAAATGACTTGAAGACACACAACCACAACAGTAAATAACCACTGTCCATTATTATTTTTATTATTATATTTATTTATATCATGCTTTCCCCCCCAAAACTGGGACTCATTGATGTGGAATGGCACTTCACCACAATGAGGTGGAAGGACTAAAAATGTCTACATCAGGTATAAATATATCTAGGAGGAAGGCTACTGGGTACACATTAAGAAACTCAAGAGCACAGGAAAATGGCTTGACTTTGAAGTTGGGGGGATGTTTTTCTAGCACATACTGCAGCTTCCTAACGTTTTGCTTTGGGCAGAAACAAGAGCAAGGTGTGGCTTGGGAGGCTGCAGTGCTTAAACGCGGCATGTGATCACAGATTGTGAGTTGCAGGAACTCATGATCAAAGCACCCCCAACAGATGGCCATTGAGCCTCTGCTTAAAGACCTCCAAAGGAAGGAGACTCCACTACACTCCAAGGAAGGAGTCTGTTCCACTGTCTAAAAGCCCTTACTGTCAGGAAGTTTCTCCTAATGTTTAGGCGGAATCTATTTTTCTGTTGTTTCGGGTCCTGTTCTCTGGAGCAGCAGAAAACAAGCTTGCTCCATCCTCAATAAGGCACCCATCCAAATACTTAAACAGGGCTATCATACCACCTCTTAACCTTCTCTTCTCTTCTCCAGGCTAACCATACCCAGCTCCCTAAGTATCTCCTCATAGGGCATGATTTGCAAACCCTTCACCATTTTGGTCGCCCTCCTTTGGACATCCCTTCTGAACTGTGGTGCCCAGAACTGGGCACAGTATTCCAGGTGGGCCCTGTCCAAAGCAGAGTAGAGTGGCACCATTACTTCCCTTGATCTAGACCAGTGGTCCCAAATTTTGCTCTATGGTTTTTTGTGGGTTTTTCGGGCTATGTGGCCATGCCCTGGAAGAGTTCGATCCTCTGAAGATGCAAGCCACAGATGCCGGCGAAACGTCAGGAATAAGCCCTTCTACAACATGGCCATATACCCCGAAAAACCCACAAAAACTAAGGACAGTGGCCATGAAAGCCTTTGACTTCACATACTGATGCAGCCTATAGTCGCATTGGCCTCTTCAGCTGCCATGTTGCACTGTTGACTCACGTTCAACTTGTGGTCTAATGGACTCCTAGATCCCTTTCATACATATAAGTCTCCTAAAGCCAGGTGTCCCCTATAATATATCTATAGGTTTCATTTTTTCCTGCTTAATACCTTACATTTATTTATTTTGAGTATTTCTATCCCCTTACATTTCTCTGTGCTGAAGTTCATTTTGCAATCATTCCTCTCTACCCAGGGTCACACAGTACACTCATCCCTCCATATTTGTGGCTTTGATATTTGCAGATTTAATTAATATATTTTGTCTTGGAATCTCTAGGTCCTCCAGTGCAACTCTATGGTCACCTTTAACTAAAAGTTGCACTGAAAGACCAAGGGATTCCTAGAGAGAATACTCTACTAGGCCTTTGTAGCTCTTCCAACTCAGTTCTATGGTCTGTGTCTGTCAGACGTTGACCACAGAGTTGCACTGGAGGACCTAGAGATTCCTAGAGAGGTGTCCTCTCAGGTAAAAACAGGGTGTTCTTGTTATTTGTGGTTTTCCATATTCAGGGGGCTCCTGTGCCCCTAACCCTAGCGAATATGGAGGGACAAGTGTACTCTCTTCCACTCCAGCCTTCTCTGAAGACGCCAGCCACAGATGCTGGTGAAACGTCAAAAATAAATGCTTCTAGAACATGGCCACAGAGCCCAAAAAACCCACACAAAAACTAGGAATGCCGGCCATGAAAGCCTTTGAACTTTGCATTCATTTTGTTAGTTTTGGCTTCATGGCTTCCAGACCCTTTCCCATTTTGGTTGCCCTCAAGAAAAATGCTAGAAAAACATCCCCCCAACTTCAAAGGCAAGCCATTATGTAAAGAGCTGTATGTGTTTATTTATACGCAACCAATGAAATATGATTTGTAGTTTTCTTTGTTCAAAGTACAGTAGTCCCTCCATATTGCTAGGTTTAGGGGCACAAGACCCCCGTGAATATGGAAAACTGAAAATAACAAAAACACCCTGTTTTTACCTGAGAGGACACCTCTCTAGGAATCTCTAGGTCCTCCAGTGCAACTCTGTGGTCAACGTCTGAAAGACACTGACCATAGAATTGAGTTGGAGGAGCTATAAAGGCCTAGTAGAGCATTCTCTCTAGGAATCCCTGGGTCTTTCAATGCAACCTTTAGTTAAAGGTGACCATAGAGTTGCACTGGAGGACCTAGATATTCCTAGAGAGAACGTACTAATCAAATCCGTCAATTATCAAGCCCGCAAATGCCAAAGCTGCCAATCTGGAGGGAGGAGAGTGCCTACTCTCTCTCTCTCTGAAGCTGGCAGCCACAGATGCTGGCGAAAGGCCAGGAGTGAGCCCTTCCAGAAGAGGGCCAGGGCGCCCGAAAAGTATCCCACAAACAAACAAACAATGTGCGGATGGCGGCCACGGAAGCCTTGGACCTGGCATTCAGTTTGTTAGCTTGTTGGCTCCATGGCTTCCAGACCCTTCTCCATTTTGGTCGCCCTCAGAAAAAGAGCGGAAGCCATGAAGCCCTTTCCCCTCCTGGCTCCGTTGGGCCCAGGCCGGGTCTGAGGCGGAAAGATACACAAAAAGAGGGAGGAGGAGGAGGAGGAGAAGGGGTGCTTTGTTCGCCTTGGTTTCCTCCTCCTCCTCCTCCGCCGCCGCCGCCGCCTCTTTCTTACCTTCGACGACGCCGCAGAGGAACCTCCTCGCTCCCCGGCCTCCCACCGCTCCTTCTCCTCCTCCGCCCTCAGGATCCGCTTCTGGGCCCGCTAGGTCCGGTCTCGTCGGGGGAGACTCGGAGACGGAGGCGACGGCGGGGACAGGGCTGGGGGCGCCTTGAGGCTCCCCCGGCGCCTCCTCCACCATCCCGGCTAGACCCGCTCCAGGGCTCCCCTCCGCCGCCGCCGCCATTTCCCTCCTCTTTCCCTTCTCTCTCTCTGTCTCTCTTCCTTCTCTCACACTGGGACGAACTGCGCTTGCGCGCCCAAGAAAGAAAAAAGAAAACCAGCCCCAACCGGTCCGCGCCAGAACCAACCGCCTTCCTCGCGCTCTCCCGCCGGTCCGCCAATCGGGAAAGCGGACGCTGGTCACGTGCCTCCTCTCCAGGGGCGCGAGATACTCCCCCCTCTCCCTTGCAACGAGAGTAACTACAACTGTAATTACCTTGGGGGGAGAGAAAAAGAAAGAAAAAACCCTACTGCGCATGCGTAACAGGGTGGTAGAGGTTTTTCTCGCGCATGCCCCGCAAGGTCTGGGTACTTGAATAAAGAGCCTCTGCCTACTGCGCATGCGTAAGACTGGCTGACGGCTGGAGCGGAAAGAAAGAAAAAAACTACTACGCATGCGTGATAATGTGGTAGAGAGTTTTCTCGCGCATGCCCCGAAAGGTCTCGGCACCGTAATAAAGAGCCTCGGCCTACTGCGCATGTTTAAGACTGACTGACTCCGCTGGGGGGAAGAGAGAAAGAGAAAAAAGCCCTATTTCGCATGCGCACTCAGATGGTTGAGGGGTTTTTTTCTTGCGCATGCCCTGCAGGGTCTCAGCGCTGGAATAAAGAGCCTCGGCCTACTGCGCATGCGTAAACGGCAGATGCTGCTTCCTGAACTGCGCATGACGGATTGGCAGAGACGCGGCTGCGCACGCGAGGAGGGGGTGTAAATAAACACAGTAGCAGGCGTTAGTGCGCAGGCGCGGAGAGAGTGTCCTGGGAAAGGACTAAGGAGAGGGAATTGGAATTATTCCTCAGAACAGGGGGCGGAGCTTAGCGCTTAAAGGGCGGGGCGGGGCTCGCGATGGATTGGAACGGAAGGAGCGCCCAGAGCAGTTTTTTAAGCGGTTGACCCATTTTGCCCCGTTGCTAGGCAACCTTAGGGGCCTTCCTGGGGCCGAGAGGTGGATTAGGGAACATAATAATAAGGAGAATAAGTAAACCCGCCAATTTAGCCTCAGTTCAACAACGGCATTTCCTCCGTGTTTATCTGATAAGATAAAGAGGGCCTCAGAAATGGCCGTCTTTTTCTTAGGGAGCTTTGTGTACCATCAGGAATAGATAATAATAAACAATGAAAGGTTGATGAGGGAAGCAAAGGGGCCTCTATCTCAGCCACCCATAAAAAGGGTTTTGGTTTTTGGCATACTTTGGATTTTGAAATTCAGATAATAGGAGAGACTCAACCTGCATGATGAGCGTTTACACTGAGAACTGTGTTAGCTTGGAGCCTTCAAAAGCGCCCGTGTTTTTGCCTCGTTTTATATCCGCTGTCGATGGTGCCATTGCCTCCCCTAATTCTTCTAGAAACATCCTTGCATTGCAGCTTCCAATTTGTATAAACAGTAACTTAGGATTTCTAACACAGAGTTCTTTCCTTGCTATTTCCCCCCAGAACTGAAGAGTCCCACTAGTTTTAGGGCTTTATATATCATCAAGAATATATTACAATGTTTTATGGCTACTTCTTTCTTTCCAGGCATCTCTGAGCCCTGCCTTGGCCCAACTGTACAAAAAAGCATTTCTACAGGCTTTGCTCTATCCATACAAGGAGATACAACACCTTTTCCAGCGAGGCCTATAATGAAACATTTCACCTTGCAATTCCAGTCAATTCTTATTGATGCTGCTACAGTTTCTTGGGTGGGCTTGCTTTTCTCCACTTGCAATAAAGCTTTGAAAGCCTATCAGTATATCCTTCATGACTGCTGTTCTTGACAAGTACAAGCATCTTTAATATTGGGCCTTTTTATTATCTATTAGTCTTCATGGAAGATGAATTTCCACAATATGCTGTAAATTGGGCACCTTTCCTGGTCTGTTAGAATTGGCCCTCCATATCCACAGATTCAACTGTCCACAACTTGAAAATATATTTTTTAAATATGTAAACTCCAAAAAGCAAACCTTGATTTCACTATTTTATATAAGGGACACTGGCATTGTATTTAGTTGCATTTGAGCATCCATTAATTTTGGAGTCCAAGTAGACCACAAGTTGAACATGAGTCAACAGTGCAACGCAGCAGCTAACAAGGCCAATGCGATTTTAGGCTGCATCAATAGAAGTACAGTGTCTAGATCAAGAGAAGTAATAGTGCCACTCTATTCTGCTTTGGTCAGGCCCCACCTAGAATATTGTGTCCAGTTCTGGGCACCATAATTTAAAAAGGATGTTGAGAAACTGGAGCGTGTCCAAAGGAGGGCGACTAAAATGGTGAAGGGTCTGGAAACCTTGTCCTATGAGGAAGGACTCAAGGAGCTGGGGATGTTTAGCCTGGAGAAGAGAAGGTTAAGAGGTGATATGATAGCCCTGTTTAAATACTTGAAGGGATGTCATATTGAAGAAGGGGCTGACTTGTTTTCTGCTGCTCCAGAGAGTAGGACATGGAGCAATGGATTCAAGTGACAGGAAAAGAGATTCCACCTCAACATTAGGAGAAACTTCTTACATTAAGGGCCGTTTGACAGTGGAACACTCTTCCTTGGAGTGTGGTGGAGTCTCCTTCTTTGGAGGTCTCTAACCAGAGGCTGGATGGCCATCTGTCGGTAGGCTTGCCATAACCCAGCTGCAACCGGGAATTTCCCGATTTTGGGGGCCCCAAGCCCCTCCCGGCACGGGTGCAGCCCCAAAACTGGGAGCCCCCCGGTTGCAGCCTGGGTTGCTGCGCCCCAGGCAGGCCTCGCTGCCCTCCTCCTCTTCCTCGGGAGGCGGGGAGGAAGAGGAGGGCAGCAAGGCCTGCCTGGGGCGCAGGAGGCAAAGCTGGAGGCGGTGCCTCCCTGCGCACCTGCGTCTCCCTCCTCCTCCGCCCCCTCTCCCCCAGGCCGCGCAGAGGAGGCGAAGGTGGACGGAGGCAGCACCTCCTCTGCGCGGGGAGGGGGAGAGGAGGTGGGGGAAGGTGGCGCAGGCGCGCGGGGAGGCGGGGGATTCCCCTGGGATTCCCCCCCAGCGAGGCCCTGGATGGGGCTCCGCGATCGCGGAGTCCTCCCAGGCCTGGTATGGGCTTGGAGGATGCTGTCACCCAGGCCCCAGTGAGGCCTTGGACAAGGTTTAAAAATGTAGGACTTTTTTGTTTAATTTCCTGGCCAGGAAATTTTTTTTAAAAAAAGGTCCTACATTTTTAAACCTTGTCCTACATTTTTCCCGGTTTGGAGGTCCCCAGGGGTGGCAACCCTATCTGTCGGGGATGCTTTGATTGAGAGTTCCTGCATAGCAGGGGGTTGGAATGAATGGCCCTTGTGTTCTCTTCCAACTATATGATTCTATGAATCCACAAAAGGTCGTGGAAGCAAACTCCAGCGGATAACCAAAGGCCCATTGTACCTATCAAAATTGTTGGATTACAACCACCATCATCCTAGACAGCCATGTTGGGTGGGAACAAAGGGGGTTGTACTTGCAACACTCCTTTTGAAGTCAGTTTGGAGAAAGACTAGGATAAGGAATCTCATAACCCAATGAAAAAATCTCAGCTTTTTGCAGTTCCCAGTGAGCATGAAGGAGCAACAGATTCTGTAGCAAGCTGAAATTACACCTCATGGTCTCCGGAGGAGAATCACATTATAGATTTTTTTTTGCTTTCGTTCCTTGTACAGCACTTTATTCTCTGAGGACTGTAAGTACAAATATGGGGGAAGGGTGGAGGAAATGGAACTGTATTTATTGGGATATCTCTCATCTTGGAACAGTCTGACTGACCTCCCAGAAGCTATAGCTTTGGCCATGTTGGAGGAAGATTGTGTACTTAACTATTGAAGGGGCTGTGCAGACCGGCCATTAAGGCCAGCCTGGGGACAGAGTCAGGCATGGCATCCACACAATCACGCATCTGCCCCCATGATGGCGTGATGCTGCGTGCCATCATGGCGCTCCTCTGGCACTGCGTCTACATGACGCAGCACCAAAAGACTGCCATAAAGTCATAGTGCTGGCATTACAGTGCCCTTGAAAGGCCAGATCGGGGCTACTGCATGCGGTTGCCACAGCCCCGATCTGGTGAAGATGGAGGCGGCTGCAGGCTGCCCCTAAGTTGGCAAATAAATAATGTTACTCTTAGTGGTTTACATATTGATAAATATTTCCTGAAGTGGTGGCTTTGGGTGGGTGGTGGTGAATCCATATAAAACAAAATTCTTAATTTATAGAATATTAAGTGTGAATAATCTGTGGAAGGAGTATATTAGGAAGTTAGCAACATCTAATAGAAAACTGAGAACGTAATGTAAATTGCATTGAATTCTATGATGGAGGAAAGGTATACACAATAGAATGTACTAAATAGATTTATAACAGAAAGGAGGGGATGGCTAGGGAATTGCTAGGAAAAAAGTGGCAGATGACTCAAATATACCAGAAGAGAGCAAACACCAAAATGTGGTGACCTTAATACATTCATTAAGAAACAGCAGAAGTTCTGAGGGGTTTAGCTGTGGTTGCATAACTTTAATTTTGGGAGAAGAGGGAATAATATTTTTTTGTAATTAATTGGCTGAGGTGCTACAGTTTATAAAATGACACTGTAGCTGTTTAGCCAAGCTCTAAAATCACTGGATATTTATCCATTTGAAGTTGATTTAATAAGTACTGTTTGTTTAAATTAATAGAACAGCCTAACTTCATTCTTATACACTTACTTTAATTAAACTTTATCAAATGGGACTTGCTTTGGTAAGTTTTACTATCTCATCTATGTTTGAACAGCCATGAAACTACAAAATTTTCAGATAGATGGTCACAGGAAAGCTGTAGCAGTAGTTGCAGAGCTAATCTTTTGAGGCAATCACCATTTGGGCAATCTGGATTCCATGTTTTGTTTTGTTTTATTTATAAAATTAAACAAATATCCATGACTGATTGCCTGGGCAAATGGTTATAATTAGCTCCCAACTAGCTTTAAAAAGACACAGAAAGGATGTGAATGAATATAAATTCAGATAATCTGAAACAAATTCAATACATTTAGCTGTGAAGAGAGAAACAGACATTGCTTGGATGGTTTGATGGTGATTTCATTTTGAGAGCAAGTTGCAAGAACAGTTATTGAGTATTTTGGGTGGCATTTCTCTTTTAATTCATAGGGTTGTTAAGATATAAAATAGCTGGCTTTCATCAAGAATTTATTCCTCCTAATTATCAGTATAGCTGGCACCTCAAGTGGGAAAGGTGTTCAGATAGTCTGGACAATAATAATGCAGCATATAATTAGGTGAACCTTTAAGGAGGATCCTGTTTTTTCATGGAAAATGCCTAGCTGACTGAAAGCAGATGTGATGTCCTTTTGAAGGTAGACCAGAACCTAGTTGCATTGGAGCAGCGGTTCTCAACCTGTGGGCCACAACCCCTTTGGGGGGGTCGAACGATCCTTTCACAGGGGCTGCCTAAGACCATCGGAAAACTCATGTTTCCAGTTGTCTTAGGAACTGAAACACTGCCCCTCTATTCAGGGGTTCACCACAACATGAGGAACTGTATTAAAAGGTTGCGGCATTAGGAAGATTGAGAACCACTGCATTGGAGAGTTTGATGGCCTCATCTTTATACAAAGAGATAAACATGAGTTGCATGTATAAAAACTATACATACACAGAAAAACAAAAAGGATGCTCATGCCACCCATTTGAATGCAGTGCCCAACACCTCACTGTAAGACGAATATGGGAAAGCAAACAGCAACAGAGGCTTTTGGTGTTTGTGCATAGCCATTGTGGTTGCATTTTATTGTCATATTTTATCATTATTATACAAAATATACAGAGTTGAAAATGCAAAGCTGATAACAGAGCTTGGTGTGCCCCACTAGTGCAATGGGATTTGAGTTTCTGACTCCCACTGGATGATTGTAATGAGAGCATAGGTAGAAAGATGCTGCTGGCATATCAGTGAGGAAGGGAACAGTAGACAGCAAGACAAAACTATTAACTCTCCAACCTGTATATAGCAGCCTCAAGATAGCTATCAGATTAGGGACATGAGCAAACAGGATGGAGATAAATTCAAACAAAATAACATTTTGCAAGGTAGTGAGAAATGTGTTAGGTTGAGAAATTATCTTTGCAGAACCATGGAATATTCTGAATTGAACCACCATGAATTGAACAAAGTATAACACCAATTAAGAGCTCATGGCCTTCTGCTTTTTATGTTCATTATTTTTAGAATAACCTGGCTGTTTTACCCATATCTCACATAGTTTGAAATTCCCTTGCATGAAAAGAGTGATGGTAGGTAAATTCATGATCTTATCACACTTGCCTTGCTGATTACAGATGTAACAGTTTAATTGAAGACTGTCAGAAGGAGGGCAATCTCTGCTGAAAGTGATACTGGGTATGTGATCTTAAGATTTGCTTAAATATAAAACCTCTATGGGGTATTGTCTCCCCATGTTGCAAAGCTTAGAAAAATTACTTTTTGGAATGCAACTGGCCATGTTGGCCAGGCATGGTGGGAGTTGTAGTCCAAAAAGTAACTCTTCCAAGCATTGGATTTAATCTGCGAATATGAGTGCTGGACTTTTGGGAAATCTCACCATGGTAAGGAAAATAATGTGGCATTACCTCTAGGTTCTTGGCTCCTCAGCATAGTTTCTAGTGGACCTCAGACTATGGAGATTATCGCACTGCGTTCTGAGAACGTTCTGATCACGTGATGAGAACGGAACGCATTTGAGAATACCGCACGTATGTGTTCCAATCGGGTTCTCAGAACGCTTAAATGTGTTCCAAATGTGTTCCAGGAGGGAACGGATTTGAATGTGTTCTGAATGTGTTCCCAGAGAGCTGAAACGTGATGAAAACGTTCCAAGAGAAGTGTGTGCGGTATTCTTATCCGTTCTCAAATCCGTTCCCTCATTCCTCTGTCTTCTGATTGGCTGAAAGAATGACAGGCAGGGAGGGAGGCAGGCAGGCGAGCGACTGCAGTGAGGGAAGGTGTGTGTGTGTGAGGGGGGAAAGAAGGAGGGAGGGAAGGGAGGAAAAAGGGAGGAAAGGTGGGACAAGGAAGAGAAGAGGAAAGCAGGGAAAGAGAGGGAAAGAAGAGACCAGAGCAGAGAGCAAGAGGGAGAGGGTCTGGCTGCTTCTCCGGGGGTCTCTAGTGTCATGTCCAGTGGGGCTCCTGTGTTGTCACAATGCAGGAGGCAGGGATGCCCAGGACCTTCTCCTCCTTCCCTCCAGGAGGGAACCCACAAAAGCTCCTCTGTTTGGAGCACCACACAAAAGCAAGCAAAAAACTCCCAGAATTCCATAGCAAAGAGCCAGACAAGAGTTAAAGCGGGGAGGGAAGCTCACAACCTGAAGGCACACATTACATGCACACACACAGGAGCAAAAGGGTGTCAAGCTGCCAAAAAGGGGAAATGGGATGACAGCAGAGGACTCTTCTTTTCTAACCGGTTTAAAGAGCTGCAATGGCTGTCGGGGCTCTGCCCTTGGTCCAGTCCCCTCCCTTTCCCTCCGCTTGAAGGGACCTCCGTGGAGCTCCCTTAAAGCCCAGGCTGCCAAGGAGGGGACTCTGCCCTTGGCCCATCAAGTTACATAGGTTTTATCCTATTTTCTTCAAACATATGCCAGCATATGAAGCCCCAGCGTTGTAGGGGCTTGCCTTCTTTCCCTCCCAAGAGAATCTTCGGAGGGAAGACTTCTCAGTGAGGCTGAGAAGCACTCTCCCGGCCAGAGTCCCTAGGCTTACTGAAATCCCCACCTCCCTTCCCCATAGAAATCAATCCAAAAACTGAGTTTAAAAGGAGCAGAGGAGAGCCCTTTGGGTCTGCATCTGGGAGAGATTTTAAACTCCGTTTTTGGATTGATTCCTATGGGGAAGGGAGGTGAGGGATTTCAGTAAGCCGAGGGACTCAGGAGAGGCGAGCTCCATGGCCCAAGCCTCCCTTTTCCCTCTTTCCTGGGGGCAGCGCCTCTCCCGAGCCATCCAACCACTGAGTGGCGACGTCATCAGAAGACAGCCCACAAAACTTAATACAGCAAACCGTTCTGAGAACGGTTTCAAGAAAAAGGAATCGCAGTGCGGTAAACTGCCGTTCTGATCCCGTTCTGATCACGTTTTGATTTCTAATGCGGTAATATCCGTTCCAGGAACGTTTTCATCACGTGATGATATGGAACGTTCTCAGAACGCAGTGCGATAATCTTCTATATCTGGCATTTTAGAATGTAGACTATGGCATGTTACAGAGTGCCGAAAAGCGGCGCTGTGCCTGCGCCGTCATTAGCTGCACCGAAAAGCCCCAGCAGCCAAACCGCAAGGCTTCCTGGCGCAGCTAAAAAGAAGCGCCAAAATGGGGCTTCTTCTTGCGTCGCGGAAATGACACGACGAGGCGCCAATGGTGCACTTGTCGCGTCATTCTCGCGGCGCTACGTGCGGACGCTAAGCATCCGGCACGTAAAAATGGCCATGCCCGTGTGTATAGGGCGCAGCCATTTATACGCCCCCATCATGTGTTAGGGTTGAGGCCGGTATGGACGCTAGGCCCTCGGCCAACCCCTAGCACGTGACGGGGGCGCCGCAAAGGCCTGTGCGGAATGGGCCTATGTGTTCTCATAGGTCTGAAGTTGAAATTTCATTTAAGGAAGGTTGATAATAGGGCTGGGAAACACCTCTGCCTAAAACTCTAGACGCAGAGAATACAGTCGGCCCTCCATATCCACAGATTCTTCATTCATGGATTCAAACATCCACAGCTTAAAAATATTTTTTAAAAAGTATAAATTCCAAATAGCAAGCCTTGATTTTGCCATTTTACATAAGGGATACCAGTTTACTATGCCACTGTATTTAATGGGACTTGAGCATCCACAGATTTTGGTATCCACAGGGGGTTCTGGAAATAAGCCACAGTGGATACCAAGGGTGCACTGTACTGGGATGGGTGGACTATTGGCCTAACACAAAAGAGAAACTACAGTAGCTTTTTATATACACAGTTTGCACCTGCCTGCACTTTCCTGTCAACTTGGCTACAAACTATGAGAAATTACTCCTTGGTCTTTCTTTTTAAAAAAGTATCCCAGAAATAGCCAGTTTAAATCTGAGGTTAAGACAGTCTTGGTTTTGAATTAACTCTAATTTTTGTTTTTCTCACTCAACTAATTCTGTTCTGCTTTGTTTCTTATAATCAGTTATCCAGAGGAACATCTTAGGTTTTCAGTAAGGAGGAAGGGAGAGGTAGGAAGGCACCAGCTCCTGCCAGACTATTCTAAAGATCCGCCAGAGAAAGTTGAGGGCAGTTTTATACGCATACTAAAATGGTAATACATAACTTAGGGGAAATATTCATCTTTCAAAGCAGTCAAGCTGATGACCAGTTTCATTTGCCCTCTCCTATCCCAAGTGGTCAGCCATTTCACCAGAACGCTCTGTTAGAAGGTGGTGCCCCTGTCCATCTCACCTGGAGCTGACAGGCCTTCTCCTAGATATTACAGCCTTGACATAATGCCTTGTATAATGGCTGTACTGTGGGGCATGAAGTATGGTTTTTCTCCACTGTGTGGTGAGTTTCCACACAACCACCAGGCATTCTTGCCCTGGCCACATGGAAGCCTGTTGTATACTGTGGTATGATCTGCCACTAGATGGGGATAAATAAATAAAATAGCTTTAGTATGCTAACTGTTAGCATGCTTTGACATCAAACACACAAACTCCTTGAAGAAGCTTTTGTATTGGAAAATGTCCCAGGAACAACTGCAGGATAATAGGGCAATACCAGAATATTTTGGCTGGTCTGAGTGAGATTTGCTATGATACTTTATCACCATCATGATACTCTCCTTCTGCAGGCTCAAATGTATTTGATTTTAAAAAAAACTTTAGTGCACAACCTTTAGTGTGACATAAGCTAGACAAAAAGTCTTGGCAAGGTTTAAGGAATAAGGAAGGTAGGGAAAAGTTTGTGTTGTGTACAGAAACTGGTTTTCTTGGATGGAAGAGGAAGGAGTGCAAGAAGAGTAGGAAGAGGTCAGATTAGAAATGGTTTCACTGAAGAAAGGATATGTGTGGAAAGGATGGGCTTGGGGTGGTTTAAGAGGGATATGTGGTGGGTTATAATCAACTGGAGGCACAGGTGGAACTATAAGCCAAGTTAAATGAATGATTTAAAATGGAGTGCAGAAAGTTGAAACTGTCTTGGTGGTTCCAAACTTTAAAGAAAACTCTCAAGTAGATATAGAGCAGGCCCTAGACCTCAGGACTTGGTTCCTGCTGTGATGCTTTATTATTTAAACTACAAGATGAAGTTGTGTAACGGATTGGCAGGAGGTGAAATGGCAATCTCAGGAAGGGAAAGAGCCTAGGAGGTCTGTTTGCATAGCTAATAAATTCTGAGTCAGCCAGTTCCACTCCCATCTCAATCCAGTCCTTCTACCCACATGGAGGAGTTCTTCCTGAATGAATACATTCTGCGTGCAATCTCCAGCACAGAAATCCTCACTTCAGCAGGGCCTTGAAGCTTGATGCAAGTGCTTACTCAGAGATGAAACTACAAGCAGGTTGAAATTGCAGGATCAAATGTTGTCCTGATGTTATAATGAAGGATCAGCCACAACATACATGAGGACAACTCCAGACTAGGATAAAAGGAGGACTGTGGATGGATATTGAAATGGTGGTAGAAATAATTTGTGTACTTCAGGGGAAGTTAGATGAGCCAGAAACAAAGATCATTATCTCTGCTGCCTAGATACTATTGTCTGACCCTTCAACCTTTAGCTTGCTTATAGGCCACCTCCCACCTCCCTAGCCTATACACACATCTTTTGTTTGGATGCAGCAGCCTTCCACAATACAGTGTGTGGGCATATAGCTCCCATCATCCCCACAGGTCAGCATATTTGTGGGGCATCACAACAGAGGTTGGTTGGTTGGGATACAGTAACTTCAACTTTTTGTGGCCAAAAGAACCATACTGTACCACCCTTAGCATTGTCATGGTTTCTTCATGCATTGCCTGCATCAGACTTGTCTTTGTACTGCTGCTTCTTTTCTTGCTGTAATTCCTACTGAAAAAGACCTTGCCCATCTCTTAATCTAATCTCTTCATTGTTGGCCCTTTTCACTACATCTTTTTTATTGGGTCAACTCAAAATGCTTCAACTAATTTCCTCTTTCATTTTTATCACATTACCCCTCCCCTTAAACTGATTATTGCCATGCTGCAATAGGTTCTAGTCCGCAACTTTAAAACTCCTCATATCCCTGCAGCAGACTGTTTTGCTTCCTTTTTTGCCTTTGAGTACTTCTCCTGTTGGCCTTTCCAGTTTGCACAACTTCATTACCAGCAGTTTCTGTCTTTTCTGCAGTGCCACTCCTATCTCTGCACATCAAAATAGCTTCTCTTATTCGTATCCTTCTGTAAGATTCTATTTTAACCCTGTAAAAGATTTACTAAAACATCAAAATGTCTCCCTTTTGCTCCTTTACTGCCACGTGACTCTCTTCTTGTCTACCTACTCCTTGTTCTCTCACCACATCCCTGTCTTGTCTTGTGTGGATGGGACTCTTCATAAGAGCGCCAGAACCTTTACAGAACCTGTTACTCTTTTTTAGAGTTTTATAAACAGGCTCTGAAGTTGCTGGCTGCTGATAATGCTTTCGCTCCTGATGAGTCCAAGAACTACTTGCTCTGAGGATAGTAACAGAAAAGGTAGCATAACCTTTGGGCTGAAATGGGCAGCAGCTAAAGGAAAGTGACAAGGCTCCAGTGCAGAGAAAGGAAATAACTGGCAAGAGGAAGCATAGATTCTCCCCATCTCATCCCATATGACCCTTTTGCACCATGCTTTATCTACCCCTTGCACACAGAACTTTTTCTACCTCTGTCCAACAGTCTGTTCACAATAAGTGAGTGTTAATGGAACTCATGTTTTCATCTCAAACAACTTTTTCATCTCAAGGCACATGGCACAATCTTATGCTTGACTGAGGCCGCTTGTAGCCTTCATGCCTGGATATACTCATGGCTTCAAGTGCATTATTACCCACAGTCCTTACCTGATTCCTGAGTTTCTCACTCAAGGACATTAGAGCTACCTGTTTCCTGTATAGTACCTTGTTGCCAAAGGCGCTTAATAAATATTATCTGGGAGCACATAGAGACTTTGCCTGATGAGCTCATACAGAAACAGGTTTAGATTCCACTCTGACCTTTTTAATATAATGGCCTCTCTGATTCTACCTTGTTTTACCCATTGTTGGGGATTGGCAACAATGGAAAATCTAGGACCCAATTTTTGGGCTAAGTGCTTTCCCTCTCCATAGGAATCCCAATATTATTCACTCTGTCTTTCCTGATTTTTGAATGAAAGATAAAGGCACCTACCTCTCTTGAGTGGTACAACATTCCCCCTCTGTTGCAGGTGCATGGAAATAAGCCACAAAGCAAAATCCCACCAACCCCTCTTCTCTCTACCTGACGTTCTTCTCCAAAAGTGCTAAGAATTTAACTTGAATTTAATGCCAGGACTGCAAGATACCTTTTTGCCAGGAAATGTTGGAAGCATTAGGGTATTAGCACATGTGCAATGAGAACCTTGGTTCATTTAAGATGAAATCTTCTCCTGTAGGGGAGAGGGAAGATTGCACATATACCAACTCCTTGATGAGTCCTTGGCAATCGGTGTTTGCATTGCCATTTGGTTGTGTGGAACCCATTTCGAGCCCTAGTGAGAGGCAACGGGGTGCTGTGATCTAGAAGGCCCTGAATGGTGGGCACACTATTTGGTGACAACACAGGACAGTGCAATTTCCTGGGGATGGAGGCAGCAGATTGGTCCATTTTATCTTCAATGCCCAAAGGAAGTATGTGCAAATGCCAGCCATTCCCCTTGCTGGACCTTGGCCCAAGCAGCCAAAACCTCCCACTTCATTCCCATTGCAGGGAATTCTCCAGGTGCATCCTGAATAAATGAGGATTGCCTCTACAAAAGTCACCTGGTCCAGTGTGGACAAGAAGCTGCTTTGTCCATGCAGCCAAGAGAAGAGTGCCTCAGAGGGATATACCAAGGAGGGAAGCCCTGGGGGTGTGTGAAGGTCTGGGCTCCAGGAGTGGCTGGCTAGATCACATTGTCAAAGAGCTTCATGGAACTCATGATATTTTCATCCTGTTGGAAAGAAAATGGTGTCAAGGCCTTGAATGTGGGAGGAAATGAGGACGAATGTCTAAAGATGAAGTGCTATGAAAAGGATGCTTCCCCTTTGTGCTTCAAATCTGATCACCACCACCCCACTTTATTTATTTTGCTTAGCATGGAAATAGTAATTGTCTCAATCCATACTTTGGACATGTTACTTTTTTGGATTACAACTTCTGGAATCCCCCATTCAACCAGCTTCTCGGTGACTGTGATGGCTGGAGGATTCTTTAAAGTGTGCCGGTGATGCCAGCACAGATATACCAGAAAATTCATTCTCCCTTTCTCACTCTGGCCAAACACTCTGCATTCTAGAGCAGGTGTGGGTAACAAGAGGCCTATTGGTTTAATTCAACCCCTCTAATCTTTTTTTGTTGTTCTTCAAAAAGATTCTCCTCCCAGCCACAGAATTTTGGTGGTATAAAAATCTAAAAGAAGCAGTGCTGCCAAGATGTAAGGTGCCATCCCTGTTTTGGGCCATGCCTTTATGTTATTTGCTACTACAAAGGGCCACAATAGCCAAATGTGTATCCAAGGCCATTTGCTATATTACCTTTTGGCAGGACTCAATGAATTCCTCAATAGTCACCACACCATCCTTGTTTCGATCCATTTTCTAAAATGTAAGCACAGAGTAATGAAAATTGAAAATGAAATGACAATTGTTTCCTAGGAGCAGCACCAGATACAGAGAGGCCTGCTACAATGTCCATAACCAACAGGCATATTTCCAGCCTCATGACAGAATGGGTCTAGCAATTTGTCCGTACTATGGAGGAGCTAGAAAACACAGCTGGCAGAAAATGGCTCTGTACTTCCCTGATAGCATCTTGGAAGCACTGGAGGCAAAAGAACTGAATTCAATAAATAAGCAAGGAACAAGTTGTTGTTGTTAATGTATATTTGTATTTGTATTTAAAATGTCCAGATGTGACAATGGTTTGCTAAAGTTTAAATTGGTTACAGACTGAAGGTCAAAAAGTCTAGGCCTCAGACAGACTACTCAAGGACAAATGAACGAGACAAAATGTAAACAAGGCATGTTTTTTGTTTGTACTATGATTGGTTCCTATGTTGCATGGCAACTTGTGGGAAAGGAGCTGTCCTATGTGACTACATCGTGGGAATGTTATTCTTATGTGAGAACAAAGACTGATCTTATGTTCTAGTGGCTTTCTCTGAGTATGGACTCTGAAAGAGAAAGATGTGTTGTACAGTTATTAGCTATTAGCTCGTGTATATAGCAACTAAGATAATAAAAAGCCCTCATTGAGTGAAGCCTGCTTTAGTGTTTGTTTCTTTAATTAAGTAGCTGTTTCACTAGGCACTGTTCCAGCAAGCTGAAGCTTGTGTTGGAGTTTGCCAGGATCTTGAGTTCCAGAAGAGACTGCATCTACATCCAGTTTGGAACCACGGGGCAAGAGACATCACCCAAAACAATTTTTTTCTAACAGTTGCGTCCCTTCAAGTTGTTTCTAACTTATAGCAACCCTAAGGGTGAACCTACCATGGGGTTTTCTTGGCAAGATTTGAGATGGTTTGCCTTTGCCTTCCTCTGAAACAGAGAATATGACTTGCACAAAGTCACCCAAAGGGTTGCCATGACAGATTGGGGATTTGAATCCTGTTCTCTGGGGTTGTAGTCCAGAGCTCAAATGTCAACATTTATTCAAACTCAATGTTTTTTGGAAAACTAAAGGAAGTGGGAGACACAAGGTGCCAGCAAGAAAGCTAAGTCTCTGACAAAACCTTGTACTAAGGCTTCTAGAAAGATGATACACCCCATTATCTGGATCCAAATAATACACAATGATAACTCCTAGATGTCAGAAGATTTCATGAGGTGTAGGATACTGACATGGAAATATTCCAGCTTTAGGCTCACCTGGAAGAAGCTTTCCACATGCTCTCGAGGTGCCTCTTCTCGCATGGCTGGGTAAGTATACTTCCCCATCATGTCATAAATGGATTTCATTATGTCTAGCATTTCCTGTAAGTCAGAGCACAGAGAATGGTTGAAAGAAATAATGTCACAGGCTAATGAAAATTCACAGATGTGAATAGTGCCAGCAAAGTCTATGATCTTCATGGCTCCAATTCTTCCCATACCTCTTTGGTAATACAGCCATCCTTGTTCAGGTCATAGAGGTTGAAAGCCCAGTTGAGCCGGTCATCTATAGTGCCACGTAGAATAATGGACAAGCCCGCCACAAAGTCCTGTAAGAAAATAAAGGAGAAAGATGGGATGAAGAAACAAATCAAAAAGCACAATTAAGCACCACCAAAGCTGTGACTTAAGCGCTCCAGCTACATACAGTGGTCCCCAAACATTGGCCCTTAAGAGATTTTGGACTTCAGCTCCCAGAAGCCTCAGCCATGTTGGCCAACAGTCTGGGATTCTGGGAGCTAAAGTCCAAAATCCCTTAAAGAGAACAGTTTGGGAAGCACTGAGCTATAGGAATGTGAGAAGACTTGCTGGCTATAAACTACCAGGTCCCAGGTGTGGCTTATTAATTGTTCAGTTGGTGCAGATGATCCAGTCCTCAGTGGCTAGATGCCAGAGCTCCAAAGGATAAAAAGGGGATAGCTTTCTGAACCTGCTGGTGTTTTTTTTAATAATCCATATTTTGTGTGGATTATATGCATAGGGATCGGCGTATTAGTCTCACATTGAGGCTTCAGAGCTGAAAACGGGTTCACATGTTAAGATTTTTGTATTACTGTCCATTGTGCTTTGCCATTTATAATCTATTTTTGTTGTTCTAAGGACATTATCAGACAAGGGAAATTGGAAGTATAATCCAATGGCAATCTGAACGCAATCATGGAGCTTAACGTTATTGCGTGATAGACTACCACACGCAATTTCGGGCAATGGCAAGCTATTTTTGGGCAATGGGAAGTCACATGAATGCGTTCTGGCCCCACTTTCTTTTTATTCGAAATTAAAATTCCTCCCGTGTGATAAACTCCTAATTTTACATGTCCTCTTCGTCTCACACGTGCACAAAAGGTCCTCTCTTTCTGGTACTGTCCCAGAGCCCCAACTACTTTTATCTGTTGATCTCAGATACCAGAATGAAGAACCATTTTAGGGACAGAATTATTTATTATTGAAAAATTTAATACTCTGGGATATTCACAGGATAAATTCCTGATCTCCTTTGTGTGATAAACTCCTTAGTTTGAAAGTGGCAACAGTCTAGAAGTGCAGATTCAAAAACTTCCAGTAGGTGGCCCTACTGCTCCGCTAAGTAGCAAGGCTCTGTGTTGTGTTGTGTAGTGTGTGTGATTTTGTTTGCGTGCCTTTGAGTTGGTTGTTGACCTATGGTGACTGGACATATATCTAAACAGAAACAAGGTTTCCCTATCAATTCTGATCACTCTGTAGCACTCATTCCAGGAAACATTTAAATTAAAAGGGGCAGGATATTCTGAGCTGGAACTGACTGTCAGACTAGGAATCCACAAGACTTTATTTGGTATCAAACACTGCCATTCATTACTGTCTTTATTAGTGGTAAGTGATGAAGAGCCAGCATAGAGTAGTGGTTTGAAAATTGGACTAAGACTCCAGGAGACCACGGTTTGAATCTATCTGCTCAACCATGGAAACCCACTGGGTGATCCTAGGGAAGTCCCACTTTCTCAGCCTTAGAGGAAGGTGGTAGCAACCTCTGAATAAATCTTGCCAAGGAAAACCTAAGAAAGGGTTGCCATAAGTCAGAATCAACCTGAAGGTGCATAATACCAAGAAGTAGAAAGTATACAGCAGATACACACTAAAGTCTAGCCCTTAAATGGATGGAGTCTGATATCCCTCACAGCAGGTAGTAAAACTAATTCTAACCAGACTTTCCCATGGCTAGCAATCCAGTTCCTTGAGGCTGGCTAAATGGTGCCCATGGATTGGGGTACAACTCCCACCAGGCAAGATAAATGGAAAATGGATTCCCAAGGGCTATACAGTATAGTGCACAAACAAATAAAAGTGGCAGGTGTGGCCAATCCCCCATTGCAAAGCTATGAAAATTATGCACCCATTAGCAGCAGAGGAAGGCTCATACCCCAGCTTTAAACTACCAAGCTAAAGCAAAAAATCTAGCAAAGTTGCCATTGTTGTGTGCCTACAAGACATTTCCAGTTTATTGTGACCTGGCCTAAGGAGAACCTATCATGGATTCTTCTTGGCAAGATAGGTTTAGAGGGAATGTTGCCTTTGTCTTCCTCTGTGGCTGAGAGAATGTGACCTACTCAAGGCCACCCAATGTGGGTTTCCATGGCCAAGCATGGATTTTAACCCAGGTATCCAGTGTCATAGTCCATATGCATCTGAGGAAGTAGGCTGAAGTCTACAAAAGCTCATGCTGCCAACTTCTTTATTTCAGTTAGTCTCAAAGTTGCTACAAGATCTCTCTATATACTAAAACCACTAAATCACGATGGATCTTGGCAAAGATACTAAATACAAATTCACCTTCTGTTACACCAGATATTTGTTAACACTTGCCGATGATCCCGTCCAGGATTCCAAATCCCACTGCCTTACTAGCAGAGACCAAATTTACTTCAATTAATATTTTTCTGTGGGTTGCTCAGTGAACTTCTGATTACAGGTCAGCCTATATTGAATGTAAATAAGAAGACATGGAATCTTACCTCAAAACTTACAGAGCCATCGTGATCAGTGTCAAATGCATTGAAAAGGAAAGTTGCATACGTACTCGAATCTGAGGAGAAGAGTATCAGACTAAATAAAGAGAAGCAGGCTGAACACCTTTCTTTTACCACCTTTTGGCAAATTATAAATAAGGGCAGCAGGCAGGGAATAATAATAGAATATGACTACATCTGAAATTTTTGGGAAGATATTTTAGATGTAATGAAATCAGGGTGACCAGATGTCCTAACCACAAAGGCATCACAAAATGTAGGACATTCAATAAAATGTAGGATACTACAGAATAAAAGTGAAGAACACTAATATAAATATAAATTCATTTATATGGCTTATTTACAGCTATATTACATATATTTTATTTATTTACAGCTATATTACATATATTGTATTTTATTATGTACTCAATTGTGTTTTTCGGATGAACTTTTCATTAAAATCCCTTGTTCGTTATACTGCTAGAACTCTGAGCCAGACAAATGCTTAAAATTGTACTTTGCTGGCATCAAACCCTCAATTGAATCTACATTTAAATTATTCCTTTCATTTATCCACTGTACTGAAATGAAGGTGGGGGAACTCTTTTTTGCATTGTGTTCTCAAGCAACCCATTTCCTAACAGGTTTGCTGTCCTTTTACCCTCTGAGAAACAATTGCACCCCAAGCTCAGGGGGCAAGTCTTGTCTATTGCTGTTTATAAAATGAGCTTTAGAAGAATACTTCCTATCCCCTTATTTGCAGCAAGGACAGGCTGCCAAGTAGACACATTTCTTTAAGAGGAACAGTAAACATGGTGTTACTCAATGGGCTTCCTAGTCATGCTCAAAATGGAGAACATTTTGGAACTCTTCCTGGACAGAAGGTTGAACCTGTCATGAGGAAAGGAGGACATGTGGTCACACTGCATGAAATGATGGTAATCCTTGCTTGGGTACAGAAGATTTATTTACTGTGAACATTCATACACCAGTGTTCTACAATAAAGATCAAGTTAGAGTATGCTTTACAAAGTGGGCAGGGGAACTGTGGGCAGCTGAAGAAGAATGTGCCAGGCTCTCAAGGATATATGCCTCATTGTGTCCAGGAGACTGCTCTAGTGTCTCCAAACCATCTGCCTTCCTCTACTGATAGTGGTACTCACCTCCCTGTGGGAAGAACTGTGAGTAGATCTGCTTGAAGCTGTCTTCAGTAACAATGCCACTAGGGCACTCCTGTCAAATGGAAAAGTGTAGAGTTGTTCACCTTGGAAGTACTAACCTAGAAAATACCTCATCATTGGACCAGAGTGGTGTGTAATCCAGGAAAGCTTAGAGGAACTAATTCTGAGTTTCCCCATCCCCATGGTGGAAAACAGACAAACAGTATAAAATCTTGGACAGGTCTGGGAGAGTGGCTCAGTACAGGTGCATATGTAATGTGTGCGCGCGCATGTGCATAAAATAAATGACTGAAAGCACAGAATCTACCCTCATCTCCATTCTCTCATGTATAAATACCAATGGATAATATAGAAAAACCCCTTAGTCCAACTACAGTAGAAATGTGTAATGGGTTCATTTTGGAGATGCCTGCTAGCCAAACCACCCAAAGAAAATCACTTTTGTTTATGGAGCTATTTTAGAGCAGCCATATTTGACACAGAAGATGTAGGGTGGATCAGAAGGAGACAGTATCACTGAAGCCCAATTTGGAAACTGACAGAGATTCATTTTTGTGAGAATTACAGAGGTTCATGCTGTTGTTTAAAGACTCAGATGAAGTATATGAGAGTGAAACAGAAGAACATTAGAAAGAAAGAGATCTGTGGAGTTTAACAGGAAGGCACTTTCTTTGGCTCTGAGGAAAGCAAGAAGCTTCCAGACTGACCAATATCTTGTTGGTAGTACTCTTTTAGATACAAATGAGGATTACACAATACTTACTATTTCTTTAATGTTGACTGAGTAAATAATGAACAGGAAAATGCAGCAATAGCTGGTGACTTTCATTTTGGATTGTGTGTATATATGGAGGCGGTGGGGAATGTGAACTTTGTGATAGCAAGAATGGTTTGGCAATGGAACAAATTACCCAAAGGGGTGGTAAGACTTCCTTCTCTGGACATCTTCAAAAGAGGTCAGAAAGCTTGCTGGGGATGGTCTAGCTGGAGAGCTGGCATTGAGTCAGGGGCAAGGCTGAGTGGTTTATGAGGCCCCTTCCAGTTCTATGATTCATAGGCTATGAAGCCTATGACTCCATTCTAGATTTTAGTCTGGATTTTAACAAAACTATCCATGGTGCTGAATCTATTGATGGGATAGGATTCAGAACCTTGAACACCTTTTTCAAATTTCAGATTCAGAACTGGACAGATTCACTGCTTGCCTGACACAGTAGCCACCGGCTGCCACTGAGAAAAAGGTGAGCATAAATAATGCATGGAATGAGCAGATGCTATAAATGTGCACTATCAAACATGTGGAAAGGACAGTTTCTTCCTAGCCCAGAACTGTGTATTTTAAAGAGAGAGAGAGAAAGAAGAACCAGTGAATACCGCACATACTGCTAGATATTCCAAAGAAGACAGGGAAGGTTCCCCACCACCACCACCACCACTTACATTCTTGAAGCCTCGGTACAAGACCTGCAGCTCCTTGCGGGTGAACTTGGTTTGCTCTTGTAGCTGGTCCAAGCCCTCGGGCCGGTGACAAACAGTGGAGAGTTCAAACTCATCCTCTACACTGTCTGCAAGAAAAATAAGAGCATCAGAAGAAGTATAGGAAATTAGTTTTGATCGCCTGTTCCCCTCTCCAACAAAACAGAACCTCTGTTCCTCCTTCCTCTAAAAGTGAATTGTGGAAACCTTTTCCTACCACTATAGTAAACACAAATAGATTTGGTTCACATGGCTGAAGCCTGGGCCAGCTTGGACTTGCTCTCTGTTTCCTGCAAGAACATAGGAATTAACACATATGCATGTTCATTATAGAACTAATTACAGATACAAGGACTCTCCTGTACTGCAACCAAAAATCTAGTCTCCAGTGACTTTATCTTGTCTGAGAGGAGGTTTAGATATCTGATTAAGAAAGGACCCTACTTTTTGAAATGTCTGTTAAACACATTACCATATTGAATTTCTGGAGGTGGGCCCAATTTGGATGTGAACTGGAAACCAGGACTGGTTTATCCATCTTCCATGTACACAGTGAATGTATAATCTTATCTGCTCCCTATTTTCTGAGCAAGTGAAACATTTTGAGGCAGTGCTCCTCTGGAAGAGAGCATACTAGAAGCTTCTGGTGTTTTAGTAATATCTGTTGACATATAAATATATAAACAGAGTCAGTGGAAGCACAAATACAGTCATCTCTCCATATTTGCGGCTTTGATATTTGAGGATTTGATTATTCACGGATTTCATTAATATGTTCTCTCTAGGACTGCCTAGGTCCTCCAGTGCAACTCTGTGGTCAACTTTAACTAAAAGTTGCACTGAAAGACTATTTGTAGCTACTCCAGTGCCATTCTATGGTCAGTGTATGTTGGACATTGACCACAGAGTTGCACTGGAGGACATAGAGATTCCTAGAGAGGTGTCCTCTCAGGTAAAAACAGTGTTTTTGTTATTTGTGGTTTTTCCATATTCACGGGGATCTTGTTCCCCTAAACCTAGCGAATATGGAAGGACAACTGTATTCTTAATAAAGGGCAGTACCATCATTACAGTGTCTTCAGACTCACAAAAATCAACCGCATTCTGATTTTCTGCTAAAATTGAACTTCATTTTCTGTCTTGGTGATTAAATTCAACTATGAAATGTTTAGAGTCTCAAACTACATTCAGCCTTTTTATTAAATCTCTTGCCATCTGTTAGTTGTTAGATGTCCAACATCACAGTGATAGGACTGTTCACAATAATCAAGAAGGTAAAAGAGTAAGCAACCAAGGTATTGACAAAAACAGAGGCAATTTTAACTGGAAATGCTCTCTGTGACACACACTTACACATACCTCCCTACTAGACAGAGGTACCCAAATGCAAGCACACAAATATGAGCAGATCCTTTCTCCAGAAGCTTGGGTAACTATGCATGGCTTGAATTCTATTGCTAGTTCTACACAGAGCAGACCCTTTGGATCAGTGAGATTTATCTACACTGCTACCTCGGGTTACGAAATTAATTCGTTCCGCCATTCCCTTCGTAACCCGAAAATTTTGCAACCCGAAAAGGCTTTCCGTTAGCGCTGGAAAGCCTATAGCCGCGCTTCGCATTTGAATTTCGCGCCGAAATGAATTTCGTAACCCGAAAAATAGTTCGTAACCCGGAACAGTTTTTTCCAATCCAACTTTTTCGTATCCCGGAAATTTCGTAACGCGATCATTTCGTATCCCGAGGCACCAGTGTATATATTGACTCATTATTTAACATTTAATTGAATGGGTCTACTCTTGTTGGGACTCACCAACAGGATTCTAGCCCATAATTATAACTTATGCAATGTTACAAGGTGTGTGATGGCTACTGGTGTAGACATTTTGAAGGGCGATTAAACAAATTAATAGAAGATAGGCTAATCAATAGTTAATAGACAAGAGAGTTAAGTGAAGTCTCTGTGTAAAATGGCAGCATGCATTTGAATATCTGCTTCTGCTTTGCATGTAGGCTTCCCAGAGGCATCTGGCTGGAGTAGCCACAATATGAAACAAGATGTTGGACTTTTTCAAACCAGTTGTTGATAGATTGGTAGGTTAATAGACTGACAAATATTCTCATACATAGTGCCCTGGAACTTATAAGGCTATGAATTTAAATAATAAATAAAATAAGCAAGTATAGCCAAAGCCCCCCCCCCCCAAACACACAAATATCGGACATATGAACTCTATTTTAAATCTCTACATGTATTTTCCTTGTAGGGTAGAGCAAGTATTATTAATTACAAATATTTTAAGACAGGCTTGGGCCTTCAAAATCCATAGCACAGTAGACGTACAGTAGCAAAGACTGTAGCCTGTGTAGTAAAATCAAATGAGATGAAGTAAGTTTTGAGTTATATAATCTTCTTAGGTGAAAAATCTTTAAATATATTAAAACAGAATCATTGATGATGCTCTGATTTTTCCTCCCTAGCTGTATTAACAACCTATAGAAAAACAAAGAGACATGGTCTAATGCATACTCTGCATTAAAAAACCTCAACATTTGGCATCTAAAATTTTATGGTCCATATATATCAAGCAAAGCTACATGACTTCTCTGATTGTTCACAGTTTATTTGAAAGCCTTCACTACTGTGTGCAGATAAAACAGTTCAGGGCTATGCAGAGCAACTGAAGGTTTCATTCCCAATCATCCAGTATATTGTAGAGCAACCTCCCTCCTCCTTCCAATAGAAATGGCCCACACAGTTTCCAAGCATATCTTTGAAAGTACAAATAAGGCCTGTAGGAGTATATGTAGATGTTTGTTTATTGCATTTACATTCCACCCTCCCTCCAAGATTCTTTTATGCTTTTGAGCTGAGGTTTGCATTGAGAAAAAGTGGCCTATTAAGGTCTGGTATCAGGTCTCCACAGAGGGAATCCCTTCTCCCTCACTCCTGGGCCTTATGACATCACAGCACAGAGAAGACACATAGAGAGTCAGAAAGGTCACTTGCTTTCGCTGACTGAGGGGATGGATTTGGGCTGGCGGCAGCAGGGCAGCAGCTTGAGGAACCGCTGCTTCAGAGCTTTTTTAGCATGGCCAGTTGGATTGCCTGTAGAGAAATGACAATCACCAACCAGAAGAAGTTAACATATTGTGGTGTCTCCCATTCTGCCCCATCCCTCTCCCTAATTTCCAGACACAACTATGACACAGATGAGATGGGACATGCATGGCCTCACTACAGCAGGAAATAAAACAGAACAAGTGCAGTGGCAGCATTTCCAGGAACAATGATCCAGACTCTGCTAAATCACCAACACAGTCCCACCCAACTATAATCAGACCAAGGGCATACAGGAAATTACATGGCAAGGGATCTAAGTGTAATGTGATTTCAATTGTTGTAAAACATCTTTGGGAACACTTTTAGATAATAAAGGCAGTAGCTAAGTGCTTTTTTTTCTGTAGTAAACAACCAAATGTGTTTTTCCCCCTGTTTTCTCAATAAAACACACTTTGGCTGACTCTATAGTCGGATATGAAACACTATGTGGCTGTCTGGTGAGTCACTGAGGTGAATTTGTGTTGGAGTGGATTTCCGATTATACAGAAGCAGCAGCATCTTCTCTTTCTCCATTCTTCCCTTATTCTTTGTAGTACTCTTTCCTGAGGTCTCGTTCTCGTGAGGATTTCCAAAGAACAGAGGTTGAGCTGGCAAAATTTGTGGAGGTTCTGCTGTGGCTCAAAGTGGTTGGTTACAGTAGCTTATCTTAATCCAAATTGGGCAAGGCCACTGAAGTGGAAGAAAAGTGGTGAAATCCACAGCAAATTTAGAAATGGTTCATAAATTCATATTCAGTCCAAATTGGTGGGTGACTGAAAGCAGCCAAAATATTTAAAATTAAATATATTTACATTATATACTGATGAAACTGGCCTATGCGTATACTGTCTTGAGGCAGCTTGACAGTTTGCAGTGATGCCATCACATGTGTGGGAAAAGCTTTGTATCAAGAAATCAATGTGAACAGCACAGCAACACATTTGGATGTTTGAAGGTATAGGGTTTCTTCTAGCCTTCTTGTTACTAGGTGGTGATAGAGATCCTGTGGAGAACACAGTGGAATCCTGCACATATTTTCTGCTCCAGAGTGGAATTTACAGCAGAATTGTAAGACCACTTCCTGTTGCATCTCATCAGTTTGGTGTTGCTGTCCCTTAACCAGTGGATTACTGCACACAGGTGTCCATGTACATGCGTGCCTCATTTTTAACACATGATTCCAAAGGTGAATCAAGCAAAGCAGGGTGTTACTGAAAAGGTACAGACAAGGTGGAAAAACTAAAGGGATAAACAATAAGAGAAACCTAAAAGACAGTATGCGTGACATAGCCAAGCAGTTCAGGGTACATGCACATGGTCAAACCACTGGCAAACATACTTCCAGGATGGAAGGGAATTAACACTACCCAAAATGATTCCTTAACACAGGGATAGGCAAAGTACAACCTCTCCAGATACTTCAGCCCTGTTTAGCATAACCAATATTGAGGAATGCTGGGAGTGGCAATCCAACAGTATCTGGAGACCTGCACTTTGAAAACAACTCTATTGTAGCAGATCTGAACAAAAGCAACAAACATGCAACTTTGAAGGGATATGTGGTTTGGGAGAGTTTTTGCTGTCCTGGCTTTGAATAGTGCCATAGATGATAATTGTGCTTCAAATAATTGGTTTAAAATCTACTCATTCTCTCACATACTCATACATACATTTAATCTCCTCATACAAACCAGTAAACAGATCAAATATGTCAATTTCTGTCAAGAGAGTATGATCTCTGCATAGAACAGAAGGCATACACTTGATCCATGACACTTCATGGACACTCTGGGGATAGTAGTGGGGTTTAGCAGCATTTGCTTCTATGGATCACCCATCTCCAGGTTTATGATACTGCTCTATAGAAAATAGCCTCTAAATACATAATAAATCAATCAGCCTGGGAGAAAATATAACTTCATCCCAGCAAATCAAATGCACTGCATGAAAAATAAGCCTGATCCACACAGAGAGACACAGCCCATTGCCCATAGCTAGTTTCTTGACACATCCAGAATTCTGGGTGGAACTACCAGTCTTGAACTTGGATAGCCATTTCACTTGTTAGTACAACAGATTTTCAAAGAAACAAAGGACAAAGGTATCTCTTTGCTGTTTTGAATTCCATTCTCTTTCATTGCTTGTTGGCTCTTCCTAGCCCTGGAGAGTATACACACTTCCTATAACTTTTCATTTCTAACCCAAACCACTGCTTTGGCCTTTGTGAACCTTGCTGGTTTTGTTTCACTGACAGCTTCATCCATCTGTTCAGTCTCTTGTGCTGGACTCTTGGTATGGCTTGGAAAAGACTTTTTTTGGACTACAGCTCCCAACATCCTCTAAATGGAATGTCCACTTGGAATGCTGGGAGTGATTATTCAGAAAAGTAACATTTATAAGATATGGTCTTTTGTTCCTCTTTGATTATGATGGAGTGCCAGCTTCTACTGTGTTTTATTCTCCACTCCCATTTGGCTTTCTGGTTCATCAGGAGAAACCCTTGCCTAACAAGACACAAGTAAATTCTGCTACTAACCTCTACACTCTCTCTCAGGATAGCATTGCCCACTCAATCCAGAATAGCAAAACAAAGACATAACAAAGGACTTGCCACAGCTCTCTGAGAAAGCATAACAGAAGCCAGAATATAATGCCAGAATTCAGTACAAGAGACCAAAAGGAACCAAGACTGTTCCTGCTTCCATGAGCACATAGCAATAATTATTAACTGGACCAAGGGAAAAGAAGATGTATCAAGAACAACCTAGTATGCAAGAGAGGTCCTATGCGTGAGAAATATCAGAACACAAGGTTTATTAAGAAAAACCTAGTATGTAGGAGAAGTGCTACCTATGGGAAAAGTCAGAACAGATTATTGAAATCCAGATAAGCTCAGGCTTAAATTTCAAACCAAGAAAAAGTCTTGAAAAAGAACAGCAAATTAAAAACTATTTTGGCAGTATTTTATACTGACTTAACCCATTAAAAACAATGGAAATTCTCTGTTGAAGAATTAAAAAATGAGGGGTGCTATAGAATTTTAACATGATTGTTTGTGCCTGTCTGCTGATTTCCAGTACAAATACTGGAGCTGCCCTGGGTGCTGACAACCATTGCAATTTAATCTTCCCATTTGAAACATCAGAGGAAGCCAAAGAGGCAACCAACAGAGCTTCTCACACAGAAACAACACAAGTCAAATAATTAATCAAACTCTAACAAAGCAACAACATATATTATATATATAGCACAGATAAGGAAACATTTCTGTCTGTGGTGTGCAGCTCCCAGGTACATAATAGTACATAATTCACATTTGGGAAATAAGACTAATGGTTGAAGTAGGCCAGCAAAAGAGAAAACTAAATGGGTAAAAGTGAAAAATTAAGCCACATCCCCTTAAATATATATTTGGGAACCCAGAATAAAGCATAACTTGAACTCTCTAATGTAGGTAGTGATACTCATGATCTACCAATAATGAGATTTGATCACTGTGCCATGAGCTGCCTTTTAAGATTACTCAGAAACTTCAGAAAATGGCATCCAGATTATTGACTGGCACTCACCTGGTACTGAACTTGTTATTTTTTGGGTGCCCAATGAAGACAATTTTGCTCTCCCATGCTTTTAGTAGATTATTTTCCTATACTCACAGTCTGACTAATTTTACTGATGCTTTCACTGTGCTTATTACTTTTTTGATATGTAATATTTTGTTAATATTGGATTGTTCTAATGTTAAGTGGCTATATTTTAAACTTCATTTTTGTTAACCACTTTGAACATCTTTCTGGAAATCAAAATAGGTTTTAGAAGTACGGTCACCCCTCCGTTTTCGTGAGGGATCTGTTCTGCCCCCCCCCTGTGAATAGTGGCACCCCCTGCAGGCACCTGCAGGCAAACACCCCATTTTAAGTCCCTCCATTAGCCCCTGGTGAGAAAGCGATGGATGCAGATACAAAGTCCACACAAATGGAGGGACAACTGTATACAAAGTAAATAAAACATCAAAGCAAAGCAAAACTAGATAAATGCATCAGCTTACATTTCTCAGGTTCAAAAACTGATTACCTTTCCTTTGAGTTCTTTTTTTCTCATTTAAAAATGAGAGACAGTAGTTGTTGCCTGATCCCAAGAAGTGAAAATCAAGCTAAGGAAGACATAATTTTACTGGACTGCCTGCCAATTTGTCAGGAGTGACTCTACCCTTGGACAAAGAATTCCAAAACAAACACCTATTTCTGGTGTCACAGGGTGATCATGATGAACAGATATTCAGAGCCTACTGAGAAATAAATAAAGGGTTAAATCCAATTGCTACTCTCAGCTAGAATAGACCAATTGATAATTGTTAAATCATGCTACAAGATTTTCAGCACTGTATATTGCTTAAAAGAGACAAAACATATGGGAGTGGGCCAAATCTTCCCAGTACTGACTGTGTGTGTGTATCAGTTAATATGCTCAAACATACCCTGAAGGTACCAAATCCTGTCTGATCTTGGAAACTAAGCAGGGTCAGTCCTAAATTAGTACTTGGATGAGGGATTACCAATAAATATCAAGTGTTATTGTAGGCTATATTTCAGTGGAAGGAACTAAAAACCACCTCTGAGTACTGTTTGCCTAAAAAACCCCAATGAATTTAATGGGATCACTGTAAGCCAATAGTAGATTTAAAGTTGAATACACTGTACATACACACTCCAATTAGAAATTCAAAAAGCTGGGAAGACTTTCTGTACCTCATTTGGGGTAGCAGTTATTGTTAACTGTTGTCAAGTCAACTTTGACTTATGGCAATCCTATGAATAACTTCCAAGTCACTCTATCCTCAATAGCTCTACTCAGGTCTTGCAGATTCATGGCCATAGCTTCCTTAATTGAGTCTATCCGTATGAAATGTAGTCTCTCTCTTTTCCTACCACTTTCTACCTTACCAAGTATTATTGTCTTTTGACCTGCACACAAGTCATTGCACAATTGTATTCAATGTTCTGACCCTATTTCTGTCACTGTTTACATTTGCTTCGCATCTGTCCTTAACTGCTTGAAAAGTTTCATCTGTCATTTACTGAGTCTTTTCTTTCTTTTTGGCTGCAGATAGTGTCTTTTTACCTTCCTCCCTGACAATGTCTATAACTTCAGTTGGTCCTTCAGAGTCTCAGCCAATTGGACTTAATAGTACAAATCTATTTATTTTATTTACAATATCTATAAATTGTACAGGGATGTTCTTCAGCTTGTATTCTGACACAATGGTTGGTTTAGCGTTCTTGTTTAACTTTGTTCTAGTTTTTTATTTTAGCAATTTTTGCCACAGTCTGTTCCTGGTATTGTTTTTGCAAAGAGAATGGAACTTCTCCATCTTTTGCTTCCAATATGTAGTCTATTTGATTTCTATATTGCCCATCAGGTGATGCCCATGTATACAGTTGTTTCTTTGGTTTCTTGGAGGAAGTTTTTGTAATGAACAAACTGTCGTCCTCACAAAATTCAATCAGTCATTCTCTTGCTTCATTTCTTGATCCTAGGTCAATTCTTCCTAGTATCTATGATTCTGCTCTGTTTCCTACTTTTGCATTCCAGTCATCTGTGATTAACAAGAAGTGGTATGTGAATAATTTCCTCTTGGTCTCCAGCTACAGTCTTTCAATTTCTTGGTGTGGCAGACAGACCTTCAAAATGAATGTTGTACTTTAAAATTTTCAGGACACTGCTCTTCATTTGCAGTTCCTCTGAAATCAATTAACTCTGAGGAAAAGAAGATGGAAGATTACCTCCATGAGAGGAACTGAGATTTTGGATGGAATATGAGAGTGAAAATGGCTCCAGGGAGGGGAGCATTGAGGTGGGATATTAAAGATATTTAGACAAATTGTAATAGAATGTAAGAAATATATATATAGAATTATGTACTGTATAATAATCAATATTCAATGTATGAATCTTTTATATTTAATAATTTTTTTTAAAAAAAAGAAATCAATCAACTCAAAGGACTCTCAATGACCTTTTTTTAGGAGTTGCAAGACAGATGAAACCTGTTCCAAATTACCAGCCAAGTGCCTTTTTACTGCAGTAAAAAGCATAAAGGCTTGTCACTGCTGTGCTGTGATATCTCTATTTCAGACAGAGATATGAAAAATCTGACAGTTTCCTTTTTGCTGCATTTCCCAAAATTTTCATCTTATCCAAAGCAAGTACAAAAGCTGTAAGATTTCTTATTTCTTAAAGGTAAATGTATACATTTGGGGAGATACATTTTCCCTAATCTACACATTTGTAATGAATTTCTCTTCACATCTGCATTCTGCACACATTTCTCATTTTAGTAAAGCATGTTTCTGCAAACTGGTATGTAATTCAAAACAGAAAAAAGTGTACAAATTGTGACAATCACTATTTTTCATCTCGTGATGAAAAAATGAGACATGTGTCCTTTTCTAAATAGTCTCATAGAGTACAAATTGGATAAATGTATTTAAATTGTAAGAGGAGGTGGATCATGAGAGATTATTATTGGAAGAAAAGGCCTGTTAGAGCCTTTACTCCATTAAGCACAGAGGTACCCACTTTAGGATGATGAGTTTGAAAGAACTAAATTGCAGGCAGAAAAATAAATTTAGAATCATCAAAAGGAAGAACATTTATTAAAGAAACAGATTCTTAGAAAGCAATAGCCTGATCCTTTCTAAACTAATTTAAACGAGACAAGGATGGTGAGGGAGACATGTTGCAGCATGTCCTCCTTCATCAAAGAGCAGACAGGGAGTGAGTGATGGGGTTTAGTCTGGGCAAGTTGATTTTCTTTTAGAACTGATGGCAGTCATTTAACCTGTCCTGACTGAACCAGACAATGTTATCTGCCCAAAATACCTTTGATACATCTGGCTGACAGAGGGGGAAAAAAGAAGCAGGAAAGGAAGACAACAGAGCTGAATCCCTTTATGTCTAATCCCTTTTATCCCCAGTGGACAAGAGAGCAGCAAGAACAAGTGCAGAAGCTGCTGTTTCTTTCAACAAAAATCTCAGTTTATTTTATTTATATCCCACCTTCTCCTAGGATGAGAGTCATTAATTCATCTTTCTTTTCCAGACAGGTTACTCTCAGGTGGTGATAGTATTCACCTCTTCCTGTGAACAAGCATCTGTCCTCTTGCTCAAAATTTAAGTTTTTTCCTCTTCTTGTCCTTGTTGCATCTATATGCCATACATTAACTTCCACTTCATTAATTTGTATTTACTAAAGTGGTGGCCAACAGACTGGAAATACTCAATATACATATAAATCTACAAGAAAGGAGATACCAAAGACTGCAGCAACTATAGGACAATATCACTAATCCTACATGCAAGCAAAATAATGCTCAATTCTGCATCATAGACTCCAATCATATATGGAGAGAGAAATTCCAGAGGTGCAAGCAGGATTCAGAAAAGGAAGGGGCACTAGGGACCACACTGTCAGGACCATGTGGCACACTTGGCCTGGAAATGACATGGATGTGGCCACTAGGTGGAACTGCAGAGGTAACTACAGTTCAAGTGGCATGTGTGCATGAGTCAGCATTTGGAAGTTGTGCATCATGGGACATCTGATGCAACATGCAAATAGGTGAAGTCAGCCAGAGGTGCATCATGGGATACAGTATGATGCAACATACACTGGGGATGAAACCAGCAAGGTTTCATTGGTGGCAAGACAGGGTTATCTCCGTTGTTGGGTTGTTGTGGTCGGTGACTGGCGAAGCACTTTGTTTGTCTATATATAGAGCTGTGAGTATCCAAAACGGCTATCTGGTACTCTGTCCATTCTTGTATATAGCTTGCAACAAGTGATTAAAAGCCCTCTTGTTTGAGTGACAGCCTTGCTGTCCAGCAGTGTTTATTTCTTCAAGCTGGGAGCTCAAGGCTGGTCAGCCTGCGTGGGAGGAATTTTTCCTTCTCAGCCTGGATCCTTTGCAGATGTCTCTCCAAGACCCTTCTCGTGGTATCCTGCCTGCGTGGATCAACTCTGCACATGGTCATAGTGGACACAGCGCGTCTCTCTACGCCCCAACACACACTGCAAACATGCAATGGCTAATGGAGAGCACCAAAGAATTCCAGAAAAGAATCAGCATGTGTTTTATAGACTACAGCAAAGCGTTTGGTTGTACAGTTCACGAAAAGCTATGGACGCACTCAAAGACATGGGCGTACCACTACATCTGATAATCATGATGAAGAATCTGTACCAAGGACAGGAGGCCACCATCAGAACAGAATTCAGGGAAACAGAGTGGTTCCCAATAGGCAAAGGGGTCAGGCAAGGCTGCACCCCATCACCTTACTTGTGTAATTTATAAGCTGAAAAATCATAAGTAAAGCAGAATTAGAATCAGAAAAAGCAGGAGTGAAGATTAGAGGAAGCAACATTAACAACCTAAGATAATGCAGACAACATCATAATATCAGTAGAAGACATTCAAGAATTGGAACAGTTAATAAGGAAGGTCAAAGATGAAGGTGCAAAAGCAGGTCTGATGCTGAACATAAAGAAAACAGAAATAATGACCACAAAAGAAATACACAAATTCAATCTAGATGACAAGGAAATTGAAATAGTTAAAGAATTCCTATATCTAGGATCAAACATTGACCAGAATGGAAACTGCAGTCAAGAAATAGGAAGAAGACTAGGAATGGGAAGGACAGCTATGAAAGAACTGGAAAAGATACGGATGAGCAAAGACTGAGCATTCAAGTCAGAATTGTTCGGGCCATTGTATTCCCCCAATCACCATATATGGCTGTGAGACCTGGATAGCGAAGGAAGCAGACAGAAAGAAAATAAACTCATTTGAAATGTGTGCTGGAGAAGAGTACTTAGGATACCATGGACAGCCAAGAAGACAAACAAATGGGTTCTTGAACAGATCAGACGAGGGCTCTCTTTGGAAGCCAAAATGATCATGTTCAAGCTGGGAGAAGAAGGAGGGGAAGACCATAGACCGGATGAATGGACTCAATCAGGAGGGTTACAAGCATGGGCTTGCAGGACCTGAGCAGAGCAGTGGAAGATAGGGATACCTGATCAAGTTGAGATGATCAAGGCCACATAATGAGAAGGCATGGACCACTAGGAAAAAAATGCTAGGAAAGGTAGAGGGTAGGAAAAAGAGAGGAAGACCACAAACCAGATGGATAGGGCTTGCAGGATCTGGGCAGGGCAGTAGAGGATAGGGATTCTTGGAGATTTCTCATCCACAGGGTCGCCATGAGTCGGAACTGATTTGAGGGCAGCTAACGATGACAACAACAACTATCTGGCACAGATGGAAAACATAACACCCTACACAAATCAATGGAAGAGGGAACAATTTCATATTCTAAAACAGTGCTACTCAAAGTGATGATCTACAGATTGTAGCTGGCCCATGAATCATTGGCTACCAGTCTGTGGTGAGTTTCCGGGAAACTATGAGAATATGATAAAAAAATATGGCATAAATATGATACTGGTTCTTGGGACACTGGGGAAAAGATTGTTGATCTACCACAGCAAATCCTTTGAGAAGCACTGTTGTAAAGCAGTGGTCCCCAAACTGTGCCCTTTAAGAAATTTTGGATTTCAGCTCCCAGAAGCCTCAGCCATGTTGGCCAATAGTCTGGGATTCTCAGAGCTGAAGTCCAAAATCTCTTAAAGGGTACAGTTTGGGGACTACTATTCTAAAGGATTACAGCACAATACTAAACAATGCATTACCCACCCACTCCAAAAACCGAACCCCATCCACTACTGTAAGAATCAGGTGTCAGAGGGCTCACGCAGCAGCCAGTGGATCACTCTGGTTAATACCTGGCAAAAAGGCACCCTATTACTATTTCCTGCAGGTGGCCATGACAAGGAAGACAAACAAGCTGGTGACAGCCCAATATGGGCAGAAAAGCTTTAAATATCAGAGGAAGTGAAGAAGAACAGACTTGGGATGCACAAATGACAATATCTCATGTTAATACTTTTGAGTTCATCTGTACTGAGTTCCTTCTTTTATAAAGGTCTGATACTATCACTGTGATGAAAATTCCCCCATTACAGTTAGCTTGATGGACAGATCTCCAAGATAATACATTGTTCTTTTAAAAAAAAAAAAAAAGCTGGGACATGAATCTTAATAGAAACTTCAGGGAGGAATAACAGATATATTACATTAGTTGCTCAACCGTCCTTCCTTCAGGAGAATAGTAGCGTATGGCCCGGAACAGACCGCCGCTTTGTGGTGGCTTGGGCCAAAATTAGGGTTTGGGAGAATGGAGCAACCGCACTCTCCGAACCCTAGCATGTGGCGGCGGTGCCATCATGGCAGCCTCCAGTCCATATGAGGGCTGCCATGATGATGCAAGCATGGTGCTGCATCCACACATCACAGCGCCGCGCTTGCATCATCAGTGCACCATAGTGCGCCAATGGTGCACTTAGGGCATCCACCGCGAGAACCAAAAAGAACCCACTTTTAGCAGGTTCTTTTTGGTGTGGAGGTATGCCACGTGGTTTGGCTGGTGCAGTGTCCCTCAGGGCCAAAAACGGGTGCCTCCAGCCTACCCTTTTAGGGGGGGTCTGTCAAGCCCCTATATTAGATTCATGGTCCATCTAACCCAGGACTTCTCAACAGGGGACACTACTTCCCATTCCATGTGAAATCACAACACAAAACATGACAGCTGTAGGAGTTTCCAGTATGCCCCTGTGTAGGCATAACAGAGGAAACAAGAGTTAAGTAGAAGGGCACATGACTTAGTCCATGTTCAATCCCTGGCCGTCTGGTGATGGTGGGAAAGGCCTTGGTCTGAAATTCTGGAGTGCCTCTCTGTGGCTCACTGTAAGCAACACTGAGCTGGATGGATCAATGAGCAAACTCAGTATAGGGCAGCTTACTATGCTTATTAAGGATTCCTTGAGAACATGTAAGCTGTATCTCATGCCACTGGGGCAAGGCACAGAAACAATGGTATGACTCCTTATCAGCTCACTCCAGTGAAGGGATGATTGATATCTTCAGGCGACTCAGCCTCTGATTAGAGGTTACCTCACCTCAGCACTCTAGTTCATTGTCATCTGCTGCCAGCACTCAGGATGCATAGCTGGCTGAGCCCATCCATCCCAGCGTAGGTAATCAGCTTGTCGATTTCAATCTGTGCTCTTGCCTAGTATCCATCTCAGACTTCATTTTGTGTGAATGTCCCCTGGCTAGACTTTTATCTTATCTTCTCCTTCACCACCCCCCACCCTCAAGCTGTCACATTCTCCACCCTCACATGCACAGAGGCCTCTGTTTCCTGCCAATTGTTCTTCTGAATTATTGATGCCAGCACTTCAGCAGCCATAATCAATACAGCCAGCTTTTTCATCCTCCCCAAATCCCCCACCCAGTTACAACTGTTCAAAGGAGGAGCAGCTTCTGGGCTACCAGTGAGTCAGCAATGTCTTTGGATTTCCGGATGGCAGCAAAGATGGGGCTCAAATGGACAGTGGGCTTCAAGAATGGCTATGCAATGCCATTAGTCCCTGGCATGCCATGTTTGTGGTGATTCAAGTACACCCTGCCTTATCAGGCTGCTAGGGAACACCACATTCCACCTTGCTGGGAAATGATTATGCCAAGGTTGTGAAGAAAGTGAGTGACATGGTATGATATAAATAGCACTCACAAGAAAACCAGATGTTGGAAAAGGCAATATCAGCTTTGTGGGATTCAGTGCATGTGCAGACTGTCAAGTCATATGGAATATAAGCAAAAGCAAGGGAACAAGTGAACTCATGAAGTATACTTAGAAATGCAACAAGGAGGAGGCAGCTTGCCACCTCCCTAAAGCACCCCTCTTCTGGATAGTCCATTCTTATAGCTTCTCCACTGATTGTTCATTTCTATTATCTTCCACTCTGATTGAACAACAACACATATCATCCCCAGGCAGCATGACCAGACTGGGGAAAGCTGATGTACATGATGCACCTTTTTCAACTTCTCTGCCCCCAGGAACATAAAGTACACTTATGTTGTCTATAGAAACCAGTGATATCTTCCCAAGCAATAGGTATAGTTTCCTACCATATTACTGGACACAAAGTCTGTAAGCCACTTGTTCTCCACTGTATATTAGGAATCCATTGACATATGCACAGGAAATCCATCATAACACATGGATAGGACCCCTACACTTGACATTTCTTTAAACTCTTTGCAAACTTGAAATGTCTTATAGATGTTATTAGGTGATTTCCTGTGTCTTGCAGTCCCCTGGTCTGGTCTACAACAAGGATCTTCTATCTTCTTACCTACAGGGAATCCCTGCCCCACTGAACTGCAATGCAAGACAGAAGATTCTGGAGCTTGCCCATGTGGTATGTAAGTTAGATCTGATTAGCTTCATTGTTACTTAACATAAAGAAGAAATATAATTTAGAACCATCCCTGTGGCTATGCGTCTCAACAGATCTTTAAAACAAAATATGTACAAGCCCTCTTTCATGGATAGCTGCTACTACTTAACTTCTCATTGGGAAATCCCAGAGTTTCTTAGAACAGTTTGAAAACTGATGGCCTAAACCAGGGACAGGAAACCTTGTTGTTGTTTGTTATTGAAGGCCATATTCCCCCAGCTGTAATCTGTTGGGGGAAGCATGGTGGTAGTAGGTGTGGCCAAAGCTCACAGTGGCTGGGACCAAAACAACAATTAAAAAAAAGAGTATCTCCCCTTCTGCTTCTTTCTTTGCCCTTGCCTAGTGGGCCACTGGGGATGGACAGAGTCTGTTTGCCAGAGGTCTGAACTGATCACTTGGAGCAAGCATTCAAAATTTGGCCAAGAATTACATGCAGCCCCACAAGGTCACAGCTTAACCAGCCCCACTCTTCAAGGTGGAACAATAAGATGTTCCGTTCCATTCCTTGCCTACTAAGCATGCTCAATCCGCATCAGACTGTTCTGACTAGAATTTGGGATCTTTTTTTTAAAAAATACTTCATGAAAACTTGGAAATCCTATAAACCTGCTAACAGTCCTTCTTGTCTGGAAATGGTGCCATTTGGTCAGCATAAATATATGCATTTGGGGAATCAAGATTACTGTTGCTTTATAAGATGTGGTGCTTATATAAGATGTTGAAAAGAGATGGCTGTTTCCATTACAGTCAAAGGCATCTGGGTATCCACTAACAGGGCAAATGGAAAACTAGTTGGACCTTTAATCTAATCCAGTAAATTATTATGACCTTACCTTTCCAAACCTGGGTTTGTAACAAAAATATGTACTCTTAAGAGGACGAAGTACATGCCCAGCAGCAATTTCTGCTTGTGCATAATTGTTCCACATGACCTGATTAATTTGGATAATGGCAATCCAATTTTGAATGTCAGAGTGGACTCATATAGTTCAGTTGGGAATCTATATTCACATGGGGAGCTGCCTGAGAAAACCTCACCCCTTACCTCAGATTGTTCCCTTAGTAATAATTTCCTGGGTATATTCTCTAAACATCACCTCCTGATTTCCAAATCAATCTCTAAAATTCTCCAAGCAGCAATTGCTTAATAGAGTGAGTCACAGGCTTCAAGGCAGAATATGGACTAGTGGCTGAACTGATATATCCAGGAATTTTAGTTGTAAATAAAGATTTGCAATTTCTAGAAGAAGCAGATAACATTACTACTTGATAACATCACTAAATCTTGAAACAGATCAACCATCTACTGTACATGTCTGAATGAGATTGCCCCACTGTTACCTCATTTGAGCTCTCTAGTTAAGGAGAGTGGATTGCTAGATGTTCTCAATCTAACTATAACTATAAGAAGTCTGAAAAATAAGAGGTCAGGTAATGGAAAGGGACACTCAGAGATGAAGGAAAAAAATAGAAGTACATTTATTAAAACCGTGGGGGTAGAAGCTGTGAAATGGTCAGAAAAACAGGTAAGCACAAACAAGAGGGTCAAAGGAATGAATTTCAACTCCCTTTTACCACTTTGGATAAGGCACACTAGGCTAAAAGGAAGATTAAAGATGGACAGACAGGCCATAAATGTAATTGAAAACAATTGCCTTCTCTTAGTCCACATGCCTGAATCATTGACAATAGCTCCCAGGCAGACTTTATAGAATTAGCCTTTGCTGATACAAGTGCACTTGGCTGAAAGAGGCCCTCATTCCCAAGAGACAGTCTTCTCTAACGGGATAGAATTCAGAGACACAGCCGTGTTAGTCTGGAATATCAGTATGCAAAGGGATCTTGTAGCACCTTTGAGATTAACTGTGCAAATTATCTATCTAGACTTTTAAACTCCACTTATATATTAAAACCTTTGCATTTTAATAAAATGCAAGACTCCTGATTATACTAGTTCAGATTGGAGGAGGCATGGGACTCTTAAAAAACATACAATGGAAAAGGATTCTGGAATGCCACTGAGCTAGCTATTCCCCAGTACATATTCCTGGGCCCCCTTCTCAGCCCATTTTCGCACTTCATAACATTTTGAGGCCCAAGGACTGAGCTGATGACAAATACAGTAGAAAATCAGAGCCATTGCATGCCCAACAGTCAGGATGCTTGACTGCCTGGGACCTAGGTAAAACACAGGTAATCAGGAAGGGGAGAGGTTAGCTCTTTGTTCAAGAACCGCTGTCCAGAGCATGGCATATATCACATTAAAGGATGATATATATGACATTCTCTGTCAACAATGCCTTTTAGTACTCTATTACTGGGCAAACAGGCCAGTCTCTGTGCCAGAGGATAAATATACATAAATCAGTTATTAGAAATGGCACAACACTTCAGTCTTCCTGGGCATTCCATTTCTGACATCAGGACGGTGGTCCTTGAACAAACAGACAAACAAACAATCAACCTACAAAAAGATTAGGAAGGGAAACTGCTGAATTACAATATATCCACAAACTCCAGTCCATCAACAGAGACAAGGACTTTCTGGCACACTACACATATTGTAACATTGGTTAACACCCCAGCCTCATAAGGCTGCTCTTAACCAGTTTATTATATCTTCTTTCTTGTTCTCAGCCACACACAACACATTTCAAAACTCCCTCCACCATTCAAATGGCCATCCACACACACCCTGGCCTTCCCTCCTGCCTTTGTTCCTCAACAGCCATAGTGAAAACTGAACTTGTCACCTGATCATCATACCCCAAATTTTGCATTTCTATGGATATTTATACAGTCTGATTATAAAGGTCCTTCATGGGTAAAAGTTCACTCTGTGCATCTGAGGAAGTAAACCAAGTACTGTTTATGAAAGTTTATGCTACAACTTCTTTCACACAGTACAATAGCATCCAAAATCAGTGAAATAGTGATACCTTTATTACACAAAATACACAATGCAAGCTTTCAAAGCTTCACTGACTCCTTCATCAGGTAACAGTGTTAAAAATCAAACAGGAGAAAGAAAGAAAATGACTATGTTGAGGTCATTTTCAGGCCTACATTTTGTCAAGATGTTATTATAATTGTTCTCAGTTAGGATGATACGGAGAGATATTCATGTAGGCAGAGGCCATTCCTCCTTTTTAGCCATGCGGGCTCTTGGAAACAAAGCACCTTAACATCCAGGAAATAAAATATAGGGCTGAGACAGACCACCCAAAAATGGTGTCTGTAGGTGCCCATTTTAATTCCTGAGGGACGTCACAGCCGTCAAACCACGCAACATCCCTCAGGAGTAAAAAGAACCTGGTTCTTCCAGGTTCTTTTGGCGGTGCCCAGGTTACGTTGCAAGTGCGCCACTGGCGCACTCGTGATGTAGGTAATGTGCAGTGATGTGCGGATGCTGTGCATCTCTTACGTAAAGATGGCGGCCCCTGTGTGGACGGGAGGCCGCCATTAGGCCACTGCCTGCACGTACTAGGGTTCTGGAGTGTGCTGTTGCTGTGCGTTCCAGAACCATAGTTTCGGTGGCGAGACAGCACTTTTGACCCATTTGTCTCAGGCCTTACACTCCATTAACAACACAAAAAGAAACCTCCTTTCAGATCCAGGTTGTCTCTGCCTTGTGTGAGGCTACCTTTTTCTTCCCCCTTTAGAGATGCACTTGGCACTTTGCATTTCAATTAATTGGATAGCTTTAGAATGCTATTATTTTTGAATGTGTGCCATCATTGGTCCAGCACCTTGCATTATATTTACAGATGCACCCAACAAGCTACCCACAGACAAATTTATTTGTTATAAAGCTGTCACTGTAGAACTTTCCCTTGTGTGGGTGTTTTCATGATTAAGAATTTAGAGTTTTAGGATTAGTTCTTAGTCTTTTCAATCTTTGCATTATGTCCCTTATAGTCTTTTATATTACACAATATATTTCTGTTAAAAAGAGCGGGTGTCTTGACTCTGGTGTCTAAGACAGATATTGTCTCATGACATCTGCAGTTATTCACCCCCAAAAAGGAGATAGCAGATTGAATGGCACAACACATGGCATGTAAACAATATCTCAAATTGATTAATATTCATTGGGCAGAGTGCCATTATTATGAAATGCAGAAACACCCACTTCATTCAACTGTATATCAGTATGATATATTGTAAACCTAGCAGCTGATTTGATTTCTGTTAAAAAGAGCGGGAAAACACCACAACTTGTGCACACGAGAATAAAAGAGAGATAATCTTTGCTTCAGTATGGAACCACTTTGACACGAAAACTTGCTATTCATGTGCAGGAGAGCAAGAGTTCAGTGACTGTGAATAAAATAAAATAACATTCACAAAATGAGTCACAAAAAAATATTCCAAAAATCTACAACAGGAAAATACTTTTATTAGACCTATTAAAATGTAGCAAAATAGCGAGTAAGTTTTTTAGCAATCCAGAACTCTGTCAGACTGTGAGGGTGAGGGAGAAATCTCTCATAACAATAATGCCACAGTGAATTAAGATTAAAGCAGAAGTCAAATCCACAACTGGCAATACCTTTACTGGAACCAACCAACACTATAAAAGAGTGTGCTAAGATACAGGTAAGATACAGGAGGGGAAGAAACAGAAAGGTAGAAAAATTAAGATAGATGTTGTGTCTTGACTCTGGTGTCTAAGACAGATATTGTCTCATGACATCTGCAGTTATTCACCCCCAAAAAGGAGATAGCAGATTGAATTAAATAGTTTTTGTTAAGTAGTGCTGCAGTTATCAAGTGGCATTTTGGAAAGAATAAACTGCTATCTCACCTCCATGTGCCTAAATGCCAGTAGAAACTCCAATCTGCTTCCACCTCTAGTCAGAACACAGATTTTTAGGTAGGAGCACAGAAGTAGAGACATTACATAGCTTATTTAAGCAAAACTATGTGGTTTCCAGGACCTTACTCTCATCTGAAGAAATTATGCTTGCTAATGTGTACCATTTTGGAAAAGGGCTAGATGAGCACTCCAAAACTTTAGAAACTTGTAAGAAAATGTTGAAAAGGTTAGGTAGAATAAAACACAGAATCACAGAGTTGGAAGGGATTGCAAATTTAGTCCAAGTGCTAGCCATTGCACAAATCCACAGCTAATCTCTGTGGAACAAAGGTGACCATCCAACTACCTGGCGCCAAATATAATTTAATTACAAAGTTACTTTTGGTAATACAGTCAGCCCTTCTTATACATGGATTTTTAATACACGGATTCAAGCATCCACGGTTTGAAAATGTTCAAAAAAAGTATAAATTTCAATATCAAACCTTGACTTTCCATTTTTTATAAGGGACACTATTTTGCTATGTCATTATATTTAATGGGACTTGAGCATCCACAGATTTTGTTATCCACGGGGGATCTTGGAACCAAACCCCAGTGTATAACAAGGGTCCACTGTAATCATGAAATGAAAAAAAAAACAGAGTTTCCTTCATTGTCGCCATTTACTGCCTGTGTCTTTGGGGCACTGGCAACCCTTGAAGAGATGGGCCAGCTGTGGCAATGGTGGCAGGACTGACTTCATGTTTTTGCTGCTGCTGTCTCCTCCTCACTGCCTCCTGTTCCTGCTTGCTTGGCAGCTTCTTCTGGGTCTTGAAGGGCTGCTGGCCAGAGAGGCAGAGGTAGAGGAGGAGTCCATGGCTGCCAAGGCTTAGTGGCCAGAGAACAAGAAGCTTGTCTTATTTGCTGATAGTAACTGTGAATGAGGCAAGCACCTCCTTTTTCTGTCCACTGAACATCACTCACCCCCACATGCCTTCAAGGTTCAGTGGGTGGAGAAAGCCATTCACTTCGCTCACTGACAATGACTGCAAGCAAGCATATCCCTTCTCCACCCACTGAGTAGCACATCACCCCCATACCTCAGTTGGTACTGGTATACACTGGTGCAAATTGTCCAAAGATTACGTAAGCCTCTTGCAAACGCTAATTTCTCCACAGACCCCACACCACCTATTCTTTAGGTAACAGTACCATAGCACAAACAACCACAAATTATAGGGAGCTATCCCCTCTGATATGGTTTCTGATGTTTGAGAGGCTTTCTCTTGTGTTTTGAGTTCTATTCAAAAACAACAAGGCAACACAACAATTGATACACTGTTTTTTGTAGGTTTTTCAAGCAATGTGGCCATGTTCTAGAAAATTTTCTTCCTGATGTTTCGCCAGCATCTGTGGCTGGCATCTTCAGAGATGCTGGCGAAATGTCAGGAAGAAAATCTTCTAGAACATGGCCACATAGCCCGCAAAACCCTACAAAAAACTATGGATGCCGGCCATGAAAGCCTTCAACTTCACAAACTGATACACTAACAATAATAATTGAGGTATAGCAGTGTTTCTATAGAAATAAGAATCATATAACAACAAACTATATGCAGTACAACTCTGTAATCATGCAACTGGTATAATGGTTGATGTAAACTACAAGTATATATAATCAACTCTGTAATTATGCAAGCAGTATAATGATCAACGTAAAGTGCAAGTGTATATAACAAGCATATAGCTTGTTGTCATATTATCATTATTTCTATAAACCACTGCTATACCAGGATTATTATTATTAGTGTTTTGGGATCTCTCATCTATACAGTCATATACTTGGTAGAGATCAGGTGCCTTGGAATCCACTATCCACCAAAAGAGTTTATGACAAGACTGCGCATTGCAAGGAATTTTTGCAAGCTAATTCCTTTATTGCTGCTGCAACTCTGCCTCATGATTCAGCATCTTTCACCTACCTCACCCTGTCCTTTTCTTGTGCTGGGGAGAAGCCAGAAAAGGCCAGTCTACTCCTTGGCATCACCACAGAGATGAAAAGGATTGATTGCGGTGGAGCTGATGGCAGGGCCATATCCATTAATGTCTCCAAGCCATTAGGGGATTTCATTTCACCAGCTGGCATGATGCAGCAATGCCTGAGAGCACTCTTGTGGTCAGAAATAACACACTGAGGGAGGTAGAGGCACTTCTGAGTGGCAGGGACAGGATAGTCATTTTCTTTATGGCAGATGGTGGGGGTAATTAATTCTTGCTAATTTCTAAGCAGTCCCACAGTATTATACTTGCTGGGTGAGAATGTAAGAAGAAGGTTTTGTCCACACAGACCAGTGATGGGACACTTGTAGTTTCCAGATACTTTTAGACTGCAACTTTCACAATCCCTCATTATTGCCTATGCTATAGGCTTAGTGGTTAGGGGCCACCCTAGAGGGCCACTTGTTCTCCACCCCTTACATAGACTGAAGGGAATAGATAGGTTCTCATAGCTGGAGGCTTCTGCTTGCAGTAGTGTAACTAGTCACCATGACTATACACTGCTAGCAGAATCAGAGGTTGAGTATCAGATTCTGGTAGAGTTGCCAGGTCGGGACTCTCCCAGGCCCTGAGATATGAAGATCAAAAATTGAGACCCAGAAATGCCCACTTAGGATGTCATAATATGGTGATGACATTAAGCAATAATGTAATATCATCCAAAATTGCACAGTTTACACCTTTCAAATAAAAAAAAATAAAGTGTAACAAATCACACACACACACACACACACACACACTTTCAAGGCAGCACTCTTACCTTGAGATTCCTCTTTGCCCTGAGAACTGGAAAAGAGTGGCCATGTCCTAAGATCTAGTAGTCCTAACTGCTGAAAAATGACAGTAAGCGTCTACTATTGACTCATCCCACTTGTTGGCTTCTGGTTGACCAATGTGTGAAGCATATTATCATACTATAGGTCTTTGGTCTGATCTAACTGAAACCCTGTCTAATCTCCTCTGACATAGCAAGCCTCTTATACTGTCCCCATGGAACACTCTAATCTAGCCTTTTAGGCAAATATATTAGGAAAACAATTCACTGGGGTTGAGAAATACACAGAAAGGGAAAGCAAATTTGTAAGAGCAAGAGTTTATAAGGTTTTTAACAGCATAAAATAACACTAATATATATTACTAGGAAATTTACACAGTTTTGCCCTGGTTGATGTTGAAGATCTTTGTATAGGACTCAAACAAAACAGAGGTTTGAGTGGCAGCACCTACAAGTCTTAAAATTTTGTTTTACACCAAGTTCCATTCTAAATGGCTACAACAACACTCCAGCCCCCAAAGCAAACATTTGTGATTACCTGCATGAAAATGTTTCGGATATCAAGCTAACTGTAAATAGCAAATTTGGACAAAATTCATTGGCAGATGAGTATTTTGGACTCATCTGAAGTGTTTGATCCCCATCACAGTACACTGTGATAATCTTTAACTGTCTGTAGAAGTCTGGGGTTTGTAATTTAGTAACGCCCAAGAACTCTCTAGCTGGGGATTCTGAATGCCCCCCAACTGCAAATCCCAGGATTCCATGCAATGTTGCCATGCCAGTTAAAGTGGAATATAATGCTATAACAATGTGGTGTGATAGGGTCCACATACGATGGGTCAATCTCAAACCCTTCTCAGGTCTTTGTTTTGGTTCCATTAGCTAACACACCAACTTTGGTGACTTTGTGATCAAGTATGTGGATTTGTATTATGCAATAGACAACAAATACTCCACTTTAAATTATACCATAGATGTTCAAATCTTGGAAAAGTTACTTGTTTAAATTACAATGATAATCCATCAGGCAATATGGCCAGTGGTGTTACTGGCTGGGGATTCTGGGAGTTGTAATTAAAATAAGTAACTTTCCCAAATTCCAATTATATTTATGATGTCAACCATAATATTATCCCAAGCTGCCATTAGACAAATTCTTTAAGGATATCATAGCCGTATCAGATGCCATGAAAAGATAAGAAGGGATGGCCATTGTTTTAATGCCCTACTTGAGGTGTATCTGGCTGCCTGGTGCTAGACAGCGAAAGCTAGATCTTGAACTGATGCAGCAAAGTGATTCTTGTATTTTTCTTATGCTATGATTTTTAGCCTAATCTGCTCTGGCAGATTTAGATAATACATTAATTGGGAACATGTTGTTGCATGTATTAGATAAATTATGGTAAGATATGGTAATATATAGTAGATGTAATAAGATACGGATCTGATGGGAGGGATGAGAGTGTGGAATGTTGGGAGTGACTGGTGATTGGCTGAATGTATATGGGGATTTTAAAATGGCAGGTGCATATGGAAGTAAATGAGAGTGAGAATCGGGTTAAGAGTCACAGTTAGGTTGAAGAGTTTGAGATGTTAGAAGAGTTAGGTTTAGAGATACAGGTCAATTAAGGTCAATTAGAGTCAGGGTCAGAGTTAATTAGGATATGAGTAAGAAAGTAGGAAATGTGAGTTACAGGTAGTGTCGATCAGGATTCAGATGTATCAAATAAGCAGTCTTTAATGTTATGTTCTATTTCTCTTTAATAAATCATTTTTGTATTATACACTTGTGCCTCTGAGAATGTTTTGTTGTCAACCTTCACTCCTGGAGACCCTGTGAATCAGACATCTCCAAGACTCCCTGTCCTCCACTGCTCTGCTCAGGTCCCGCAGGCTTAAAAAAACAAAACAAAACAAAACAACAAGCTTCATTTATATACTGCTTCATACCGCCTAAACAGTGTCTATGCGGTTTATAATTACAGGCTCAGGCCTGTGGCCTCTTTGGTGGCCTCTTTGACTGAGTCTAACCATCTGGCATGCACTCTTCTTCTCTTTCTATTGGCCTCTACGTTTCCTAACATCATTGTCTTTTCCAATGATTCATGCCTTCTCATGTGGCAAAAGTACAACAGCCTCAATGTAGTCATCTTGGCTTCCAGGGAGAGTTTGGGCTTGCTCTGTTCTAGAACCCATTTGTTTGTCTTCTTGGCTATCCATGGTATCCTCAGCACTCCTCTATAGCACTACATCTCATAGAATCTCAAATTAGTTGATTTTACTTTTATCAGCTTTTTTCACTGTCCAACTCTCACATCCATACATGGTAATGGGGAATGCAACTGCTTCAACAATCTTCGCTTTAGTTTTCAGAGTTACATATCTTTACACTTTAGGATCTTGTTCAGTCCTTTCATAGCTGTCTTTCCCGATCCCAGTATTCTAATTCTGTGATTACAGTCACTGTTATGTATGGGAACTTTGACTATTTCAATTTTATTGTAATCTAGGATGAATTCTTGCAGAGCTTCTGTGATCATTATTTTTATATTTCTTAATGTTCAACAGTAAGCCTACCTTGGCACTTTTTTCCTTGACGTTCAGTAATTGCTCAAGATTTTTGTTGGATTCTGCTAGTATTAATGTGTCATCTGCATTTCTTAGGTTCCTGATGTTCCTTCATCCAGTCTTCATTCCTCCTGCTATAGGGGCTAATCCTGCTCTGTATAAGATATTTTTTGCATCCAGATTGAATAAAGAGAGTGATAGGATGCAGCCTTACCTAATCCCTTTTCCAACTGGAAACCATTCTATCTCTCTGTATTCAGTTCTGACAGCAGGTTCTTGTCCTGAATACAAGTTATGCATCAGGACAATCAAATATACTGGCATTCCCATGTGTTCTTGGAAAGCTTGAGTTCAAAAACACTATGTCAGTGTTGGCGCCAGTTATTCAAGGGTGGTGGGATCCAATGGAAAGATTAAATGAATAAACTCTTGCAAAGGAACCACAAGGGCATCTAAAAGCCCCCACAGTCAACTTGGCTACTCCTGTAACTTTTGCATTTGGAGATAGCAAACTTAACAGTATTCAGGGATATCATTCTTGCAGAGAAGACTGTTTGTCATCCTATACAAAGACTTGATTTTTAAGAACAAACTATAGCATTCTAAATGGCTTCTATTGCCACACTTGCCTGCTACACCTAAACTTTGCCAGATCTGCCAACATGGCATCTTCCTGGGATGATCACTGATCTCTGACAAAATAGGAGTTTGGGGGAGTTCACTGGGCAGGGCTAAAACAGATCTTGAAGAAAGATACATTATGGCTACAATGGAGAACTGAAATATTATGATCTTCAGCTACATCCCTTGTCTCTGTTGTTCCTCAGCCTCTCAGGGAGAGGGGAAAGTTGGGGGTTCAGCTTTCTGTTTCCATGCAACTACTCTCATAGTAACTTTCAAAATCAAAATGCAGACCTATAGGCTTTTGTAACTCCAACAGCATCACTTCCATTTCTTCTGAATGATATTTTTTTTAAAATCATGCCTAATGAAGAAATTAGTCAGCTCTGAAAGTCAGCACAATATTTCCTACATTATCTGGCTGGCCTAAGAAAGATATCACCAATGTACATTAACTGAGCCAGTGTGGTGTACTAGTCTGAGTGCTGGACTTGGACACTGGGAGACTAGGGGGTAAAGCAGACAGCTGATAAAGAGTGGCCTCTGGCCCCTCCGGTCATGATTAGGCCAGGACTGCAATGCACGCATGGCCAAAGCAGGATATCATTGCAGGTCCAAGCCATGCCTGCCAGAAGTCAGATTTAATCTACTCCTTTTTAATCCGGTCTTTTAGACTACAGCACAGGCTCAGCACGGCTACTGGCCACTTTGGGGGCATGCATCATGTAAACATCACATCCCCAAAGTGATGGGAAACCATTTTATTTGGTCTGTCTGTTTTGGTTTCAGACACCTTTTGAGCCATGGAAACTTTCTGGGTGACCGTGGGCAAGTCACACACTCTCATCCTTATAGGAAGGCATAAATCTGAATAAATCTTGCCAAGAAAATCCTGTGGTAGGATCAATATAAGACACAGTCAACTTGAAGGTATATAACAACAACAAGCATTAATGGGAAAACAACCGGGACAAATGAATTTTCCAGTGCTTATCAATTATGTCATGAGACACAGCTTGTCCTTCAAAGAAGGCAGGCAGAAAGAGGGAAAATGAAGAGAGAGAAAACTGGCAGAGCTGGTCTTGTGTAATGAGGATTTTAACCCACAGGGACTGCAAACATAGATTAGTCCCAGACTGAGAATCATAACAAAAGCTGGATTTATGCACGGCTGTACTAACAAGACACCAATTAGAATCCTAAAGAATCTGCATTTGCCCCTCAAACTTTCTTTGGTATAATCTGCACTGCACCAGTAATGCAGTTTGGGATTTGTAGTTTTGGGAGATATTTAGTCTTCTCTTTCAGAGAGCTTGGTGCCACAAAAAACTACAAATCCCAGGATTGCATAGGATACAGCCATGGCAGTTAAAGTGGAGTAAAAGCGCATTATTTCTGAAGTTGGATGACAGCTTCCTGAATTCCCCAGCCAGCATAAATATCATTGTAAACAAAAAGTAATTTTTCCAAGCTTATTATCCAAGCTTATTATTTTTCCTGTCCCTGCCTTATAAGATTTGTCTAGCACTGGAGGTATTCCTCCATAGCAGGGCATTGAACTGGATGTTCCTTGAGGTCTCTTCCAGCTCTATGATTCTATTATTTTATGGGGATCAGAAGTACCCCCAATATGGAAGAGTGAGGAAAGGGACTCGACAAAATTGCTTTATCTGCAAAATTAATTACAGTAATTATGTGCACATTCAGCAGGAAGACACTTCTGCAATTCCTTTTTAGAAAATTCATGGCATTTTGATGCTTATTGTCAAAACAAGATTCAAGAACCTATCTTACATTATATATTCACCATTTGTTATACCAGGCATTTAAACACACTGTAAATTTTAATAGAGGTTCAACATTTGTGTTTTACAATAAATAAAGGAAGAACTTTTTATTGTTTCAAAAAAATCTGAAGAATGATTCCTTGGTTGAAACCATACGATTCCTAATCTATTCACTGTGTCTCAACTTTTTACTCTCATTTTGTACAATAATCCCTAGAGAGCCAGCATTGTGTAGTAGTTTGAGCATTGGACCATGACTCTGGAATGCAGAGTTTGATTCCCCCGCTCGGCCACAGAAACCTATTGGGTAACCTTGGGTGAGTCACACACTCTTAGCCCCAGAAAACCACATTATAGGTTTGCCTTATGTTTGCCATGTTGAAAATGACTTGAAGGCACACAGTGGACAACTGTGGTTCTCCAGATGTTGTTAGATAGATGTGTCCCACTAAAAGAATCAGAGATGTTTATCACACTATGCTCTTAAAGAGGTACTATTCCAGTGTGACTCCTCTAGCAGCCTCCTGTTGCATGCTGGGATTGGCAGTTTTAAGGAGCTGAACTTCTCTGCCTGAGAATTCTAAATACCCCTCCTTAAAACTGCCAATCCCAGCATGCAACAGGAGGCAGCTAGAGGAGTCACACTGGAATAGTACCTCTTTAAGAGCTCGTCTGATAAACACCCAAGAATCATAGAATCATAGAATCGTAGAGTTGGAAGAGACCACAAGGGCCATCCAGTCCAACCCTCTGCCATGCAGGAAATCACAATCAAAGCATCCCCGACAGATGGCCATCCAGCCTCTGTTTGAAGACCTCTAAGGAAGGAGACTCCACTACACCCCGAGGGAGTTTGTTCCACTGTCAAACAGCCCTTGCTATCAGGAAGTTCCTCCTAATGTTGAGGTGGAATCTCTTTTCCTGCAGCTTGCATCCATTGCACCGGGTCCTAGTCTCTGGAGCAGCAGAAAACAAGCTTGCTCCCTCATCAACATGACATCCCTTCAAATATTTAAACAGGGCTATCATATCACCTCTTAACCTTCTCTTCTCCAGGCTAAACATCCCCAGCTCCCTAAGTCGTTCCTCATAGGGCATGGTTTTCAGACCTTTCACCATTTTAGTCGCCCTCCTTTGGACACGCTCCAGTTTCTCAATGTCCCTTTTTAATTGTGGTGCCCAGAACTGGACACAATATTCCAGGTGGGGCCTGACCAAAGCAGAATATAGTGGCACTATGACTTCCCTTGATCTAGACACTATACTTCTATTGATGCAGCCTAAAATCGCATTGGCCTTGTTAGCTGCCGCATCGCACTGTTGACTCTTACCATAATCTCTCACCACTGCCTAGGTTAGTTGGGTTTGATGGGAGTTGTAGGCCAAATAAATATCTGTAGAGCCATTCTTGCCACCTATGTTACTGGTAAAAAACACTCATCTCCTTACAACAGGGGTTGAAATCAAATGACTCTCCAGATGCTACTGGGTTGCAGTTTCCAGAATTCCCTGCAGTGGCTATACTGGTGATGGCTGCTAGGACTTGCAACCCAGCAACATCAGTTTCCCACCCCTGGTTTTTACAGTTACATTATGCATGTGAGGCACCATGAACACATCAAGAAAATGTTGTGGAATAGGTAATGTCGATGAAGAGAAAGCAACTTTCTAGGACTAACTATACTGCTGTCCACCTGTTATTAGAGACTTAAGATCCCTCTTGCTGTACTACAGAAAAGTGTATCCATCAGAAAAGTAGAGTGTGTATTAATTTTGGAAATAACACTTTTGCCTCTATCCAACTTTGATTGGATGTGTATCACATGTCCACACTGAATATCTGCATCTACGTGGGTGGCAAACAGAAAACCCAAAGCCAGATGTTGACACAGATCATTCCAAAGCTTGGAAACATTACTTTTTGGGACTATAACTCTCTCCCACCCCAAGCAAACATGGCCATTGGCTTTACTAGCTGAGGGATTCTGGTAGTCGTAGTCCAAAAAACTAACTTTCCCAAGCTCTGATATACTTCTAATAACACTGTTTCACCAAACTAGGCTACCTGCAATGCACTTTGTGCTCTACTCCAGCATAAAAATCTCCAGGAAGTCCCATCTTGAATAGCAAAAAAAGTAGAACTGCTACAGATCTCTGTCCAGAAGGCCTGTGCAAGGAGATAACACAGGATAATGAGGAGGGCAGAACTAAGCCTAACTCTCTGTGGGGACAGCAGGCAAGAACAGAAGAGAAATGAAAGGCAGAATGCCACAGTCATGTCTGCTAAGCCTGTAATCTGCTTTCATGGCCCCCAATGTGCCCAAAGGGGACTGTTATTCTAAACTGAAATTAAGAAGTTGGAAGCAGATTTCCCTGATCATGAAGAACTGGACATATAGTCAACATGAATAAGGCCATGAGGAAACAAAGTGTCCCCCAAAAGAGGATGAAGAAAGACAGAAAAAAATAATTTGGAAGTTCCCACAACCTGGAAATTGAATCTCCTCAAAATGTGTTGCATGTGTGTGCATACCCTCATGTTGCCTCTTCACTTACAGCAACCTCATGAATTTCATTTCCACAAACCTCAGTGGAGAAAGCAAACAGGTATCAAGAGTTCCAGCGAAATATATGATTTACCTCAGAACTTGGGGAAGCTTTTCTTGGACTACAGTGCCTGCAATCCCCCAACCACTATCTACAATACTCCAATCTCCTCCTTTTCCAAGCTCTAATTACCTGCTCAAAACATTATTCTTATGCTAGACAAGACTAACGGATACATTTGATACTGTAGGAGTCTACTAGTGCAGTGCCTCAACTCATGTCATGAGAGACAATCCAATTCAGGATCCTTGCCAGTAGCCTATAAATTTGGGCCAAAAAAGCCTCCACTGAAAACATGAGGCAGGCAAAATGAGTGCAGCAAGAGCAGCAGCAGCAGCAATAACAACAAAACTAGACAGAAAGAAGCCCCTGTATTATATTAACAAGGAAAGAAAGCCACTTTTATCAGCAGCACACTTCCAATCCACACAAAAAGGAAATGTTTGCAGTTTGCAGTATGATCCCAAGGAAGGAAGTTTCCCAGAATATAATAATAAGAAAATACACAACTTTTTTTACATTGGTCATTCACTTTTTTATTTTGTTGTTGATGTATTATAGAAGTCTCATTCCTGCCCCCTATGATAAAGGAAAACGAGGACAGACATCTGAAGGCAGAAGAGCACTTACACAGAATAAGGTCCAGCGCTAGACATTTTGCTATCTGAGACCCCAACTACTAGTACCCAAGTAGTTTTAGCATATGAGGCAGAAAGTCTCACAAGTGTATCTCCCTAACCCTGGAAGTTAAAGCATAATAATAGCAGAGTATTAATTAGTAATTATCTATCCTTTTATGCCATCCAGAACCAGCTGCCTCACAATCCCTGAGGATAGGGCTGGGCCCTGCAAAGAGTTTAGCATATCTACAGTAGCAATGAGCTTATACAGAACTCAACATTTACCACTGAGGGAAATGCAGAGAGCATGCTCTCCAATCAGTCAAACACCCCTGCTTCATATTTACTTGTTCCTAATAGTATGGAAAGAGCCACTGCGGTGTAGTGGTTTGAATGGTAGCCTACAACTCTGGAGACCAAGGTTTGAATCCTATATTTGCCATGAAACTCACTGGATGACCTTGTGCAAGTCAAATGCTCTCAGCCTCAGGGAAAGGCAATGGCAAACCTCCTCTGAACAATCTTGCCCCCCAAAAATCCATGATAGATCACCTTAGGCCACCATAAGTCAGGAACAACTTGGAGGACACAGAAAAAAACAGTAAGGCATCTGCACCTCTGTCCTCCACAACTTATCCATAGTGTGTAACCTACACTCACCATTGCCATCACCAGGTACTCCTCCTAGTTATACACAAAATGCTGGCCTACTAGCCTAGTCCAAGTGAGTATCCTTGAGATGAAGGTTGGGTCAGCAAGCTTTTACAACTTTACAACCTTTGAGTTGGTCTTGGAACAGTATTATTAATCCCTTATCTTGTGTTTGTTTTTTCTCGTTTATTTGTTTTTGGCCAGTTATGCCATCATTGCTCCCTACCCTGTACACACACCTTCCTCAAGGCTCATCTATTTTGCAAGGAGCTCCATCTCATGATACATATTTTTCCCCTTATTCCAGGAGGTGCTTTACTGTGCTGTGCCTGTATTTAGGCAAAACAGCACAAGTCTTTGACTGCATTCCTCCCTTCCTCAAGTGTACTATGCTTTCCCACAAATCTGCTTGCCCCTTAACATCCAGAAAGGTACAGTTACCATAGAAATGATACTGAAGCCACTTGGCTTGTGGCAAAGCTCATGTGAGTGTTTAACTAGAGATCTATTGTCCTGTCCACAATGATAGTTCTGACACATCCAAATGCTGCTGGAACTAGTCACAAAGTTAACGGATTAAACTGAATTGTCTTCCCTCCACCATCACTCCCCCCATACACAAACTTTTCATGTGCATTACCTTCCAAGGAGACTGGTTCAAAAAGCCCAAACTGCTCCAGCACCTTGACGAAGAGGACGAGAACCACCAACACGGCGATCATCTCCAGGCCTTCCAGGTTCATGGTGAAAGGGATTCATGGCATCAAGCCCACGACTCACCCTTGTTGCTCTCCTGGCTCCTTTTCACTCACTCCAGTTCAGCCAGGCTCTCCCACATGCCTGTGGGTTTTATATATCCCTTGGAAGCAGGCTGAAAGTGCCTTCAATTCTGCTGCTGTTGAAGTTCCCCCTCCATCCCTAGGGCAACCCAGACATTCCTTCAAGAAGTCACCTCGGGCACCCAGTTTCTGTGCACTAAAAGGAGGAAAAGCTCCTAGAACAGGACTATGAAGTTTACTGTTGGTAGTTCTGAGGCAGCGGAGTCTACGCTGCGCAGGCTGGCTTACAGAGATGAGAGTGAGAGTGAGAGAGGGAGTGTGGCAGCGCCAAGAGAAGAATGCAGGGGGGGGGGAGAAAGATGTGTATTTAGAAGGAGCCCTGCCCTCACATCCTATCCCAATGACACCAACTCAATCGATTTGCTTAATGCAGTTGCTAAAGAGATGGGAGAGTTAAGAGGATCTTGGCTCATGTTCAGGAAGGAAGTTTCAATGCAGAGGCAGAGGGGGAAACGTGAAGACACCCTCTTGTGACATCTCAGCTTGTCTAGGCCCGGCACTTCCATGGCAAGACACCTGCCCATATCTGTAGGCAGGTACTGCCCTTGAACACCTCTTAAGAAACAATGGTGCTTAATTGTCTGGAGGGAAACAGAATTATACCACTTTGACACCACTTTAAATATTTTTTTCTGCTTGTTTTCTGCTGCTCCAGAGAATTGGAGATGCAACAATGGATGCAAGTTACAGGAAAAGAGATTCCACCTCAACATTAAGAGGAACTTCCTGACAGTAATAGCTGTTTGACAGTGGAACACACTGGTGGAGTATCCTTCTTTGGAGGTTTTAAACAGAGGTTGGATGGCCATTTGTTGGGGATGCTTTGGTTATGAGTTCCTGCATGACAATGGGTTGGACTGGATGGCCCTTGTGGTCTCTTCCAGCTCTATGATTCTAAATATCATGGCTGCAGCTTACTGAATCTTGAGATACATAGTTCTGTGAAGTATTTAGAATTGTCTGCCAGAGAGCTCTAGTGACTGCCCAGACTACAGATCCAATGATTCCATTGGATGGAACTATGGCAGTTAAAGGATCTATTTGTACTACACAATTATAGCACTGTGATTCCACTTTAATAGCCATGGCAACATCCTATGAAATCCTGGGGTTTGTAGTTTGGTGAGGCACTAGAGCATTTTGGCTGGGAATCTATGTATCCCTTTCTCAACTGCAAACCCCAGAATTCCATAGGATGGATCCATGGCATAGTGTACTATAACTATGTACAGTGCTACCTCGGGTTACAAAATTAATTCGTTCCGCCGTTCCGTTCGTAACCCGAAAATTTTGCAACCCGAAAAGGCTTTCCGTTAGCGCTGGAAAGCCGCTAGCCGCGCTTTGCGTTTGAATTTTGCGCCGAAATAAATTTCGTAACCCGAAAAAAATATCGTAACCCGGAACAGTTTTTTCCAATCTAACTTTTTCGTATCCCGGAAATTTCGTAACGCGATCATTTCGTATCCCGGGGCACCACTGTAGTGTGAAAGGTTCCAAACATGTATCCTACTGCTATAGCTATGCAGGTAGATTTGCCTAGAGCAACCTGTGCTCCGTGGAGCCCTTAGGGCTCTGTTAGTCAAAAGGTTTGGAAACCTGTGGCCTAGAGGTTTCTGGTGCACAGACACCTTGCTAACCTTCACATCTGTCCACATCGGAACCACTAGCTGGAAGGCTATGTTCCCCTGCCCACCAGCCACTAATCTCCCTCCACATTCATTTCCAGTTTCCTGTTTGTAGTCTTCTCCCAGTTTTGGTAATCACTCCTCATATTCCCTCCTCTTTAACAGTCCCCCCACAATGCTTCAAATGTATAAGTCAAGGTATGTGTTGGGGAAGAACAATGGTACTGCTTCATTTGGGACAAAATGATAAGGTACTGTGGAATACATCAAGATCAAAGGTGTAAAAGGGAAGAACTCCTCTCTGTCTGATAATTCAAAAGATACTATTATTATATTAATAACTTGTCTTTTATTCAGTGAGCTCAAGGCTATATAAGGGTTACTACCCACTTATATCTTCAAAGAAACCCTGTGAGCTAGGTCAGACTGAAAGAGAATGGCTTGCCCAAGGTCACCCGATTATTTTCAAGGCTCAGTGGGGGGTCATTCACCTGCATTTCTCAAGTCCCCATCCCAAACTCTTAACTACAATACTACACCTAGTCTCACAACTACTATATGAAGTGGTACCCTAGCCTTCAAGGCCTTTCCCTCAAGAATGTGAGACAATTATCCCCAAGTGAGAAACAGAAATGTTAGTGGAGGGGGACTGTACTCTCAGAGAAAGAGGGAATATGTTGATGGGCAGGGGAGGGGGGGCTGTATTGCCAAATCTTACTGTTTGCCAATTGGTAGCAGCCAAGTGTGTTTACAGGTGCTGCTTCAACTGGTATCTGTACATTAATACCAAGTATACACCAACCTGGCAAAAGACACCATTTCTTTACCATGGGGATTGACACAAGATCTAAGAGCATCAGTCAGCATGGATAAAAAAGTCATTATGCCGACATTGGGCCATATCTCTCTGCATTCATCTTCCAGCTACTTCTGCTTAACTTTTATACTGCATGACACAAAATCTATGGAAAACAAAATGATTGGTACTAGCAGAGATATTGCTCAATGAAAGTAATTCCAAGGTTTACAAGCTGACAGCATGATTGGCATCTAGCTGACTCCAAAACACTTTTTTGCCAGAGGCCCCATCCATCCAAATTAAGCTGAGTTTACCTGAGGCCAGCCAAGTTATCTTGGTACATGAAGTGAGAAATCCTACAAGCATTTCACCCATGGCTCACAGCAAAGATGCAAAAGCAACAAATTACCGTAAGCATTTAAAAAAAAATTATTTGCCCTTTTATTACACTCACAATCTGCTGTTTGACTGCCTTACTCTACCCAATGGTAGGGCTATCCTTGCATGGTCCTGCATAAGGTGAGCGAGAAATTGAGACTCATGAACAATTTACACCTCCCCTAGTTGTTTCCCAGACACCCTCCTGCACTTTTTCAGAGCCAGTTGGTCACTGTCCCTACTGAGCTATTTAAGTTCCCCCTTACCCATAGGGGGTCTATAAGATCCCATCATGTACCCAGGAGTGCCTGGATCCTAACAGTTCTGAATAACTTAGTTTCTGAGGAGCTTAGTTTGAATCAGAGATGGGAGAAATATTTTGGACTACAATTCCCCAAATTCTTCCAGCCAGTAACCTTGCCAAAAAAAAAGTAACTACTTCTAATGATGATTCTGATTGGACAAACCCTTTATTCACAGCACTAGACCTGCCTATAAGAGTCAGAAAAGAAAAGAGGAAAATATCAGGGCCCAATGCCAGCATTTAGAGAAGAGGGGGAGGCTTGCCCAGATTCTGCACATTACTCAGAGAAGCAAAGCCCAGGGGAGGCAACCAGCCTGGCACTGGCGCCTGATGTTCAGATAGAAGAAAGCCAAGACAAGATCACCAATGTTGCACTGCAGGAAGAGGGCAAAGGTGCCCAGACCACAGCTGTCACATCACAAAAGCTTAATTTCCACACTTCATTGTTTATGTCATGACAGAGCTCTCTCTCTCACACACACACACATAAATGGAGCAACCAGCTCCAAACATATCTCATAATAAAGAAAAGGAATCCAAAGTGCCTTAGAACAATAGCCTGGAAATGTTACTGTTCTGGACTGTAATTCCCAGAACTCTCACTTCCCTGACCATGTTGCCTTCTTTTCCCTAAAGAATCCCACAGAGCAGCCACTAAGAGGAAAACACACACAGGCCACCTGTGTGTTGTACAGAGTGAACTGTCAAATGTGCCTGAGGTATATGTTCAACAAAGTGTACCTCAGATGTACAGTTCAGACTTGCCTCTGAGATCTGAACACTGGAAAGATATCCATCCTTCCCAGCTATCCATCAAGAATACTTCCTGTCCTGCACAAGAACTTGTGAACAAATGAATAACACTGGCAAATGTTTTCCCTGGCTGTAAACCATCACCACGGATTCAATGCCTGACGAGAATGTTACAATAAACAGCATGACAGAAAAGGAAAGCTTGGCAAAGTGAGATAAAATGATGGGTTCTGGGGCACAATGCCCAACCTAGAAAGGCCTTTCCAAGAGGAAACAAAATGCATATAATAGATATTTCCTCTAGCTCTAAAAGATGGAGAAGTCAGTAGGAAGTACTCAGGATCATGAGAGTGGGTCCCAACAATTCCTGGAATAGTGAACTAAGGGAGCTTCCACACAGAAAAAAAGAATCACAGGCCTATTCACACTATATAATTGGGGTGTATTTTTCCACTCAACTGCCATGGTTCCATCCTATGGAATCCTGGGGTTTGTAGCCTGATGAGGCATTGGAGTACTTTGGCTCAGAATTTGAAATGCCCCTCCCTAAAATGCCAGTCCCAGGATGTTGCCCTGACAGTTAAACTGGAATAATAGCACTCCATAGTGATTAAAAAAGAATGGTCAAAAACAAACAAGAACAACAAGTTTTGCCAAGAAAACCTTATGATAGGTTTGCCTTAGGGTCACCATAAATTGGAAATGACTTGAGAACACACAACAACAAAGCTTGGGACTGGGTTCGTAATAACCTTTGATGAAAGATGATAAATACATCCGGTGGTGGTGGTGGTGGTGGTGGTGGCGGTGGCGGTAGTTATTATTTTATTCATTTATATCCTGCCATTTCCCCACTACTGACACTCAAGGTGGCTGTAGGAATTTAAAACAGCATTGAAGACCAATTTCTACTGGCAGGCTTATCCAGATGATTTTTGCATTGTGAATTTTAAATAATGAATTTTAAATCTGGATTGTTTTCCTATGTGTATATCTTATTTGTCCTTTTAAATTGGTGTGTGTTTTAACTGATGTTATGTATTTGTTAATGTTGTTTTTGCCCACCTCAATCCAAACGAAGTTTGAATCCCCGCTCAGCCATAGACACCCACAAGCTGAATTGTCCAGAGGATCATACACTGTCCCCACAGAAACCTATCACCCATGAATTTGGAACTCTTGTGGTGAAATGAAGGACAATGGGCAAAGACTGAAGCTACTCTACAAAGCTAAGAAGTAAAGGGGGAATTTGTGGGAAATGAAGCAATAGAAGGATTGTGGAGAAAGCAGTGCACAGCAATGTCTGACACAGATACAAGGGATCCAGACTTCATCTATGTAACTGGGTACCTCTTGATTAAAGTAACACTTTCTTTGTTTCTTGACAAATGTCTTAGCAACCTGTCATTCCCATATACACTCGCAATGTTGTTTGTCTTGAAAATTGAACCCTAGAAGCAGGAACCAAGACATAAACACCAACTGCTTCTTCACCATGCTTCCTTCTTCAGCCACTCTGTCTTTGTTATTAGTATCCAAGTCTGAATTCTCTGATGAGAAGTTAGACAGCAAGGTCAGTGACTATCACTGGCCCCATGGCATAGCTGGACCATCAATGGTCACATGGCATAGCCAGAGGCAAGTTTAGAATCCTGAAGCAAATTCAACATGCTGTAGTACATGAGAATTAATGACTCTAGAAAGAGATCAGATGGCACAAATTATTGCAGATTATTGCTTATAGACTCATTCTCTCTCTTTACACACACACATACACACACACACACACAATACAGAGGGAGCAGGTAATGTTATCTTGCAATCTGATTTCCGGTGGGGACTAGCAAGTTCTTAGTCACTTGTTTCCTTTCTCCTCTTAGCTTTGTAGACTGGCTTCAGTTTTTGCCAACTATGTTTGAACTTATGAAATTCACCACTTACACTAAACTTGTCTCAAGATAAGAAGTCATTAGCTGACAGTAGCACTAGGTGAGGACAGTAATTTCTACAATAGTAGCCATGTCAATCTGTTGCAGCAAAATAAACAAAGAGTCTCCAGGTACCATGTAGACTGACATTTATTTATTTATTTCATTAGATCCACAAAGTATTATCCTCAATTGGCATGATTACATGCACTTAGTCCCTTCCTAGCTATGCTATACTAAACTCATTTAACACTGCAGCAGTATTAATACTGCCCAAAAGCCTGGTAAAAATTACTTTTTGGATTACAAGTCCCATGCTGACTGAATGATTCTGGGAGTTTTAGTCCAAATGTCCACCTTCTACATATTAGAAGGGAAATATCTGTATGATGTACAACCCTGATTGTCTCAGAGATTGGAATCCCATAGGGAGTCTGCATACTTTACATCTCCTGGCTGTAAAGTTTCCCTTGAAACATATGAAAGAGGTGAAGAGGACATAATAGAGGGAGTGAACTAGTAAGTGTGACCCCCCTGTCTCTACCCACATAATTTGCAGTGTGTGTGTCTGAAGGCAGGAACAGAACTCAGAAAGGGACTTTCTGGACTTCCAAAAATAGAATTTTATAGTTTAAAAAAGTATTTTTATTCCCATGCTCTGGTGGAGAGGATATCTTGTTTCTATCAGTGGAAATGAGCAGTCTGTAAGGGGAATACTTTGAAGAATCCTGCCACAAGGCAAACCTGAACTTGAGAAAAGGAAGCAGTGTACTACTGGGGCTTCAAGAGACAAACACGTTGTCTTGGAATCCATTTGACTGAAGGCTTTGAGCTGTACAACAGCATCATTTGTCCTCAAGAAAAACCCACAGTGCTAAAATGCAGTTCTGTTACACCCTCTGGTGGCTGAATTCTATTTGGACAATTATGAAGGAGATGATATATTGAAGGAACTCTAGCATTCAGCATCACTTTGTACCACATCTGCTGCAGACCAGATGCAACCCTTACCAAATGATATGAAAGCCAATGAAAATTTTTCTGCTTCATCTAGGAAGGGGAAGGGAAACTATCTTGGTTTTCCAACAACAACTAGGATCAACAAATCATAATTACTATAACCAAATGCATCTGAAGAAATAAACTTAAGTCTACGAAAGTTTATGCTGCCAACTTTCAGTTAGTCTCAAAGGTGCTACAGGATCTCTCTACATACTGATTTTACAGACTAACATGGCAAAACTTTTGAATCAGAATTACTAAATAGGGCTCTTCTTCCATTTGAATAGCTGGCAGAACCTTTCAGCAGCTTCTGAATGCATTCTGCAGGTATGTCACAGTTTGTAATAAAGAGAGAGAGAGAGAGAGAGAGAGAGAGAGAGAGGTCTGCTCTCACTATGGCACCATCACCATCACATTATTCACCAAATCACCAGAATTGAAATTATTTCTTCACACTTCACCACCAACCTGCTTGCAGGATCAGAATGCTGTAAGCTTGGCTGTTGAACTCATGTATAGACACATAATAGGATGCAAATTTCCAATTCAGATTAATTTATTTAGCATACTTATTACATTCTATACTGTATAACTACTAGTAAAGGAGATTTCAGTCCCAACTCACTCATGAACATGCACTGAAATATGTTCTTTTTACCACTATTGATGGAGATTGTTCAATGGTTTAAGTATTTTAAGAGTCTTATGTTGCTTCTGATGCAACAAACTCAGGTCTAAAACTGTAGAAATAATCCAGTTTGAGACCACTTTAATTGCCCTGGCTCAATGCTAGGCAATTCTGGGAACTGAAGTTTTGTGAGACATTTAGCCTTGTCTGTCAGAGAGCTTTGTTGCTGCAATAAACTGCAATTCCTAGGATTCCCTAGCACTGACCCAGGACAGTCAAAGCAGTCTCAAACTGAATTATTTCTGCACTGTGTTTTGAACCTAACATGGCTATATAGATGTATGCTGGATATATGCTCTCAGGCAAGTAAGCCATATCCAGTTATACTGATATAGATCTCTCTTGTATGGACGATATGTGGGGAAATGAGACTAGAATGTAAATGATGTAGCAACTTGTCTGCAGGAGACAGAGATAATAACTCTAAGGGGAATATAGGTTCAAGCAAAATCAACATGAAGGCTTGCATTGGCCAAGACTCACTCGCTCATGATAATTTAAATCTAAGTTTCCACACAGCTGTCTTAATTAAAAAAATATTTAAAAGAAGACATTCAAAATAAAGTACTTCCTCCCTCTGAGGAATGTGTAAGCTTAAAACTTATGAAGAAACAATTTTATCTTTCTAAAAAACGTTGTTATTAATTTGTCATTACACAGAAACCAGTACAGATCATCTTGTCTGTGCCCATCTTGATCCCTCTGAGCATTAACACTGCAGCTGCAGAAGCATATAAAACAACATATTAACCTGCTATGGGTTTATCATTGCCCCAGTTCTTTGATCTAATTCATAGTTGTTAAACATTCCTTTTTAATCTAGCAAGTCATCTTTCACTTTGAGATGTTAGAGGAGATAACATGAAAAGGATTTACAGTTGAACCAATTCCTGTCTCTGAATTAAAAGTACTCATACTAAATTGGATCGTTCTTTGAATTCCCTGCATTGGTACCATATTAATTACAAAAGTTTATATGAAACTTGAAAGGAAGAAATATTCATTAGGCTCAAGGGTAGTTAATCATTTGAACCCATGTTGGCCAGTGCTCAGAATGTAATAGTGTAGTTTCCATATCCACCTGCTCTCTTTTTATCCACACTCCTTATCTGCACATTTTGAAATGTTTCCTGAAACAAATGGGGCCTTCTAATGGGAATGTGAAGCAAAGCAGCTATCCAAGGTGCTGAATGGGTACATTTCCCGCATCCAGCTCCAAATGCAGAATCATTTCCAACTGGAGCAAAACTTTGATAATCCATTCACCTAGAATCACAGAATCATAGAGTTAGAAGAGACCACAAGGTCTCTCCTTTACTGGTAGTTATAGAATGTAATAAGTATGCTGAATAAATTAATCTGTATGGGAAACTTGCATCCTATTCTGTGACTATACATGAGTTCAACAGCCAAGCTTACAGTATTCTGTAAGCAGGTTGGTGGTGAAGTGTGAAGAAATCATTTCAATTCTGATGATTTAGTGAATAATGTGATGGTGATGGTGCCATAGAGAGAGGTTAACTCTCTCTCTCTTTTAACAGACAAACCGGACAGTGACATACCTGGAGAGTCTAACCCCTTGCCATACAGTATCAAAGCACCCCTGACAATCAGCCTCTGTTTTAAAATATCAAAAGGAGGAGGCCACATTCTGAGGCAGCATATTCTGCTGTTGAATAGCTCTTGCTGTCAGTTCTTCTTAAAGCTGACGTGAAATCTCTTTTCCTGAGTTTGAATCCATTGCTCCAGGGCTATCATATCACCTCTTAACCATCTCTTCTCCAGGCTAAACATACCCAGCTCCCTAAGTCATTCCTCATAGGGTATGGTTTCCAGACCATTCACCATTTTGGTTGCCCTCCTCTGGATAGACTCCGGCTTGTCCACATCCTTTTTGAATTGTGCTGCCCAGAAAGGTGACCCCTGATCAAAGCAGAATAGAGTGAATTCAGAACCTGAATTTGAAATAGTTCTGAGCTGAAACAGACTGAAATTCATAAATGTTTTAGCTCTCTATTAAATTCACCTCCCTACCCCCTTTGCAAAAGGAGTGAAATTATTTCACAGGCACAGGAATTAGAGAAAAGGACAGCATGTCCCTGTTCTCAGGGAAACCAGCCTCTCACCCTGTTTCCAGATGTGCACCTTCATCCACATTCTGCCTCAATTAATCAGGCATATCTCTAGAGCTGGAGAAGGACAGAGGCTTTACTGTCCAGTCCAAGGGGACAACGAGTTCACCAGTACATCAAGATAGAAAGCACTGATTGCTTGACCAAGCAATGAGTCTTTCTACACTTTCCCTCCCCCTCTCATTTTAGAATGATGACAATATTTGCTCTCAGTGATATAGCCATTCAACCTTTCACTTCACATAATCACAGCACCATAATTCCACTTTAACCACCATCCTGTGGACTCCTGGGGCTTATGAATCTCTAGAGTTCTCTGGCTGAGAATTCTAAATGCCCCTCACTAACAAATTATAGCACTATGATTCCAGTTTAACTGTCACAGTTCCATCCTTTCAGTTTCAGAATGGGAATTTGTAATTCTCAGCCAGTGAGCTGTAACATATCAACGAACAGCAACCCCCAGGATCTCATAGGAAGTTGGTATGGCACTTAAAGTGAAATCTTAATGCTAAAATTGTGTAGTGTGATTGGGGGCCATATCTAATAGGTTATATGGTGCAATGACATCATGTTTACAATGTGGTTGTTAATTGACCAAGATCACACAAGGAGGAGGAAGCACATCAAAAAATTCATCACATCAGCAGCATATTTATGGCATGATAAAGTGTGACACACATATGAAAAAGATCACTAAGGGAGTGTTCCCTCTTCCTTATTTTCATATCAAAATCTAAAGCTTCTTAAAAATTTCAGTTTTCAGCTGGCTTTCACAAAACCAGCACCTCATTAAAGACTGCTGTCATGACCTCATCACATTTAATTGTTAGTAGATAAATACATCTGGTTAATGTATGTACAAATGGACACAGACTGATGTAAAGTCTAAGCACTCTGTTCTTATTTGATTTAAAAAAATTCACCTCTGTCTCACTACCCATTCTTCCAAAAGCTATTATTTAAGTCATGTGCATCAAGCAATGTAAGGCTTATGTGGGTTAAATTATCCTGCTCCTATTTCCAGGTATAGCTTGTAATCTCATGAGCCAGGTGCTTTTGGAAACCAATCAAGGCATCCTGATAAAAACTGCAAATTAGAACAAAAGGCTGCATGTGTCATGATGATGCAGAGAGAAAGCTAATCAGCATTTACTAGGATCACTCTACACAAGATGTCTGTTCTACCACAGTCTTGAACAATTGTAGAATTTACAATAAACAATGATAACAACAGAGAGTGATATATGACACACTAGATATTCAACGTCTGTGTTTTTTCAGTTAATTATTGCTTTCAGAATAACTACAGTTAGGGAATGCTGTGACCATATTAATACAAAGCTTATATATAGGATTCCTTATCTTGCCAGAATTACAAAATATTGTTTTTGTTACTGAGCACAGTCTGTGCGTCCTTCCTGGAGGACATGTTTCTATTGTGGGCATATATCATTTTCCCCATCTAAATAGGCATGGATGTGTTACCACAATGTATATTGTAAACAACAGGAATTGGCAACTGTAGCCTACCACATGTTTTGGATTGCAATTTCCACAATCCCCACCATTGAGTATGCTGGCTAAGCCTGACAGAACTGTAAGGACAGAGAGAAATGACATCAAAGAAAGAAATCTAGACCTGGTATTTCAGAAATCTGAGGAGCAACCCCTTCCTGTTCAGTCTTTTAAAATGAGTATTTTAAAACATAAATTTTTATTGGCTATACATATATTGCTGCCCACCAATTCCATCTCAGATGAGAGAGGACCTTATCCTACTGCCCATCCCTGGTCAAAGTTCACAACTATAGAAAGGACAGTGAAAGAAGTGAAAGAGCCCACTGCAGATTCCAGAACATGAAGGCGCTAACATCCTCTATGCTGAGCCCATTTCCAGGTATAGCTCATTCAAAGTAGTGGTAGCTACTAATAAGCCTTGATAGTTTGGCTTTCAAGATGTTAATGAATACCTACTGCCTCCATTCCCCATCAATGTTCAGGCTGACTAGGGCTGATAGGAATTTAGTCTTCAGGAGAACCACAATTTCCCTAGCCACAGCTTAGGAACCTGGTACCCAAAAAATAACATTCTATTCCATGAGAGTGTACAGATCTCATGTTCTTCATTGGAAATATTTGTCTTTCCTGCCTTGCTGTCTAAGAGTAGGAGAATGGTGATCAGGGAGAAGGCTATTTCATTTTGGCAGCTTACACAGGGAGTGCTCTCTCCAGAGAAACTCACTAGGACAATTCTTGATGTCTCTCTGGCACCATGCAAATGCTTATTTAGAAGTCTGGCCCAGGTACTTGCACTGTTATGCAAGAATTTTTTAAAACCCTTTCCATGCTCTGTTGGTGTTGGTTATCTGATACATTACTGTTTATTTTATGTATGTATATTGGGTGGATTGTTTAGCATAAGCTTTTCTTCCTCTTCTTATTCTTAGCATGTACACTGTCCTGTGCACTTGGGGAAATTGTTTTTTATACTACAACATTCAGAAGCTCCCAAATGAGCATGGCTACTGGTCATACAGATAGGGGGGTCTGGGAGTAGTAGACCACAGTGTAATTCTTCCATCATGTAAATTTCCCAAACTCAGGTTTTACATTGAAGCATAGATTCACCATATGTATCCCTAAAACAAACACAAGAGGGAAGACTGTGGAACAGTAGACTAAATACTCCTGGGCATCCTCCTATACAGCATGAAAAACTCTCCCGTCCCAAAACCACCCCCTAGGCTCAGAACATAGAGGGCATAATAAAAGTCCTCAGCTGCCAGCACAGGCCCCCCTTCCTTTAACTCTACTCTTGAAGATCAGGTCCTGCTTTAAATGTTTACAGGATCAGAGCTTTTATACTCCTCCCACCCAAGCATTTGTTCCTTGCTGCCTGGCATTTAGATCCCCCCCCTTCCCAGTTAGTCTTTCTTCCCTTACTGGCAGGTCTCCTGCCTCACTCATAAGCGTATGCCTCCAAGCTCACATTCTCTCAGAGGATGGCAAAGGCAAACCCCCTCTGAATAAATCATGCCAAGAAAACTCCATGATAGAGCTGCCTTAGGGTTGCCATAAGTCACAAATGACTTGAGGACACACAACAACAAACAGGCTTTTGATCATGCAGAAAGGTCTTCACTTTCAGTTTCCCACCTTTATAATGGGCTTGATAATGACCTACTTCACAGGGTTACTGAAAACAATGAAATAAAGAAGAGGAAAGCACTTGGCACATTCAAAGGGCTATAGAAATTATTTATAACTAATAAGTGACATCACTCTGAATTCATTAATACCAAAGAGTAAATTCACAAATAAATTAGCAACAAAGGGTTCTACCAGCTGCAGAATACAAAGTCCATCTTTCTGGCATGCATGAGGAAGTGGGAAGTGGTTGGAGGCAACATTGGAATGTTCCTCATTCTGCTTTTGTTTTGTCCAGGGGTTTAAATGTATCAGTGCTTTCCTCTTCCTCTTTCTCTCTGCTGTGTCCACCTAATGCATTTGGTCTCCGGGTCCTCAGCTCCCTCATTGCATCCACTCAGGCACAGAACTTACTTATACCATGAACTATATTAGGGGAAAGGAACCTCTGGCTCTCTAGATATTTGGGGCTGCTGTGGCCAGGATGTTTTTGCCCACCTTATTATTATTATTAGTAGTAGTAGTAGTAGTAGTAACCTTTATTTATGAAGCGCTGTAAATTTACACAGCGCTCTACATACGATCTTTTTAGTTAGATGGTTCCCTGCCCTCAGGCTTACAATCTAAAGAGACATGACACAGAAGGAGAAGAGAGTGGTGGAGAGAAAGGGTAAGAGGTCCAGCAGTTCCTCTCTACCTCCAAGGCCTGGACCAAGGCAGATGGACTGGAGGGAGGGGTTGGGTTCTTAATGGATGGTTAATCATTTTCCAGGGAAAATACATACTCTCAAGTAGGATAATGCATATACAGTACATAGCAATACAGGAAATGGTTTGATAAACAGACAACAAAAGAACACCAAATAGCAAGCGACAATTATGCAATGCCTGGGAAGGCTACTCTGAACAGGATGGTTTTCGACTCCGTTTTGAAGCTGTCAACTCCGTTTTGGTTGGTGAATCGTTTGCAACCTTTCCTAGGAAAGGATCATGCCTTAATTGTTTCCTGATGAGACTGCTGGAATGTACTCTAAGTGGAACTACCCTTGAGAGAGGTTCAGAAATGCAAAATGCATTGTCCAGATTGTTATCTGGTAGGCACGTTTAGAGCCCATATTTCTTTAGCAGTTACACTTCCGATTTGCTTCTCAACTCATTTAAAAGAATCATAGAGTTGGAAGAGACCACAAGGGCCATCCAGTCCAACCCCCTGCCATGCAGGTACTCTCAATCAAAGCATCCCTGACAGATGGCCATCCTGCCTCTGTTTGAACATCTCCAAGGAAGGAGACTCTACCACTCTCCAAGGGTATGTGTTCCACTGTCGAACAGCCCTTGCTACCAGGAAGTTCCTCCTAATGTTGAGGTGGAATCTCTTTTCCTATAGCTTGCATCCATTGCTCTGGAGCAGCAAAAAACAAGCTAGCTCCCTCCTCGATATGACATCCCTTCAAGTATTTAAACAGGGCTATTGTATCACCTCTTAACCTTCTCTTCTCCAGATTAAACATCCCCAGCTCCCTAAGTCATTCCTCATAGGGCATGGTTTCCAGGCCCTTCACCATTTTAGTCGCCCTCCTTTGGACATGCTCCAGTTTCTCAACATCCTTTTTAAATTTTGGTGCCCAGAACTGGACACAATATTTCAAGTGGGGCCTGACTAGAGCAGAATAGAGTGGCACTATTACTTCCCTTGATCTAGACACTGGTTTTGACATGTAGTGCCCTGAATGGCTTGGGTCTAGAACAGCTGAAGGACCACCTCCTCCTGTATGAGTCTGCCCAAAATCTGAAAGTATGTTCCACCACCTCTGAATGTCAAGTTGGTCAATGCAGGGCTTTCTCTGTACTGGCATCTAAGCTGTGGGTCTCCCTCCCAAGAGAAGGCAAGCTGGCTCAGTTCCTTTGGAGCTTTTGGTGAGAAGCCAAGTTTTGTATAGCCTTTGGTCCTTTAAATTTTTGGACTGCTTTGTTTCTTTGATTTTTAATAACTACAGTGGTACCCCGGGATACGAAATACCCACGTTACGAAATTTCCGGGATACGAAAAAATCCCATAGGAAATAACTGTTCCGGGTTACGAAGGTTATTTCGGGTTACGAAGAAAATTTTGGTGCTTTTCGGCGCTTTTTCGCACGAAATCGCGGCTTTTCCCCATTAGCGCCTATGGCATTTCGGCTTGCGAATGCTTTTCGGGTTACGAAAGCGGCGGCGGAACGAATTAATTTCGTAACCCGAGGCACCACTGTATTTAAAAAATTGGCCAAGATAGTAAATCAGAGGTGTAGCTATGATATTGTAGCTACACTCATCTCCTGATCTGACCCCTCGAACCCACCTTAAAAGTCAGTCAGCATTCCCAAATGATAGAGTTCTGCACTGCTGGCAGGTGAAGTACTGCAGGATGACATGACTAGGCAGTGAACAATGTTATGAGGAACAAAAGCAAGGACTCCTGGGTCTGGTTACAACCCTTCATCATCACTATCTAGTGAAAGGGGACTGGTCACATCATCTTTCAGCATCCTGCTTCCCAGACACTGCAGAACCTCACCATTCAGGACAACTGACTGGCTTTTAAGGTGGATTTCACAGACATTTATAATTAATTTGTTTTATTTTGTTTTATTTATATACCGCTATTCCAAAGATCATAGCGGTGAACAGCAAGTAAGCTAATTAGCAAGTAAGCTAATTTGCCCCCAACAGTCTGGGTACTCATTTTAGCGACCTCAGAAGGATGCAAGCATGAGTCGAGCTTGGGCCCTTTTGCTGGTCTTGAACTCGCAACCTTGTGGTTTCGAGTGAATGGCTGCAGTACAGGCATTTAACCACTGCGCCACCAGGGCTCCATATTTATGTCATGGCAATGGCATTACAGTAAAAAATGTGATAGAGAACAGTTACATTGTTGGAATCCTAATTTACCAAATCATAATGGATTAAAAGCATGCTAGCTCAGTGTTCCAACTTGTTTTTGAGGAATGTTTTTATCTGTTATGCATTGTTTCATGGCCCTAGAGGTTTGAGAGGTGACAAACTAATACTTTAATTTAATGGATGAAATAAAAATGCAACTCCCACAACCCCCCCCCCCCCCCGCTGGCCATGTTGGATACAGCTGAGGGGAACTGTAGGCCAAAACCTGCTGAGGGCCAAAGATTCCCCACCCCTGCTGCAGACATTGGAAGGAGTGAACTCTCTATTTTAATCAGCACTTCTATGATTCAAAATATATTCCAGATGCTCTGATGGCAACAAGCCAATAAAATGGCACTAATTGTATTCAGAAGTAATGCAGCAGAGACCTCCTCAAGGCAATTTAATGTATGGAAGACTTGGGAGTTGTGCTGGAAATGGAGTATAACTTATTCAGCAAGTACACAATGAAGTTTACACTTGCCTCTGGATGTTGACATTTATCCATTATCCACAAACATAAACAGTCAAAGGCTTTCATGTCATTAATGTGGTGAATCCAATATGGACCGCTGATATAAATGTTATTGGCTGCTCCTTAAGAGCTCTTCATAATAGTAACAACTACTGTATGAGGAAGCACAGCCCAGTTACTCCATCCTGCTTCTAAGAAAATGGACACTGGCTATGCAGTTGGAGAATGATAGGCATTCAGTTTAACACATCTAAAATGCATCAGGTTAGGGAATGCTGACACAGAAGAAAAGTCAAGTCTCCCTCTAGGTATTTGGGGGTAGGGGCTGACGCATCATCACAATGGTCCAACCCAGAATGGGAAGAATTCAGAACCCAAACTGAAGATGTCTTTCATCCCTGTTGTAGAAAAAAAATACTCTCTTGGCTACAACCCATCCCACCTTCTTTAAACAATTCTGAGTTCTAATATTTTACTTTCTTTTCACAAACTGTTCACAGAACAGAATAAAAGAATTGGAAGGTCCCATAAGAATCATCTATTCGACCTCCCTGCCATATAGGAATACACAACTAAAACACTCTCTAAACCTCTGTTTAAAGACCTCCAAACTACAGTGTGCCACCCTCCAAGGCAAACTATTCCACTGCAGAACAGCTCTTCTCTGATATTGTTCCCTGCTACAGACATGCACATGTATATAAAAACGATGTTATGAAAACTGTAGAAAACACACCAAATTGCAATGCTAGTCCAGCAGAACTAGGAAGTGTCAAAAAGAATGCAGTGAAAAGTGGTACTAATCCCCTCCCAATACTAGCATTGCAGAATTCCATCATGTCAGAAGGTGGTGTAACATGGCAGCTGGCTGTAAAATACCTGCTAAAAGCAACCCTGGAAACAATTATAATCATGCCTTCTCTCCATGGGTTGGGGGAGATAGTAGCCAGTGAGACTTACATATCGCACTTTGGACATCGTAGCAGAACTAAAGTAAGCAATTCCTTTCTATTTCAGTGCCTCTGTACAATGTGGAAGCTGCTCAAATCAGCAGAAATCTGCAGAAATCAAAACCAAAAGACAACCAAACAGGGATCATCCCTCTCAGTCCATGCAATTATAGAGATTAATTTGAGATGAACACACAAAATGTCAGTCTCAAAAGTTTAACTCAACAGCCCAAAGAACCTAAATAAAGGTTAATAATAATAATAACAGGAATATTTTATTAAGATCATGTGCAGAATGTTTTTTTTCCTTCTTACCAAGTAACTACACATGGCCAAAGTACCACCATGATCAGAAATGTCCAGGTCACTATGTGCCACTTTACCACCACCACCACTCAAGGATTCTACTACTCACAATTAAAGATCCTCCTGCTGCTATTCCATATTTTTTCCTTCATAGATTTTCCCTGGTTAAGCGGGGAGGGGAGGGGGGAGGTAGGAGGACAGAGTCCATAAAGGGAAAAATCTTGATTTCATGCAGTTTTCAGTTAATGAGGCATTCTGAGACCTGAACCTCCTCCCCCTTCCCATGTCTTCATTTCAAGGATTTAAGGGATTTAAGCATTGATGATACACCTCAGACCAGGTGCTGGTTTTACAGCATGGATTATCTAACTGGCATCCAACTAAAGTCCTATATAGCCCAGCAATCTGTTCTCTCAGAGGCAAACCAGAGGTCCACTGGAAGCCCATAAACAGTGCAACAGCTCCCTCCTGCCTATGCTAGACAGAAACCAGTACTGAGAGGCAAACCACTCCTGAAACTGGAGATAATTTTCAGCTGTCATGGTGAGCAACAATCAGTATCCTTCATCAGGTCACTTATAAACCATACCAACAGCTTCAAAGGGAGTAGGACATTGGAGGCCCAAGGTTTAGGTTGAGGAGACACTTCCATAAGATCCAGGAAATGAAAATCAATGCAAATGGAGAAAATAATTTACTGACTGGGTGGATTTGGAGAGACCAGGATCAGAGTGAAAGAAGGGGTATAAAGAAAGGAAAGATAACAAATAGGATTAAAAAAGTAGGAGACCTCACTTCCCAACCCATTTCCTTCCTGCCTGTTATTCAGTAGGGAATGCCCTTCTGCTCTAAATGGCAGGATCTCTGTGAGGGTATCACTTTTTATCCTGTTTCTCCAACACTGCTGCTCCCCACCCCTACCTACCTTCAATGCCACTCAGGATCTTGAAGCACTTGGTAGTAAACCAGTAGGACATGATCAGGAGGATGACAATAAGGGAGGCATACAGGAGGCTGTCACTGTGTGGGGATTCCCTCTCCATGTCTCCATGCCAAATGTGCTCCCTCAACTCTGCCTTGGCTCTCCCAGTTGTATTTTGCGTTGATGCTAGCTTCTTCAAGGCAAAATTTTGAGTTCTCGGCCATGCGCACAAACCTGGCTCCCCAAACCAATTATATTAATTGTTCTCCTCCAACACATGGTGCCTGTCTAAAAATAACTGGCTGGCCCGGGGGGAGCCCAGTGGAGGGGGGGAGTGCAAGAGCATGGAGCACAGAACAAAAGCTACTGGGCCAAGAACAGGCCCTGTCTCAGGTGAATTGGCCAGCACCTGATACCCTTCATGAGCGAGCATCTCTCTGTCCCTCAGCCAAGGGTTCCACTTGAATGGGGTTCTCTTTTTCTCATACAGCTTTAATAATTGAAAAATGGAATTACTAAATTGTATTTAATTAAATTAATGTTAAAGGTATGCAAATAAGAACTGGCTGGGGTTTGGTGAGGTTTTTTATTATTTTTTGTTTGTTTTGCAAGGGTTGCCTTCTCTATGAGGAAATAACTCCTTTCACAACTTTCCCAGGTGGAGGTCAAAAGCAGCTAATTCTACCTACACCACCTCACTCTCACTTCCCCCTTGATTTACAAATGTAGTTCCTACTTCTTTATTTTACCCTCCCCATCCATCTCCTCCTTGCTGCTTAGATGTGCTGGTCTTCCAGAGGAAGACAAATAAGCGTTTCTTTTTTGGACTCCCATACAAAGAATCCCCCACCCCATCAGTGGTCATGCTAGCTAGGGTATTCTGTTATCCATTTTCCAACTCTTACATAAACATAAAGTGGATACTTCAGCTCCCTTTTAAGAAAAAAGAAACTCACAGGAAGCTCCTTACTACTGAGTCAGACTGTTGACTCAGTGTAATGCTGACTGATGACATCTCTCCAGGGTTTCAAAAAAGACATTTTCCTCACACTCCCTGGCAATATTAGGGATTGAATTTGTAGCTTCTTTATGCAGTAACTGCATGCAGCTCCTATCCCTGGGGATATCAGATGCCAGATACATTAAAGCTGTGGAGTCCAGAACTCTTGGCCAGCAAGTATGTGTATGTGTGATGTGCATGTATGCACACATGCATTAACACAATTAGTTAAGCTCCATCTATCAATGGATGCCCAACATTTTTCTACTTAAATTACAGCATTGGTCAAAAGAGCAGATGGAAGTGGCATGTTGAAGTAGAGAACAAAGAGATCAAGTATTTCAGTAGCATAAGGGCTAACACTGCATACTTCTGCTTAATGTTTAAAGTGTTGGAATCAAACTTTCAAGTTACACAAATCTCCTCCTTAGGTGTTCAAAGTGTGTGATGGGGGATAAAAACTAAATTAAAGAGTGTTTGGTTGATGTTGGAGAGAGGCATTACCAAGGGAGATTTTCAAAATCTAATTCAAGGATCAACCACAAAGTTTCATTTACAAAAGGGATATCTTGGAGACAGTTCACTTCACCCTGGCCAATTCTGATATCTTCAGTTGCACAGAGAGAAAGGAAATGAATTTCCTTTACCTACATAGTCCCAACATTGATCCTACACAGACAGAATGACATCTGCACTATATTTTGTTCCATGGTGGCTGCATCAAGAAGAAATTTAGTGCTGTATTTATCTTAACTGGGCTGTAAGGAGTTTATCACATGCGGGAGAAGTGTCCAAATCCCATGCATAAACGGGGTTTAAATTCAGGGAAATCCTGCAAAAGCAGGATTGTTTTCAAATGACGTCGCTCAAATTAAGCATTAACACGACATCAACCTGTGTTAGTTAAAATTGTGCTGCTTTTAGACTTTGGAAAAATCCGAAAATCTGTCAATTCAGTGAGCAGAGATGAGCCACCTGAAGTGTCAGAGACTCTGTCACAGACTACCTTTAGCACCCATGCCATACCTCAACTTCACAAGGATAAATGGTCTGGAACACAACAGCCATCAGCATCACCACCTCCCTCAGCCCTTCCTAGTAGCCATGCCATGCAAGGAAACTGCCCAGAATTCTGCATTTAGTCCACCACCCTTTGACAGTCACCACCAACACCACCATAATTTTCACAACAACTTGGATGTGTTTGGTATGATTCACAAACACAGTCTAGTTATAATATTTGCAACAATGCTATATAATCACCTCCTTCCAAGAGGTAAAGGAAATACTGGACTACATCTCCCATCTTCTGTCAATATGGTGATGATATTGGGTGAGAATGATGGGAATGGGACACTTGTCAGATGTACTGGACTAGATACTCCATCATCTGCCACAGAATGGTGGGCATGCTGGCTGATGGGAGTTATTGCCATGACACGCCACCAGTTTTATGTGCCTCATCTTTTCAGTAGCCCAGTGATAAAGGCTGGAAAATGTATAGTTCAACCTTCCAGCCACTGAGGTTACTGGAACATGTAGTGCCCTAAAACAATGAGAGTTGTAAATCAAAATACATATATTTCTAGTTCTAGTAGCCACACAACCTTTATAACTAGTCAGCTCCTTCCCTCTCCTTCCTGCCCCACCAAGCTTGACTTGCCAGAAGCACATAGTCTGAAGCCCATAGTCAGAAGCCAACAACTAGGTGCTACTGTCTCCCTTCTCTCACTCCATCTGTAAACTATAGCTACAAAGGAACTCAGACACCCAACCACCCACCAGTTCCTAAGCGAGACAGCACTGGCACTGAGCTAAAATTAAACAGTCACCACCTGCCTGGGTATAAATAGCAGACAGAGCTGCACATAGGCAAGACTTCAAGCTCCTCTGTGCTGTTGGTGTCACTGCACACTCCCAGTGACCCAAGACTTTATAGACTTAGGGTACAGCATGCCCTCCAGCACAACCTAGGACAGCCACATGTGTCAGACGTAGAGGTGATAAAAATCATGTTTTGGATTACAATTCCCAGAATCCTTTGGGTTTCAAGGAGTTTGATTGAGGCTGATTAAAGGTTTAGCTGAAGATCCTGGACATCCTGCCTCATCCTAGCAGGTCATCCTAGTTCCCTTCTGGGAAGGAAGCCAAAGAAGTCATTCCTCCTTGCCACGTAGGGAGGCAGCATTTTTGTACACTATAGCATGAGAGGGAATAGTGGAACACAGAGAATATTCGATTGTTATATAACAGCAGTGGATCCTTTGAAGTACCACAGCAGGCATGGATTGCCTACAGAAAGATTTGCTCCATATTCACCTGTGTATTCTATCCAGCTAGGCCATATGGAGGCAATCCAGAACCCTCCAGGTGTTTGGAACTAAAACTCTCACCTGCCCCAGCCAGCATGGTAAAGATGAAGAGAACTCCAATCCAAAATATTCAGAGGGGGTCTGGATTACATGTCACAGTTATAGTAATACTTTTAGCTACTAACATACCCTTTCTTACATTCACCTAGATGACCTGGCTTTTGTTCAATGGATACCATCTTCCCTACCCCCACTTTATTTTATCTGGCCATTAGGAGAGTTAAATGTAGGTCACAGCTGAATCTTATTATAGAGCTGCTAATCAGAGTGGGAGCTGATTATTAATAAAGCACAGACAAATATTGGCAAAAATCTATTTTGAGCCACTGATGTAACCGCTTCAGTCTGGTTGTCTGATCCAAGAATCATTTATCTTTGTCCAGGGTCACATAGTCCAGGGATATTACAGAACACTACTGCTTTTTTAGCAAGAAAGCCAGTGCTTTCTTTGAGATGGACCCCATGTCTTTAATGTCTGGATGAATAATACAGAAAAGGTTGCCTTTGGGAACATGCAGAGAGCCTTTCTCTCACTGTTGAATAACCATATTCTGTTCTTATACATCTAGAAGAAGTTGAAATGGTCTTCCAAGGAAAAGAGCTGTGCTCAACCCCCAAAGCACCTTTAAAGGAAGCATATACAATAAAATGCATTTATCACAAACATTAAATAGCATCATTGCTTTTGACACTTTAATGTTATTATTGATGTTGTTTTGTGCTTTCATGTCACCTCCAATTTACAGCCACCCTTTGTTAGGCTTTTATTGCCAAGATTTACTCAAAGATAGGGTTGCCATCCCTGAGGACCTCCAAACCGGGAAAAATGTAGGACAAGGTTTAAAAATGTAGCACCTTTTTCTGCCTGGTTGGGGCCTGGGAGACAGTGTCTCCCAAGCCCCAGCCAGGCCTCGGAGGACTCCGCGATCGCGGAGCCGCCTCCAGAGCCTCTCTGGGGGGGAATCCCGTGGGCGGGGCCAAACCGGGGCGGGACCGTGCAGACCAGCCCCAAACCGGGAAAGTCCTGCCCCCAGGCGGGATATGGCAATCCTACCCAAAGAGGGTTTGCCATTGCTTCCTCTATGGATCAGAGAACATGACATGGCCAAGGTCATTCAGTAGGCTTCTGTGGCTGAATGGGGATTTGAACTCTGGTCTTCTGGAGACCTAATCCAATCTGCACCAATCTGGTCCAAAACAAAGCCAGCCCTACCATTAGGCAGAGTAGGTCAGTCACCTCAGGAAGTATTTGTTGCAGGGCAGCAGCCAAGGCAGCCTCAGAGCTGCTCCTCTAGAGCTCTTCATCTGTTCACCCCCATTTGAGGACCAAACTCTATATGTTACACAACCTGTCCTCTCACTCTCTACAGTTTAGTTTGCTGCCTCAGGTGGGGTGGAAAATATCATTCCATTGATAGTCCTGAAGTGAGAGTCAGTGCCAGTGCAGTCCCTTTTGTGCACAGAATGGAAAGAGGGTGCCTATTTGGTCTCCACTTCACTTGTTGCAAGGTATTATGGGCTAACACTCTCAAAAAAGTGACTTCCTCATGTTCAAAAATGCATTCTCCATCTCTCAGACAAAGAGAGATAGTTCTAAGGTGGAGAGTGTCTTATGCCTGATATTTGGCAATACAATGGTCAAAAGTTTAGAAAATCCAGTTCTGTGACAAAGGGCACATACAGACCTGTGACGTGTGTCATACCAGTAAATACTGCTGTTTCTTATTTCTCTATGTTGACTTTTTAAAAAATTTACATGGTTCATTTGTGGGGGGTTTGCTTGTGATGTGGGTTGTGACATTACCATAGACATAAGTGTTACTTGGCAGTTCTGGGGACCCAAAAGTCTTGGTTCCTGGTTGGCTAAAGCCATAGAGAATCAAATATTGACTCTTGAATGCATTCACAACTAAATCCTCATATCAAGCTACAAACATGAGCTTTGATTATAAATGGAGGGAAAAACTGACAAAAGAGGACAGAAAGAAAAACTATATTTTTATTTTAGTTGGCTGTCAAAAGAGATGTGTGTTGTCATTAAGGGCATGGGACTTGAAACATTGAACTTCTTTCTCAGGTATGAGTGCTTCATTGTAATTAGGCACTTAAATAGTATATTTTAATATGTTTATAAATGGTGTTTTGGGATCCTTGCAGAAACATCAAAGCCACAACAAGCATACTTTACACCAAAGATACCACATTATTTTAGAGTCAACTTTCTGCTTCACTTTCCAGGTAATAAATCCAAGCACTCCTTATACTAATTCAGTTATCATCACCATAATCTTTACCAGGCAAAGGGCAGAAAGTTTTCATGCACATTCTGTGAATCAACAGACTGAATGGATTCAGTTCCCAGTTCAAGGAGATGCCCTATCAGAACAAAAAGTGCCAAACCAAGTCCCAATATACCAAATGCTAAAACTATATTAAACAACAAAAGAATGTAATTTGGAATCACAGCAGGTAGAAACTTTCTACTATCAACAAAATTAATTTGTAAAATGCTGCTTTTCACCTTTTCCAAACCATGTCAGCACATCGTCAAAAAGCAGCACACAACTATGCCTGAATCTTAACAGGCCAGAAACAGTCCTAGGCTCTAGGACAACTAATCAATGGTCTAGAAAGAGGCTGGGATAAACAATGCATACAGGAGGTGCAACATCCTAAAGGTTCACAGACTTTGGGTACTCCTGGATTCAGCCCTGCATCTGGAGGCCCAGGTTTCAGCAGTGACCAGCAGTATATTTGAACAGTTAAAGCTAGTGCATCAACTGTGCCCATTCAAATCTGACCACAATAACACATGCCTTGGTTACATCCCATTTTGTTTACTGTAATGCACTCTATGTGGGACTGCCTTTGAAAAGTGCTCAGAAATTTTAGTTGGCCCAAAGAGCTGTTACCAGATTGCTGACTGGGGCTGGGTACAAGTAGGGTTGCCATCCCTGGGGACCTCCAAAATGGGGGAAATGTAGGCCAAGGTTTAAAAATGTAGGACTTTTTTTTTGTTTTGTTTCCTGGCCAGGAAATTTTAAAAAAAAAGGTCCTACATTTTTAAACCTTGTCCAAGGCCTCGCTGGGGCCTGGGAGACAGCGTCCTTCAAGCCCCAGCCAGGCCTGGGAGGACTCCACGATCGCGGAGCCCCATCCAGGGCCTCGCGGGGGGGGGAATCCCAGGGGAATCCCCCGCCTCCCCACGCGCCCTGGCCACCTTCCCCCGCCTCCTCTCCTCCCTGCGCGGAGGAGATGCTGCCTCCTTCCACCTTCGCCTCCTCCGCGCGGCCTGGGGGAGAAGGGGCGGAGGAGGAGGGTGGCGCGGGGGCACGGGGAGGCACCGCCTTCAGCTTTGCCTCTTGCGCCCCAGGCAGGCCTCACTGCCCTCCTCTTCTTCCCCGCCTCCCCGAGGTGGAGGAGGAGGGCAGCGTGGCCTGCCAGGGGCGCAGCAACCCAGGCTGCAACCGGGGGGCTCCCAGTTTTGGGGCTGCACCCGTGCCGGGAGGGGCCCGGGGCCCCCAAAATCAGAAAGTTCCCGGTTGCAGCCGGGTTATGGCAAGCCTAGGTACAAGGAGCACACTCCTCTTTTTTCCCAACATCTTCACAGTCTATTTCCAAGCACAATTCAAAGTACTGGTGATGACATATAAAGTCCTATATGGCTTGGATCCAGGCTATGTGAAGGACTCTGTCTCCCTGTATGATTCTATTATGGAGAGAAGTGACCAGTTGGGGTCCCAAAGGGGTCTGTCCTGGGCCCAGTGCTATTCAACATCTTTGTCAATGACCTGGATGACAGAATTGGGAGCATACTTATCAAATTTGCAGATGACATCAAATCAGGAGGAGTAGCTAACACCCCAGAGGACAGGATCAAAATTCAAAATGACCTGGATAGACTAGAAAGTTGGGCCACAGCTAACAAAATGAAATTCAACACGGAGAAATGTAAGGTACTGCACTTAGGGCGGAAAAACCCACAGGGACCACAGAAATGCTGGGGAAACTATTCTTCAAATCAGTACATTTCTAGACCACAAAAGGATTCTGTCATTGTAGAACCACAGCATTAAACTGTGACTCTAGAGACCAGGTTTTGATTCCCGGATCAGTCATGAAATCCACTGGGTGACCTTGGGCAAGTCACATGGTCTCAGGGGAAGGCAACAGATGCTGTTGCAAGAATTATGTTAAATTTCTATAGTTGTACAGTTTCCAAATGGGACTCCACAGAAAATCAAACAGAGAAGGACTCAGCATACTTCATGACCGGAAAAGTCCATAGCTTGTACATAGGTTGCAATCTGTTCTAGCAAAACCACCTGAAGCTCATTTTTCTAGGTTACAATCTTCACAAAGTATGACTGCACAAACCAAAGATTTAATACTAATCATATCCTTCAACTTGGCTCTCAGTGTGCCACTGCTAAGAAAATATAATTCTGTTTACAGAGCAGACCTTCCACTTATCAATGGAGGCGCCAGGATAATTTCCTTCCAGAGGATGGGGTGAGATGGGACCAATACATCATATGCATTATACTGCAAACAAGGGAACCTGGAAAGCCTAAGTGCACATGTGTCCTGCACAATGAACATCTTCTGCAAGGTACTCCAATGTCCTTAGTAAAGCAAGGTGACTGCAGAAAGATCCAGCGACTGAGACCAGATTTGGGGTCCTGGGACTATCTCACAGCAGAAGTGTGCATGGAACCAACCTCTGGTAGTTCCAGCATCATCCAGGGTCATCATTTTACTGCCCAGGATCACACAGCAATTATCACTATAAAAGATTAGTCAAAGAAATATTGATTCCTCATACCTCCATTCCAAAGAGCCAAGGTGATCTATGGGGAAGGCAGAGAGAGAAGTTTTCTCCCTCTTCGTGCTTTACCCCTACACTCTAGGACTTTGATGTCCACCCCACGAAATGCACACATGTCCCAGGCCCTCTGTCATGACTTACCTGCTCTATCAAATATGCCAGTTCCCAACTTCAACTCACCCCTGCTCCAGAATCTTGGAAAAACTTACCTTGAGACAGGGTCCCAGTGACAAACTGGTAGAAGAAACGGATCATCCGCCCTAGCTGCCTCTTGCATCGTTGCTGGCAGTGAGTCATAGCACAAATTATCCTGTGGCAAGGCAGTACCTTGGGGTGCCCTCCAAGCAAAGAAATAGTTCCCCACACTCCAAGCTAGGCCAGGTGAAAAGTAAAAATTCTGGCAGAGAAACGTCGACTGGTGTCTTGTGCTCTCCTCTCTGACAGTGCCCAGACATCCAAGTCAGAGCAAATGCTAATCAAACCAGAACTCTTGACTTCAGACAGGCAGCAGATTAAGACAAGGAGGAGAAGGGGGAAGAAGTGGTGGTTTGAACTGAGGTAATCCAGTTGGGATTGTTGGTGGCAGAGGCAAAGTGTGAGCAGAGGTGCTCCTGGCTCACTGAGAGAGCCAGAGCAACAATTGCTAGCAAACAGACACACCCAGAGCTTATTTCCCAGTGCTTCAGGGAAACTTGGAATGATTCTTGTGCAGAGCTAGGAATGATCCTTGTGCTGCCACCTCAGCTTTGTATTGTTCAGCTGAAATGCAAGGGATGCTGCCCCTCCTCAGGTACACCTCCACACTCAGAGTGGAGAGGAAGGCAGAAACCACAAAAGGGGCAGTACCAAGTAGCTCTCCCAGCCAGTCACGGGCCCCCTTAGAAGAAGGCAGCTGGCAACCCACTGTTCTGGAGGAGTGTCCTCTTTCAGGCTTTGCCATGCAAGTGCCTGTCTGAATCCTTGCCTTGCCTTGCCTGGCATCATCCTCCACCACACCCAACACTTCACAGCAAGGCTCCCTGGAAACCAGAGGCAGCGCCCGTTGGCATGGCAATGGTCTGACTCCACAGGTCCTGCTGACCAATGGAGGGCTGTCTCCTCCTAGCTCCTTGACTGAAGATGGCACAAGGATGCTCTTACCAAAGTGGGCAAAAGTACAAGTGGATGAGCATAATGGATAGACTGCTCTTCCTCCAGCTCTCACTGTGCAACAGCAAGGTGGGGGCAAAATCATCCCACAGACTATATCAGAATCATACAACACTGAGTGATAAGAAGATGCAGCTGGACGAAAAGAAAAGGATAAGTGAGGCAGCTGAAAATGAACCAGCTGGTCTCTTTACTTGAAATGGATCTGAATGAGCAGGACAGGAGAATTTCACCCCCAAATAGGGTTGGAGTGGCCATATTCAGAGTTGGGCTCACTGCTTTTGTGAAATTTGTGATGAAACCTACACCTTTTATACTTTGGCCAAGCTTGTTAATGCTTTCCAATGATGACATGAAATGGAATGGGGATATGTTTTATGATAAGTAAGGAACTTGACTAGATGCTTTTCCTGCTAAAACTGAGCATAGCTCTTGAATGAGAAAGAACCAGAGAGAAGGCTAATTCACTTTCAGACAAGTTCCTAATCATAGACTATCTACACCTAACACACCACCATGGTGTAGAAAAAGTAACTTTGAGGGGTTTCAACTCCCATTTGTAACTTTTTCAATCTCTGAAGCATGATATAGCTAGCAGGCTTTTGACATGTCTGATTAATAGTATAATATGCTTGGGCCCTGTGCATGGTATTGGGCAACGTCAGCAGAATGGGATTTAAGTTGTACATGTACATCACTTGGTATGTTTTATTAAGAACAAGAAAAAATAATTAAGAATAAAGAGGGGTTATGAGGAGGGCCAAATAAAACTGAGGCCGTGGCAGAGGGAGAAGTGGGTGTTAATACTTTGCTGTTCCTATTCTTGCAAATAATAAGCATGAGGGTAAAGGATTCTAGTTGGGACCACACTGTGGCAATGCCATATCCTGTTCTTTACTCCTTACCAAAGTCTCAAAATGGCTCAGTCTGTTCATGCTTAGTCTTTTAAATTAAGCCCAAAGACAAAGATCTCGCTGGTTTGGTTTTCAAAGCGGGTACCATTTCCCACTATGGAAGCTTGTACACAGCTAGCAGAACATCCCCAACTAGGGTTGCCATAATGGAGGACCTCCGAACCAGGACAAATGTAGGACCAGGTTTGAAAATGTAGGACTTTTTTTTTTT
>NC_056524.1:212261338-212264304 GCF_019175285.1 Sceloporus undulatus
CCCGGTTTGGGCGCCAAACCGGACCGGGACCGGGACGGCACCGCCCAAACCGGGACTGTCCCACCGGGGGGCGGGATATGGCAACCCTATCCCCAACACATGGCCATCTAGCCTCTGTTTAAAAACCTCCAAAGAAGGAGACTCCAACACAATCCAAGGGAGTGCATTCCACTGTCAAAACAGTTTTTACCATCAGGAAGTATTTTCTAATGTTGATGTGGAATTTATTTTCCTGTAGCTTGTTCCCATTGGTCCAGTTCCTATTCTCTGAAGCTGCAGAAAACAGATTTGCTCCATCTTCAGTTTGTCATCCCTTCAAATATTTAAACAGGGCTATCATATCACCTCTTAACCTTCTCTTCTCCAGGCTAAACATACCCAGCTGCCCAAGTCTCTCCTCATAAGGCATAGTTTCCAGACCTTTAACCATTTTGGTTGCCCTCCTCTGCACATACTCCAGCTTGACAACATCCTTTTTGAATTGTGGTGCCCAGAACTGGACACAGTCCGGGAGAGTATAACTCCATCTAGCATGAGCTGAATCCCTAGTCTCAAATCTGTCTATCTGTTGGAGTATTTTCATATACATAATGAGATAATAATGGAGATGGGACCCAAGCCTAAACGTGAAATTCATGTATGTTTCATATACAGTTTATACACATAGTATGAAGGTAATTTTATAATTGTGTATAAAATAATAATAATATTGTGTATGAAACAAATTTGTGTACATTGATAGAAAGCAAAGGTGTCACTAACTTAGCCACCCATGTAGAGAATTTTGGATTTTGGAGTATTTCAGATTTCTGAATTCTAGATAAGGAAGATTCAATCTGTACTGTGTACTAAAATCTCACTGTGCAGCAGCTGTTACCAAAGTGATATCTAACCATTTGTACTTTCAGCCACCCAAAAGTTTAGCATCACCATCCTTTCCCACCTCACTTTTTAAACTCCAAAGTATGGCAACATATGGCTCACTGCTCTACTAGAATCTCTGTGAGCTAACAGCTGTTTTTTGTAAAGGCTCACCCACCCACTATTTGAATGCATTTGTGTATATGCTATATAAGTTATTCTAAAGCAGGGGTGGAGATAGGAGGTGGGGATCACCAGTAGTTCCAACTTGCTTGTCAGCAATGTCACATTGCTCAGGTGAGGAGGGTATCTGGGGGCCATTATGGAGAAGCGCCATCTTTTTCATGGTTGTTTGTTTTTAACTATTTGGGGGCAAAAATAATCACCTGCAATTTGGGTCTGAGAATATTTGGGTGATGCTTTGGGGCCTAAAAAATGGGGTCCCGAGGGCTGCACTTTCCCCATTTCTGTTTTAAAAAGATTCAGGGCAGGTCAAAATCCTATCTTACCTACAGTGTACACTGATCCCAAACGGTGAGGTACACATGCATGGATACATGTGAACACGCATATCTGGCATGTGCAGAATGTCATAGCTGAACATACCTCTGGTTAACTACATACCATAACGTGCATTGTCTAGTACAAAAAATAGGTAGGTAGTTCAGTTAGGCAGATATGCATGTGAACATGCACATGATGCAGTGGTATGTGTGTGTAGATGTGTGTGTATATACATGTGCACTCATATGGGCTTGAAGTTCACTCTTATGCTACTCTGCATCTAAAGTATACACATAGGGTTGGAAGGTCTGTGCAAACTGGATCACAGAAAATGATAGCCATGCAGTAGTAATTATTCCAGATGATAGTCATTTTCTATCTTGGTATTTAGCTGCATCCTCTGCAGGGAAAATGTTGGCAAGAGGCAGAAGAGAGCAATACATGTCATAGCTGGGCTTGACAAAAAGAACTGGACAAACCCACCAACATTTTGCTTTCCTAAAACTCTCAGTTCTACTCTACTTTAAAAAATATACTTGTAATGTTACTTGCTGATCACTGTGCTTCTCCATCCTTCCGTGGGCTGCTAAGACTTTGCTCAAGAAGAATGACATGTTATTTTAGTTTAGAATACACAGTACATAAAAATGCAGGAAGAGATTCTTTAATCTCTATAGTTCTTTGATCACTGTGCCTCTTTGCACAGGGTCCCCAACTATCAAGCTATTACAGCAAGTGCTGGAGAAGGAGGACATCTAGTGGGAGAAGATGGTCGTATTTCTCTTTTATCACACTGAGGATTTTGCAGCTTTTTGCAGCTCTGATCTGACGTGACTGTGGGTCCAACAATGAGAATTCACATGATAACATGATGTGTTATCACACGCAATTCCTTTCTATGGGAGCTCCTTCTGTGACACTTCCGCAGTGATTCCAAAGTGACTCCTCATTTTGGTGAATTCAGTAAAAAGTGAATTCACAGAATTCGCATTCAAGCTCACTTCGATTTCACTCCGAATTGGTCTGGTGTGGAATGCAATTTTGCTTCCCTCCCAGTACAACCCCACAACTCTCCAAAGAGGCAAATTTCCCATGATGCTGCGCTGCAATTTTGCCCCAATTGTTTCCATTGCTCGGAAGGGTAGATGACAGGGATGGAGGGAATGAAACAGGAGGCTGGGGTGAGAGATGGGAGCAACGGAGGGGGCCATCAGAGGCTGGGGGGGAGCAACAAACTCCAGTTCCCAGAATTCCACAGCCTCGAACCAAGGACCCCACAACAAACTCCAACTCACAGAATTCCATAGCAGTGAGCCAGGACAGTGAAAGTGGAGTCAAACCAGAGAATTTCCCAAGTGCGGATGTAACCTAAGAGAAGGTAACTGTTACAAAGGGAAGGAGAGTGGATTGCATTCAGGGAGGTGGTACTTTAGGAAGCATGGAGAATAAGGGAAACCGGATCATTTCTGCAATCCTCCAAAATGGATCTCCTTCAGATCCAAAGGATTTACTTCCAAGTAAACCTGCAGCTTCTACACTGATTATTTTGCAGTGAATAATAATAATAATAATAATAAATGGATGGGGGCTCTGACACGGAG
>NC_056524.1:212264404-212491506 GCF_019175285.1 Sceloporus undulatus
GTACTTTAGGAAGCATGGAGAATAAGGGAAACCGGATCATTTCTGCAATCCTCCAAAATGGATCTCCTTCAGATCCAAAGGATTTACTTCCAAGTAAACCTGCAGCTTCTACACTGATTATTTTGCAGTGAATAATAATAATAATAATAATAATAATAATAATAATAAATGGATGGGGGCTCTGACACGGAGGATAGATATAGATGTGGCTGAAATAGATGAGAATGACAGGAGAATAGATGTAGATGTGGCTGAAATGGATGGGGGGCTCTGACACGGAGGACCCGTTTGAATTTGGCTGCCAGGGATGGCAAAATAGAAGGGAGGAAGAAACATGCAGCAGTCATTCAGGTGAGGCTAGCATTCACGTAAAAGTGGAACCAGGCTCCTTTCTTAACCCCAGAAGTGCAAAGGTTTAAGATGCATTCAGACCCTCACTGAGCATGCACAAGGGTCCCAATTTGAATAGTTGAATCTGCATGGTATACACTGGTGTGGTAATACAATGTGCACTCACTCTGCTTTGCGTGAATCCGCATCACATGACTTGCCTTGGATTTGATTCGCCCTCGATTCGGAAGGGCAACGGAAGGGCAACCAGGTGTGATAAAACATGTGTGTTATAACGTGAATTTGCATAGCTGAACCAGGAGTCACCCTGGATTTGAGCTGCAAAAAACCTCTGTGTGATAAACACCCAAGATACTCCCTTCCCTTACAGCCTTTGGAAACATTATCTTTCCTTAGCCAGTATGGGCAAGGAATTATTATTATATTATTATTATATTTATTTGTATCCTACTCTTTTCCCAGAACTGGGACTCCTGTGTCTTCCCAGAGACCCTTTGGGAAAAAGAGAAGGAGCCTCTATTCCCCCAAGTCCCTTTGCCTCCCAAGCTCTCCTGCCTTTTCCCAGAGCCCCTCTGGGAAAAAGAGAAGAAGCCTCTATCCTCCCAAGTCCCTTTGCCTCCCAAGCTCTCCTGCCTTTTCCCAGAGCCCCTCTGGGAAAGGAAGAAGGAGCCTGTCCCTTTGCCTCCGAAGCTTTCCTGTGTCTTCCCAGAGCCCCTCTGGGAAAAGGAGGAGCCTTCATCCCCCCCCAAGTCCCTTTGCCTCCCCCATTGCTCCCTCGGCTGTCTGGGGGGCGATCGAGCAGGCATGTAATAATAGTTTTTAAATGATGTTCAATGGGTCTCCTCACACTTCGGTCTATGCATATAGAGCAGGGGGGGAGGTTGCAGGGGAGGGGTGTAATGTGTTTACCGTGTCTGGAGGTCAATGTAGTAATTTGCTGTGTTTGCACACCTGACAGAATGCCTAGGAGATCGAAAGCTTAATTTAAAAAAAATAAATTTGTCTACACATGCAATTGTCTTACCCTGTTTCCCACTCCACTGGGGGAAAGGCTACGTGAATGGGAGAAAATAGTGCCAGTAATGCAGGAAAGAGAACAAAGTGGGTGACACCCCCAGGCCAACCCCTTGAGCACTGCTCCTCCCATCCCCAAGTTCCCGAATTGGACACCCTTGTCGTTCCCATTCATTTGCCCCAAATCAGACTCAGGAGGTGCAGGAAAAACCTCCAAAAAAGTACAGTCAAGCCCCCTTGATTTGGGTTTTCCCTAGAAAAATTGATTACATGGGGATCAGATCCGAAATGCAATGAGAACGAAATTGGCGCAATGAGGATCAAATGTGCGCTCAAATGGGAACGATGCCCCCATAATCCGAGTCTTGATCCACTTTATAAGCCAGTGGGAATGGGGCCAAACTCACAGAGTAGGTCTTCAAATAGGCTTTTGCCCATGTTTGGTCAGATTCACTTTGAGTCTCCCACAAACATCACTCTAGTCTCTATCTCACTTCATCACCATCAGGAAGGCCAAAATCCCAAAGCTAGGACAACTAGCACCCATACTGGCTAAGACATTCCAGTAATGGCACTTTAAAAATAAGAAGCCCAAGTGCAGATATGATTGTCCACTGATGAAGAACACAGAGCTTGTAAGATACAGGCAAATACAGACAGGGATCTCCAAAGCTGTCCACAAAGTTGGCTGAGCCATGTGGAGGGCAAAGACCCCCATTATGGTTTCTATGTGAATAGAGTCCACTGCAAGTTTTACTCAATACTTTAAAGGATATAGATTCAGCCTTTTAGATAGTTCCTTTAAAGTTCACACTAAAACCTAGAGCAAATTCACAATCTCACTGATGTGGAAGCCACCAGCTGCCACTGCCTGGGTTTTCATTTGAACTTTACCAACTTATTTTTATTTATTACTTTTCCATGTGTTTGTTCAAGTAGTTCAATACATGGCTCCCCACACATTAATTTTGTCTTCAAACCAACTCTATGATACAGATCAGGCTAAGAGACACTATTCCTGTGCTTTCTGCTGCTGCAGCTTCCCTTCCAAGTGCATGCCTAGAGCCAGCTCCCTAGATTGGTAAAATTATGGAACAGGATTTACAAGTACTTCTCTGGGCTTCTACCAGTGCAGTCTACTCAGGCATAAGTCCCATTGACTTCAGTGGGGCTAACTCTTTGGCTAGTGTCTACTCTACATCATTCAGTTTTTCTCAATGGCCCCAACCAGTGCCTGGCTTTTAAGGATGCAATTTCATCCTTACTTACCTGGGAGTAATCCCCTTGATATCATATCATCAGAAAGGGGTTGGCCTAGTGGACATTTCCAACAAAAACCATGGACCCAAAAACCCACAAAGGAAGAGACAAAGAGAGCCAACCATACCAAACAAGAAGCTACTGGGACATTAACTGAGTAGTAAGTCATATACAATCATTAAATCATTGAATCATAGAGTTGAAAGAGACCATAAGGCAACCCAGTCCAACCCACTGTCATACAGAGAAGACACAATCATAGCACTTCTGACAGATGGCCAGTCTCTGCTTAAAAACTTCCAAAGATGATCCACCATGCTCAGAGAAAGCATACTCCACTGTTGAACAGCTCTCATCATCAGGATGTTCTTCCTAATGTTTAGGGAGAATCTCTTTTCCTGTAGTTTGAATCCATATGATAAGATCTGGTTTCTATCTAAACTCCTTGATCAAGCTATCTCTTCAATCTTTCTACTGTTCTTCACTTGCATCTTTCAAGCCTTGACTTGTCTCTCCTCCTTGCCACAAGCTAGATCAGACACCAAGAGATAATTTGTTCTCAAAGTCCCAGGACCAAAGATGGTGCTTTTTAACACTGTGGACAGCCTATAAATCCGGACTAGGGAAATGTGGTCCTTCAGATATAGTTAGCAAAGACATCTGTATAATGTTGTTATATGTATGCATTTAATATCCCACCCCACCCCCAAGCTGGAATTATGATAGTTGACAACACAAGTAAAATTCCATATTTAAAACAAGCATTGAATTTAAATAATTTTAAAGACATTTTAAAATATAACAAAAAAAGGGGGGGTGCAGGTGGAAATGCAACACTGCCCTTTGTAAGACATTTCCATAGCAGCAAATTAATGGTGAAAAGCCTATCAGGGTAAAAAGATGTTTGGCCAGCACAAGGAGCAGAGGGGCAAGCTTAGTCTCCTGTGGTAAGTTGTTTCACAGTAAGGAAAGAGGTGTGCTTTTAAGTTCCTTGCACAAGGAGATATTCAGTGCCTCCTTGCACAATGCCTTGTTTGCACAAGGCAGCTTCATAGCTCTGACTCTTGCCTCCATGGCCATTTAATGGCCAGAGGAAGGGGGCAGCCTGAAGCAAAAGAGCAGCACCAGATACCTGGGCTTTCCTGTATACTCAGAACATTAACGGAGTGGAAAAGAAGCCCCAACAAATGTAAATTCATTCATGAAATGTTATACTCTATTAGCATCATGTAGGATCGCAGCTGCAGCTTTTCAGATAGGCCAAATCTTGCTGGAGAATTGCATTAGTATAAAAATAACTTTACAGGAGATTGCACTTTCTCAGGTGTTGTGTACATGTGGGCCATAATGCAGCACATGCACAGGCCTCTCTGTCTCACTTTTGACTTGGTGATTGAAGCGTTAAATGACAGTGGGGATGATCTCAAGACTACAGAGCCCATTGTACAACCAGTTGCTCTAACTCAACAATGCTAGCATGTAAAGATAGAAAGGAATCCTGTAGCACAGTGGTACTCAAACATTTTACCCTTGGGACCTTCCACTTTACATCTACATGTGGATGTCACACTCCACCCACTTGATGTAATATATGAATAAAAATATTTTATTTATTTACTGTGCATATTTTCATTCACATATTCATGTATATTCATATTTTAACATTTTCTAAGGAAATAATATCATATGATTCTATGATTCTAACAGTTTTATTGAAATAAACTCAATATTCAACTCAACACATGTATACATTTTACACATAAGAAAGTCTGGGAAGGGGAGGAAGAGGAGGGATCAGAGCCTCCAAGTCTCACAGCCCCCTTGAGCAACTCACACACACCCCAGGGATCCCACCCCACCATTTCAGAACCACTGTTGTAGCACCTTTCAGACCAACAAAGAGAAAGAAATGTGTAACATAAACTTTCACAGTAAATGACAATAACATCTGGTTAACAGCTCTTTTGCTAGGACTTATCATATGACATTGCCTTTTTTCTGTTGTTACCTCTGTGGGAGATCTTTTGGCAGGTGCTTCTTTTTATTCATGCAAAACCTTTATGAATGACCTCCTTTACTGCTTGTTGATGCTAGAATTTGCAGTGTGATAAATGACCTCTGCTTTAATCCTAATTTTGTTGGACATTGGCCAGGCTTTAGGTGCTGCTTGCCCTTTGCTTGCTAGTGATCAGGGACAAAGGAATTCCTGACTTGAGCAGACTACATAAATTACTGGCAGATTAATAATTTTCATTTGCCAGTGACTAGTCTATCTTGAACCAGGAAGTTTTGCCCCCCACTTTCCCAGGAAAAAAAGGCCTTTTTAAGTACTGGACACTCCTGGGTGGTACTGAGTGGACATTGCCAAATGCTTTGGGTGAAAATTATTAGCACAAACAAAGGCTGTAATGCTGGCGAGATTACAAAGGTGCAATAAAAAAGATAACAGTCCCGATTTCATAGCACTTTTGAAAAGAACACAATTTTAGCAGAAGAACCTGGTGTAATAAAGTATGTAGATTTCATCAGATGTATGCTTTTCTAAGAACATATAGAACTGTGGCCAGTGTTGGACCCTTTCACTTATATAGGCCTGTTGCTATGAACAACATTGTTCTTCATAAAGGTCTCGGGATACAAGGATGAATAAGCAGGTTGTAGCACTCAGGAACAATGTCATTCCTAGAACTGGGTTTGGCCAACAGAGTTTGTTAGGACCCCACCCCAAGGTTTAGGTGAAAACCTTTCAACCTTATGTTTCCTTTTGAAGACAGTCTGCTTTTCGAGGGATCCCCTTATCCCTGGGGAGTTTGCTACACCCAAAGAGTCTTTGCTCAGAACCTTCCCTCAGGCAGCTTGGATGCTTCTCCACTGGAACAGCCTTCCAGTGGGGGGCATGGCAGGTGTGACTTCCAAAATGCCATGTGAACACCAATTAATTCTCTAGTAACTGCTCCATATATCCCTCCATTAACTGGACTGTTATTCGTTCAGAGTACCATAATTCTCTCACAGTGCAATCCTATGCCTGTTTATTCTGGAAAGAATCCCATTTTATCCAAATTCCAAAGTATGCACAAAACTGCAGTTTGAGGGCCCTGTTGTCAAGACTATTTTAGGTTTCCAGCTGGTTTCTATGTAGTTTTGCTATTTAATTACAAAAATAAAAATAATCTACTCCCAATTCTGTCTTGTGAACAAAACATTTGTATAAGTGGTTTAATATTTCAAATGCCCCAGAGTCATTACATCTGTTTATAAAGGGATCTAAAGCTGCATGTGTAATAAAAATTTACACCAGTCTTTTATCTTGCTGTTTCCTCTTGTAATTGCTCCTCCCAATGCAACAAAAGTGTTCATACTTCCAATGACGTATACTTGGAGAGAAAGCACATTATTTTCGTGAGATGCACATGATACAATGCCAGTGGCAGCTGGGGGCTATCACATCAATGGGGTAGTGAACCCCTTTTGAATTTTAGTCCAAATTTTAAAGGAGCTATCTCAGGTTGTTCTTGTGGTTGTGTACCCTCAAGTCATTTCCAACTTATGGGAACCCTAAGGAGAATCTATCATGAGGTTTTCTTGGTAAGATTTTTTCAAAGGGTTTGCATTGTCTTCATCTGAGGCTGAGAGAGTGTGAACTGCCCCAGATCACCCAGTGGGTGACTATCCAAATTCTGAGTGGTGATTTGAACCCTGGTCTCCTCAAGTCTTGTTCTACAACTCAAGTAGGGTTGCCATAATGGAGGACCTCCGAACCGGGACAAATGTAGGACCAGGTTTGAAAATGTAGGACTTTTTTTTTTAATTTCCTGGCTAGGAAATTAAAAAAAAAACGCCTCCTACCTCTTTAAAACCCTGTTCCTCTCCTCCTCCTCCGGCTTCGGAGGACGCCTAGGCGGCTCCCAAGCCGGAGGAGGAACGGGGGCCGTTGGAATCGACGGCGATGCCGCGGTGCCAAGCAGCCCCCCCTCCTCCCGGCCGAGAGGAAGCCTAGGCCGGCTCTCAGGCGGGAAGGGCGGGGAGAAGCGGCACAGCGGCGATCGCCGGGGTCCAGCTTCCCCCCCCTTCCCGGCCTGAAGGGAGCCCTAGGCCGGCTCTAGGCCGGGAAGGGCGGGGAAGAAGCTGGCAACCGCGGCGATTCGCGGGGTGCCAGGCTTCCCCCCGCCCTTCCCGGCCTAGAGGGAGCCCCTAGGCCGTCTCAGGCCAGGAAGGGCGGGGGGGGAGGAAGGGGAGAGCTTGGCACCGCGGCGATCGCCGGGGTGCCAGGCTTCCCCCCGCCCTTCCCGGCCTGAGAGGAGCCCCTAGGCCGGCTCTCGGCGGGATAGGGCGGGAGAAGCTTGGCACCGCGCGGATCGCCGGGGGTGGGGGTGCCAGGCTTCCCCCCGCCCTTCCCGGCCTGAGAGGGAGCCCTAGAGCCGGCGCTCTAGGCGGGAAGGGCGGGAGAAGCTTTGGCACCGCGGGCGATCGCCTCGGGTGCCAGGCTTCCCCCGCCCGTCCCGGCCTGAGATGGACCCCTAGGCGGGCTCTCCGGCCGGGAAGGGCGGTGGAGAAGCTTGGCACCGCGGCGATCGCCGGGGTGCCAGGCTTCCTCCCCCTCCTCCCGGCCTTGAGAGGGAGCCCTAGGCCGCTCTCAGGCCGGAAGGGCGGGAGATGAGAGGGGGGGAGGGAGGGAGGCTTGTCACCGCGGCGATCGCCGGGGTGCCAGGCTTCCCCCCCCCTTCCCGGCCTGAGAGGGAGCCCCTAGGGCCGGCTCTCAGGCCGGGAAGGGCGGGGAGACGCTTGGCAACCGCGGCGATCGCCGGGGTGCCAGGCTTCCCCCCGCCCTTCCCGGCTAGGAAGGGAGCCCTCTGCCGGCTCTCAGGCCGGGAAGGCGGGGAGAAGCTTTGCACCGCGGCGATCCCGGGCGTTCCCGGCTTCCTCCCCCTCCTCCCGGCCTGAGAGAGGCCCCTAGGCCGGCTCTCAGGCCGGGAAGGGCGAAGGGAGAAGCTTGGCACCGCGGCCGATCGCCGGGGTGCCAGGCTTCCCCCCGCCCTTCCCGGCCTGAGGGAGCCCTAGGCCGGCTCTCAGGCCGGGAAGGGCGGGAGAAGGAGAGCTTGCCAGCCGCGGCGATCGCCGGGTGTGCCGTCCAGGCTTCCCCGCCCTTCCCGGCCTGAGAGGGAGCCCCTAGGCCGGATCTCAGGCCGGGAAGGGCTGGAGAGAGAACGCTTTGCACCGCGGCGATCGCCGGGTCGCGGTGCCAGGCTTCCCCCCGCCTTCCAGGCCTGAGAGGGAGCCCCTAGGCGGCTCTCAGGCGTGGAAGGGCTGGGAGAAGCTTGGCACCGCGGCGCATCGCCGGGGTGCCAGGCTTCCTCCCCCTCCTCCCGGCCGAGAGGGAGCCCCTAGGCCGGTCTCAGGCGGGAAGTTCGGGGAGCAATCTTGTGCACGCGGACGATCGCCGGGGTGCCAGGCTTCCCCCCGCCCTTCCCGGCCTTAGCGGGAGCCCCTAGGACGGATCTCGGCCGGAAGGCGCGTGGAGAAGCTTGGCACCGCGGCGATCGCGGGGTGCCCGGCTTTCCCCCCGCCTTCCCGGCCCTGAAGAGGGAGCCCCTAGGCCGGCTCTCAGGCCGGGAAGGGCGGGGGAGAAGCTTGGCACCGCGGCGATCGCCGGGGTTGCCAGGCTTCCCCCCGCCTTCCCGGCCTGAGAGGGAGCCCCTAGGCCGGCTCTCAGGCCGGGAAGGCGGTGGGAAGCTTGGCACCGCGGCGATCAGCCGGGGTGCCAGGCTTCTCCCCCTCCTCCGGCCTGAGAGGAGCCCATAGCGGTCTCAGGCCGGGAAGGGCTGGGAAGCGTTGGCACGCGGCGATCGCCGGGGTTGCCAGGCTTCCCCCCGCCCTTCCCGGCCTGAGAGGGAAGCCCCTTGGCCGGCTCTCAGGCCCGGGAAGGGCGGGAGAAGTTGGCACCGCGGCGATCGCCGGGTGCCAGGCTTCCCCCCGCCCTTCCCGGCCTGAGAGGGAGTGCCCCTAGGCCGGCTCTCAGCCTGGAAGAGGCTGGGGGCGAAGCTTGGACCGCGGTGATCGCCCGGGGTGCCAGCTTCCTCCCCCATCCTCCCCGGCCTTGAGAGGGAGCCCCTAGGCCGCTCTCAGGCGGGAAGGGCGGGGGAAGCTTGGCACGCGGCGGGATCGCCGGGGGTGGTGCCAGGCTTCCCCCCGCCCTTCCCGGCCTGAGAGGGAGCCCCTAGGGCCGTGCTTCAGGCCGGGGAAGGGGGGGGAAGCTGGGCACCGCGGCGATCGCCGCGGTGCAGGCTTCTCCCCCTCACTCCCGGCCTGAGAGGAGCCCCCCTAGGGCCGGATCCCAGGCCGAGGAAGGAGCGGAGGCCGCCCCTCATCGCGGCCGATGGCCGTGTGGGAAGCAGCCTCCTCCTCCTCCCTGGCCTCGCGGACGGCCTTGGAGGCCCCCGCGGCCGGAAGACAGCTCTGACCGCGGAGGCGCTTCAAAGGCCTCGCTGGGGCCCGGGAGGGAGCGTCCGCGGCTGGAGCTCAACCGCGGAGAGCCTTCCCAGGGCCTCAGCAAGGCGAGCCGCCGCGGGGGCCGCGGGGGCCGCGGTGGGCGGGGCCGTCCCGGTTTGGGCGCCAAACCGGACCGGGACCGGGACGGCACCGCCCAAACCGGGACTGTCCCGCCGGGGGGCGGGATATGGCAACCCTACACTCAAGCCACTACACCACACTCACTGTGTACTATCCAAAGCCATAAACCCAATTTACTGATGTCAGTGCCTTGTATAGTTCCTTCAAAGTCTGAACTACAAACCCAGAGTGGATTCACCACCCCACTAACTTGGATACCAAAATCCACTACAGCACAATGAGCATGAAGAGTATGCAGTGTCCCCTGGTATCCACTGGGGTTTGGTTCCAAGACTTCCTGTGGATAACAAAATCCCATGGATGCTCAAGTCCCATTAAATACAATTGCGTAGTAAAATGATGTCCCTTATATAAAATGGCAAAATCAAGGTTTGTTATTTGGAATTCATACTTTTTTTTTTATTTTCAAGCCGTGGATGCTTGAATCCATAGATAAAGAATCCATGGATAAGGAGGACCGACTGTACTTTAAGGGACACTTCAGCATAGTGGTGTCACTAGCAGGGTATGGGGAGTGCAGCCCACACACTGGGTGGCACCCCAGAAGACATGCGCCTCTTCTGCCATCATTGCAATGCCAGTTACCAGAAGACCTCTGATACCATGACAAAAGAGAGGGCCAAGCACACCTCTCCCAGCTTTGCCACAGCAGCAGAAGCCTCCTCAAAAGGATACTGCTGCGGTGGAGAGGGCAAAGTGCACCTTTTTGGCCACTGCTGCCCCTGGGTGACACCAGGAGTAGGGATGCCACTGCTTCAACAACAAGGAAAAAGCAACAGAAATAACATGGAATAGGGGCAATGAAACCAAGCAGAAGGTCTCTTCCTGTACAATCCCACCCTTGGAAAAGGACTCTCTTCTTAGCAGGCAGCTAAGATGTCCCCACATTTGGGGAACCTTATAAGACTGCTGAGATTGCTGAAAAGAACCCAAACATTTCCTGCAACCTTAGCACACCAGGTACTCAAGCTCTTCAGTGATCAGAGGAAGGGACCATCTATTGGTTATGTCCATTGAAAAATCAGTTAATCAATCCATTGGATTTCAGTGTATATACTCCAGCATGAAAATGGGTAATTTAGCCCTGGATGAATGAATTCTGCTTGTATCAACCAGAGCATAAGGTAACACACACACACAACTTTTAAAGAGAATCTATCAATTACAGAGTGTAAACACAAGAAATCACCACACAAGGGCAGCAGAATCTAAGAAAATGACTAGCATGATGGTTTTAAAAGCACAGCAAAAGTCTCCATCTAACAGCACCATTCTAGCTTTCTTAGGGGCGAAACAGATGGACAGGAAAAAGTGGCTTGAACCTGCCTTTTCTGAAGCCACCAACTGCACTGCCGGCTCCCAAGGCATCTGGAATGCTCATGTCATGACCACATGATATGGCTTCAAGCCAGGAAGAAGTGGGGAAAAAAGCTGCTTCTTTTTGAAATGGCTTTTCTCTGCATAAGGCACCTAGAGGGCACTTTCCTGCTAGGTTCAAGGCATGTGTCATCTAAACGCCACATCTTTAAGTCAGCCTGAAAGCACCTCTTTTTGCCTATCTGTTTAGCCCCTTAGTAGACAGACAAACGACTTTCCCACGTTGCAGAGGCAATAAAGCACAGCACTTCAGCCATTTTTCCTGAGCCTCCCAGAGAGTTTTAACCAGGATAAATTTCAAACAGCATCACTTAAAGAGAACTAAAGAGATTATAGGAAATCTTTGAATATTTGAACCACAGACTTTGCAGCATATCCTCACAGGCAAGATGCTCTAGTCCCTTGGCCACTTTGGTTACAATTTCCTGCACCCTTTCATTCTTTACAAGATCATCTTTAGATGTGCTCACCAGAACTGTATATGGTATTCTAGATTTGGTGACACTATGGATGTGAGCAGTATGATGTTGGAAGTTTAGTTTCCAATTCCCTTTCTAATTATGCTCAACTTGGGATTTGCATTTTAAAAAATGGCACACTGTAAAAGTAAATATCTTAGGCCCGGTACAAACCGACCCAAAAGGGCAGCCTGAAGGCAGCCTGTTTGTGTGCAGAAGGATGCCACAGCAGCCAAACTGCCCGGCATCCCTCCACCCCAAAAAGAACCCTGTGAAAACCAGGTTCTTTTTAGGATGGCGCGCACACACACACTCACGATGTAAGTGACATGCAGAAACATCTATATGCTGCGCATTGCTTACATCAAGATGGTAGCCCCCGTGTGGACAGGAGGCTGACATTAGGCCACTGCCATGATGTGCTAGGGTTCCGGAGCGTGCAGTTGCCGCGTGCTCCTGGATCCTAGCATCGACGGTGGCATGCCACTTTTGGCCCATCTGTCCCGGGCCTTAATTAATCCCTGCCAGGTCAGATCCCACCAACATATATCTGAACTTGGTATTTTTTGCCCCATGATGCATAAATTTACACTTGTTTTCACTGAATTTTCCTTTATAATTTTAATGCCCATGCCTCCAATTTAGAGCTATCCTTTAGACCTTTTCCCAACCTGTTTTGTTCTCAATATCCTAAATAATATTGTCTACATCTCAAGCCTGATGAGACATATATTCTGCATTTTCTTCTGAGAGAATTTTGTCTAGAATCCTGTATATTTTGACATATCTCCATAACCTTTGTTCTTAAAATAATATGCTGGAGGTGCAGGTGTGTTAAAATACCTTATGGGCATTTTTGTATTCACTTGTATTCGTTTTGTATTTGCTTTGTATTCAGGGGATGGAATCCTGTTAGGAACTGTCAGCTCCTGGATCAATTGCAGAAAGATGACTCAATATACAGAATAAATCAGTTGATTAATAGCTTGTCTTTAACAGTTGGATTTAAGACAGGATCTCATATATGTTACCCTTTACTTGGTGTATTGGTCTTATTCATTTTAAAAAGTTTACTCACTTCTGTGATATTTCACTTATTATTTTGCCACTCCTTTTAGACTGTTACCTGTGTCACTTGTTGTTGCTATTGTAGTTCTTCTTCTTCTTCTTCTTCTTTGCCTTGTTGTTATTTTAACACAATGCATTCTGTATTTTGATGGTTTTATTAAAATCTATGTGGAAGAAGGCAAAACTTATAATAACTTGCCTGCTAGAGTTGAAGGTGTCTCCCACCTTAAACACAGTTCTGGTGTCCCTGCCTATTGCTACTATCATCAGTATGTGATTTAGTGCAAAGTACTAGTTTTAGACCAAGGATGAGAACCATGAAGCCCACCAGCCTTAGCCATTTTTTAGGAATGCAGCAGAATTTGGAAAGCTGCATGATTCTCAAGTTCTCGCTGAATGAAAGGACACCTGTCCTTTCATTACTCTCCTGAACATGCAGTTCATAAGGTGCAAGAATTTAGGTGACACTTTAAGCATGAAATGGGAACACATACCACCTCTGCCACTCTGGGTTTTGGGGAGGAAGGGAGCAAGGGAATTACCGATATAATGAAAAGCTTTTACCACCATTGGAAATGAAGGGAAAAGGTGGACTTTCCTTTTAAATAATAATAAGAAGAATATAATAATAAAATTTATTTATATCCCACCTCTCTACAAAATGCAATCGAGGCAGCTTACAAGATTAAGATATACAGTCCAAACCCTCACCCCACCTTAAAATACAATTAAACAATGTAGAATTTAAAACATAAAACATATTTAAAAACAATACAATAACTGTGGTGAAGTCAGAAGTCAGCAATTAGATTTTCCTTTGGCTAGCCAGAGAATTATTCAGGAAAGGCCTGCCGCAAGAGATCCGTCTTTATAGCCTTTTTAAAGCTTTTTAGAGTGGTAATGTGATGGATCTTGTCCGGCAGGCCATTCCACAATCTGGGCGCAATAGGTGAGAAGGTCCTCTGGGAAGGTCCTCTGGGAAATTTTCCCCCGAGGATCTAAGTGTGCGGGGAGGATTATATGGAGGGAGGCGGTCCCGAAGATAGGTTGGACCCAAGCCATTGAGGGCTTTAAAGGTGATCACCAACACCTTGTACTGGGCCCGGAAACTGATGGGCAGCCAGTGGAGTGATCTTAAGATCAGTGTTATATGGTCTCTTCTGGATGTACCAGAGACCAATCTGGCTGCCATGTTCTGAACTAATTGAAGTTTCTGGACCAAGCACGAGGGTAGCCTCATGTGGGGTGCATTGCAGAAATCAAGGCGTGAGGCTACCAGTGCATGTACTACAGTCTCAAGGTCCCTGACTTCCAGGAAAGGGCGCAGCTGGCGTATCAGCCGAAGCTGATAACAGGCACTCCTGACTATCGCATTCACCTGATTTGTCATGTGAAGCGACAAATCTACGTGCACCCCCAGACTGCGAACACAGTCCTTTGAGGAGTGTGACCTCTTCTAGGACTGGAGGTTGTATCCCGATGCCTGGCTTCGGAGCCGATACCGTAAGTACCTCCGTTTTGTCTGGATTCAGCTTCAATGTGTTTTCCCTCATCCAATCCATTACTGCTTTAAGACAGTCATGGACAGGCAAGACACCATCTGAAGTCAAAGCTGAAGACCAAGACATAGAGAAATATATCTGGGTGTCATCAGCGTACTGATAACACCCTGCCCCATGCCTCCAGATGATCTCTCCCAGTGGCTTCATGTAAATGTTGAAAAAGCATCAGGGACAGGATGGCGCCTTGTGGGACACCACAATTAAGCTCCATCCTTGCTGAGCAATTGTCCCTGAGCACCACCCTCTGGAATCTGCACGAGAGGAAGGAACGAATCCACTGAAGCGCAGTGCCTCCTATTCCTAAACTTCTCAGACAATTCAAGAGGATGTCATGATCTATAGTGTCAAACGCCACTGAGAGGTCCAGTAGCACCAGCAGGGTCACACTATCCCTGCAGGTCCAATCCCATGCTGCTTGAGGGATACAGGGAGTTGGGATTGCTGAGCTTTGGTTTTACTGTCATCTTCAATGCCATCTACACAAACAGACAAGTATTGCCATTACCCCACCACATGCCAGCTGACAAATCTTTTTCTTGCAGGGATTCAGGGATGGTGAGCCAGTGCTACACACTCAAGTTCCTAGAACAGCCTAAGGTGGTAAATCTTGTTTCTCTCATCACTGCTTCTGTCCACACTGTCTCTAGGTTGGCTGCTGGAAGTCCAATCCAGATAATATCCTCAAAGGACCTAGTTTGACTCTGAGACTCCAACTGCTGGACCTTCCCCATCCAAAATAAAGAAATAAATTGAATTGTACTGTTGCCATGGAGTAGCAGAAGGATTTACTGTATAGTTTGCTTTGTGGTACCATTAATTTATTTCTTGACAAATGCTTTCTACCTCCCCAGAGGCTAATTAATTGCACCACAGGTGTGGGAACATTGTGATCATCCTGTGTTAAATCCATCCCTTCTGCCTTAGCTTCAGTTGATCCCCATTCGCAACCCAACATGCATGATTTCACACAAACAAACATCCTAGCTGACGTCAAGGTGGTTTTAATTTGAGAGACACGGTGATGGGAGGAGCAATCTATAGCGGAGAAAACAGCAGTAGGATGCTTAATGTTGATGCTGTGTTTTCTTTGCACCATTCAAAGGTTTGCCTATGGCGTCTTCTCCAGGCAATCTAAGTCCACCTTTCATAATGCATTTTTTTTCTTAAATGGGAAAGAAGCATTGAGATTCTAGTGCACATAACTACTTAACAAAGCCAGAAACAGCAAGAAAGTCAGAACTTCCCTTGATTTCTTCCTGGATGATAGACCAAGTACAGTCAGCCCTTCATATCCGCAGATCCTTTATCCATGGATTCAAGCATTCACAGCTTGAAAATATTATACATATGTAAAAAACAAAACACAACCTTGATCTATTTTCTATAAGGGACACCATTTTGCTATCCATTGTTTTTAATGGAACTTAAACATCCATGTCATGGAACCTAACCCCAGAGGCTACCAAGGGCCCATTGTAGGTGTTCTTGTTTTTAATCCAGAAATCACTTCACTTGGGAAGAGACCATGGGGACCAGTGGGAGAATATAAGTTTGGCACAAAGAGTTTCCAGGTTCAACCCTTGGCATTTCCACTTAAAAGGTTCAGTCTTTTCCATTACCTTCCATTTCTTCAGTCTTATGGGAAACACTGAAATCAGACTGGGAAACCAACCCTAGTAAGAGTAGACAGAGAAGGAGAATCTTAGAACGTATGACTGAATCTGACCCTCCCTGATTCCCCAGATGACCACACACCCTTCCCCATATTACCATATTGGGGGGGGGGGTGTTTCCAACCCTTGGCAGACAGCCTGTATGGCTCATCATAGTACAGTGAGCTCTCCACATTCACTGGGGTTAGAGGCAAAAGACCCCACAAAGGGGGGGGGGAAACAAAAACAAATAAAAAGCTCCTTTTCTAAAAACCTGAGAGAACATCTCTGCAGGAATATTTCCATGCAACTCTATGGGCAACATCTAGCAGAAGTTGACCACAGGAATATACTAGAAGATCTATGAATGCCTAGAGAAGTGTTTTCTCTGAAATCTCTACATCCTCCAGTGTAACTCTACGGTCAACCTCTGGCAGAGTCGCATTGGAGGATCTAGAGATTCCTAGAGGGAACATATTAATCAAATCCACAAAAGTCGAAACTGCAAATGTGGAGGGCCAACTATAACAGTACATCAAAAGTGCAGGATGCAATGCTGAGTATAAAATGCAATTTCCCAAAAATCTCAGCATTCATTTTTAAAACAAACAAACAAAAAATTCTGTACCTTATGGCTATAAAGATATAATAATAATAATAATAATAATAATAATAATAATAATAATAATAATAATTTATATACCGCCCTATGGCAAACCAATCCGGGCGGTTGACAACAGTAAAATATAAAATATAACAATTAAAAACACTTTATCCCTCCCCCCCTTAAGACAATATTAAACAGTATAACATATTAAAAACACAACATCAAGCATAAAAACAGCAATTAAAACCCTGATTTCCTTCACAGAGTTGTTGTGAGGATAAGCTCATTACATAAAGAGAACAGGAAGCCTGCTTATACTGCTTCTTTCATATACATGAAAGATGATGTGGAACTGAAAGACAGCTTGGAAGTGGTATCTAGTTCAGAATGCAAAAACATGCCTCTTAAATGGAGTGTGTTGTAGACAGTGCACAATTCCAATCTTGGTTTAGCTATACACTAACTGCATACATCAAAATTGCTGGTTTTGACCTTTAAAACAGCAAATGTTTTAGACTAGAGCCTCCAGGTCCTACCAGTTAAAGGTGGTAAGGACAGAAAGTCAGGCTTAACTGGTAACTGGTGGAGCATTTCTTAGCAGGGCTTGGAAAAATTACATACTTTATTGGAATACAACTCCCAGAAGCTCCCAGACAGCATGGCTGAGTGGGGAACTGAAGCAAGATTTCCCACATCCCTGTCCACAGCTCTAACCATTGCATCACATCCTAGCTGTTGGGAGCCCCAGAGTGAAAACCACACTGTATCATGAATCTCTTTGAGTGGCTTTGTCCCAATTTCTCTCTCACTTCGATTTCCTTCACAGAGTTGTTGTGAGGATAAGCTCATTACATAAAGAGAACAGGAAGCCTGCTTATACTGCTTCTTGTCCAAGAGCACCCAATGGCCTGCCTGGTTGGCAGGAGTAAGTTAGACTAGTTTGATAAGCTGGTGGCAGGGGATGGGTGGGTTCCCCAGAATACCAGGGACCTACTCCATATTTGTACCCATCAACTGTTTCTTTCTTTCCTGAAAATCACTGTGGACTTGCAGCCACAGTGGTTCATGGACCAGCACCAGCAGTCCATGGACTACCTCTGACTAATAAGGGTCATTACCACTACCCAAAGCCTCGAATCCTGATTTGAGCTATTTCCCCTTTATTCCCACTGGAAATCAATCCTGATCCTCATTGGATCGATTCCAGGTCGATTCGAGTGGGGAAAACATGGGACAAATGCCAAAAGCCTGGGGTATTTATGTAGCTGTTTTTAACAGGATTTTTGTTGTTGTTGATGTTGTTGTTGGAATGTATCCCGAACCATGTCCCACAACTGGGAATGCCAGATCGAGATCTATTCTTTGGGGGGAGGGGCAAATGGCAGAGGGGTGTGTGTCATCCATCCCCAAGATGTCACACACACACACCCAGTGCTGCCTTTTGTTTTAAAAAACAAAAATAAAACTAATCGTAAAATTGATAGATTGCCAAAGAGCTACTTGCAAAGGTGAATAGCTGATAGGTCATTCTACCGATTTTGCAATTAGTGTTATTTTTTAAAAAAAGAATCCCCCATCTTCCTCCTCCTCCTCCCGGTTTCCTTCCTTCCTTCCTTCCTTCCTTCCTTCCTTCCTTCCTTCCTTCCTTCCTGTGTTCCTTCCCTCTTCCTGCTGGGCTTCCTCTGCTTCTCCCAGGGCTGGCGGGGCTTCTGGCGCTGCTGCCAGCCACTGCAGCTTCTCCCGGGGGTGGCAGGGCCTACGGCACTCCTGCCAGGCTGCTGTCGCTTCTCCCAAGGCCAAAGGGGCTTGCGACATTGCTGTCACGCCACTGCCACTTCTCTCGGGGCTGAGGGGGCTTGTGATGCTGCTGTCGCCCGGGCCAGCATGGGGCAAATGGCAGCAGCATAGCAGCAGCACCTGACGCCCCGCCAGTTCCAGGAGTGGCAGCAGCGGGGGCACAGCAATGATGGGAGGTAAGCAGGAACGAAGATAGGAAGGAAGGACAAGAAGGGGGAGAGGGAGAAGGAAGGGAAAGAAGGAAAGGAAAGAAGAAAGGGAGGGAGGGAGGGAGGGAGGAGAGGAGAGGGGAGGAAGAGAGAAAGGGGGGGAAAAGAGAGAGATAGAGGGGGGGTCTGGTGGGAAGGGGTTTGGGGAGGATGGGGGGCAACCGGCTGAAGGGCTGCTGCCTTCCCCAGCTCCTCTAACGGTAATGACAAGCGTTCCCGGCTAAAAAAGCAATTCCAAAAAAGGTCCCTTTTCATAGTATGAATTAGGGACCTTTTGGAAGCGCTTTACTTGGCAGAGCGAAGCCGGGTTCCTTCCAACGCAGATTATATCCCGAGTGGGAATGAGCCCATACTAAGTTAAACCTGTTACTTGTACTTAAATGCTTTACCATATGAGGGAGCACTGTACCTACACTACAACATCCCATAACAACTTTCCAATACAAATTCAGTTTAAATACAAACTGTAAAATAATAGTTAAAATAACCAGTACAAAGCATTTTAGTAAATCAATGGTTTTAATCTTATATCTTGGGTTCTCGTGCCTGTCACGAAATTATGGAAGTGAGAGAGAAATTGGGACGAAATTATGCCAAACATGATTGGGAATAGAGATGTGAAGGCCTGTAAAAAAAATGAGGGGGGAAAATTGTCCATGCTTTTCCCAAATCATGCTAAAATAAAATATTCCGTAATGGGATTTTCTTCCTTTTTTCAATTTTTTCTTTTTTTTTTTCCTGCCCCACCCTTTCCCTTTTTTTTCTATTTTTTTTTCTGATTGGGAATAAAAAAATAACTCAGGGGCTGTACAGATTGGCATCAAAGGCCAGCATGGGGGTGGGTGTCTGCACAACACATGCCCCGACTCTGCCTCCATGCTGGTGTGATGCATCCAGATGACGTAGCACCAAAGGAACGCCAAAAATCTGTGGTGCCAGAGGCTATTGTGCCCTTACCATGGCACAAAAGGAGCTACTTTTTGTGGCTACTTTTTGCGCCATGGAAAGGCCAGATAGAGGCTGTGGCATGTGGTTGCCGCAGCCCCAATCTGGCAAAGAAAGAGGTGGCTGCAGGCCACCCAATAAGGGCGGTCTGTTCAGTCTCACGGCTAAAGCATATTAATTCTTGCTACTATTGTGTAGCTTCTCCATTTACTATTTTAGTGTTGTGACATATGGATTTCTCATAATAAACATATTGCCTAATTATATGTACTTAAGAGGCTGGCCAGCACAGTGTAGTGGTATGAGTGTTGGATATGGAATCTGGGAGATCAGGGTGTGAATCCCCTCTCAGCCATAGACACCCATTGGGTGATGTTGGGCACTTCACACACTGTCAGCCTCAGAGGAAGGCAAAGGGGAATCCTCTCTCAATAAATTTTGCCAGGAAAAGTTAAAACAGCTTTCGGATTGTCATAAGTAGGGATGACTTGAAGACATCCAACAACAACAAAGGAGAAAGAACTTTTAGCCTGCATTACACTCACTAGATGGCACTGCAATTCCATTGCTCACGTTTCGTTTCAAGAAGTTGTTGTTGTTCTCATTGTTATTGTTTTTGTATGCCATTAAGTCAGCTTCCACTTAAGTCCACTTATGTCAACCTATAAGAAAGAAGTGGCACTAATACTAGTAGCTTGTTATTATTCATCTCCAGCCTCTGTTCCTTCCACCAGCCATCACACTAAACCCTGTAGATATCTGAGGCACGTTTCTCCATAAACTCCATCTGAAAAGTGGGTTAAAATGAACATCTCCATAACACTGGCTTGAGCTGCACTGAAATTATGTAACAGCCACAGAGAACACAGTGAATAGTGTCTAAGTATATCTGTTTTGAATCAACAGGAGTCAGTAGTGCAGTTCTATTCTGCTTTGGTCATGCCTCTCCCGGAATACTGTATCCAGCTTTGAGCACCACAGTTCAAAAAGGATATTGACAAGCTGGAATGTGTCCAGAGCAGGGGGACTAACATGATCAAAGGTCATGAGGAATAATTTAGGGAGCTAGGTATGACTAGCTTGAAGTAGAGAAGACTGAGAGGTGGCATGATAGCCATCTTTAAATATATGAAGGAATGTCATGTAGAAGATGGAGCAAGCTTATTTTCTTCTGCTTCGGAGACTAGAGCATGAGCCAGTGGATTCAAATTACAAGAAATGAGATTTTACCTGAACATTAGGAAGAACTTCTTTACTTTAAGAACTGTTCAAAGTGGAATAGATTGCTGGAGGATGGACTCTGTTTCTTTGACGTTCTTTAAGCAGCTCTGACAGACTGGAAAGAAGGTAATAAACTCAACAGGTGTAGAGTTGCCAGGTCAAGATTATCTCTGATCCTAAGGTGCTTTCTGCACCGCCATTTGGGACGTCCGGAGGACATCCCATTTTAAAAAAGGGGCGTCTCTTACAGACGCCCCTGGGCCTAGTACGGACTCCGTCCGTACAAGATGCCACCGGCCCTTCTACATGGCCGGCGCCATCTTTGTGTATCGGACGCTGAGCGTCCGTACGCATCGCGTCCCTTGTGACATAGCGAGTGCGCCCCTGGTGCCTTGCTATGTCGCAAATGCGACGGAAAAAGAAGCTCCATTTTGGAGCTTCTTTTTCAGTCCGCAGGGGAGCCGCGCTGTGTGGAGGCTCCGGCTCCCCCACGGACTAGCCAGCGGCGGCGGCAGAGCGCCGCAAAGCGGCAGTCTGTACCCCGCCCCAGATTTCAGGGCTAGACCCTGAAAGTCATAGGGCCAGCCCCTTTGTGAAAGGTGGAATTTATAAAGGGCAGCCCATGGCAATGTCACTCAGCATGATACATTAGCCCACAGTCGACAGAAGATGCCATTCCAAAAAAAAAATGTTTTTAAGCCCACCAAGTTAGGGAAATATACTCTTTTTAAGGCTACACTGTTGCCCTGAGATTTCTTCCCCTCATTCTGAGGTTCAGAGAAGAGGGTATAAGCCTTAAGATCTGGGAACCCTAAATGGGAATGTAGGGAAATGGATCACCCTGAGAACATACCATTCACTTATGTGGCCAGATGCAGCCCTTTTACCACCTGCAACAGAACTTCTAAATAGCACCACAGATCACAGGATGGAAATATCCATACCCAACTGTCCTAATTTGACGGGAACAATCCTGATTAATCTGCTGTCATCCTACTTTTTCAGCTACATTAAAATGTTCCAATTTGTCCCTCCTCCTCCCACTTTCCGTCGTCATCCTAGCCTACTTCAATTGCTGCAAACTGAATTCAAAGTGCAAAAGTAGTTTGCACTCAATTAATTCACCAGGGGAAAGAAGAGGGGGTTGGAAACTTGCCCTTTTATCCAAAATGCAAAGATCCTGAGAAGGCACCCACAATCAATATTCAAATAGGGGATTTTTATTAGCTCATAATAACAGCAGCCAAGAGGGCTCGGGCAACTAAAGGGGGATCATTCCTGTGTACTGTATAATGGTTCCAAGGAACAGGACGCCCAAATGCAGGTTTGACACAATTTTATTTGTAATCAAGGAAAATTACCATTCACACAAGACATCTACTCATGCATACACTCAAGAACTAATGATATAAAGGTGGTAGCAGATAGCAACTTAAAGGGATTTGCAGAAGGTAATACTGTACCAATTCATAGCTTCAATCAGGGATGCAGTGAAATGGAAAATAGTTCAGCTGCTGCCTTGGGACCATGAGGTGGCCACTTTATGCTGAAATGTCAGGTGAGATACTGACAGAGTGGCTGTTTGAATCTCAAACAAGACCAAACTGGCAGGCATATTTATAGGGCAAAATGTTTCCTAGGATAGATTTTGGGATTAAAATGAAGCTTCCAGGAGAAATGGTATTTTGTAAATGACTGGACAATCAGAGCAAATGTCTCTGGACAACTGAGCATCTCCTCCAGAACTTGAATTTCTGTTAATTTGTAAGCACAAGGCCTATCACCCACCATCATTCCTATCAATGAAAGAATTGCGTGCTCTTGAGCTTCCCCCATGCTGAACCAGTAGGATCTCCTTTGGCCACGGTTGTTCTTATACAGCCTAGCTAGTATCCTGCACTGGAAAGATGCCTTCTTGGCTACACGCCAAGAACATTCCTTTTGATATCAACTTGATACTGAAAAAGGGGAGGCGTGGAGGGGGCTAGACCTTGGAGTAACACTTTCAAGGATGTCCAGGCAAAAGCAGACTTTCACAGTTGTGTGTTCTTCCTCATTAATAATTGTTGCCATATCGAACACACTCTGATTCAGTTTATCCATGAGCATGGTGGTTTTCATCTCTCAAATGTTGTGGGGAGTATGGTACTCTGCCAGCAGGAGCAATAGTCACCAATGGCCCTAGACTACTTGCTCTCATTGTACCACAGGTAATCTACCCTTGCTTTAATGGATGGGTAGCCAAAGTGTGGCCTTGGGTCCACATGCAACCTCCAAGAAAAGCCCCCTGAATGTCCCAGAAGGGAAAAAAATGGCCTCCTTGATTTAATAGATCCCCAAGCTCCCTCACTCATAGAATCTATCCTACCTTAACATTTAACACTAGAGAAGTATATTTTTATTGCTGCCTTGCCATTTTATTTTATTTTTGTGTTTTTTAATGAAAATTTATTGGTTTAAAATAATATTTACAATAGTGCATATATTCTTATAACATACATAAAAACCATACATTATAACAAATAATAATGATGACTTCCTGGAGTTCATTCTGATTATGTTCTAAAGATTAGACCTTCTGAAGTCTTTAAATAACAAAAACCTGTTCTCATATGCCAGCCTAGCTGCCTTGCCATTTTAGAACTGCCACACCTAACATCCTTCAAAACAGAGATGGGCAAACTCCAGCAGTACAAGGACCAATCTTCAAGCACAATGGCCATCTGTCGGGGATGCTTTGATTGTGATTTCCCGCATGGCAGGGTTTTGGACTGGGCCCTTGTGGTCTCTTCCAACTCTACGATTCTATGATTCTACATATCCCAGCACCCACAGTGGTGACCTTCAAGAATAGCAATCCTTTTTTGGCCCTCTCCCACTTATATTGCTAAGATGGACAAAGAGTCTGTGGGTGCTCAGATCTGCAAAAATGTCTTTTGGAGACCACTTGTGGCCCACATATTACATGAACCCAACCCCTGCTTCAAAACTTTACAGCCAAATGACAAATGATCTGCAATCTGGCTGTGATTTCTCCCCTTCTGTCTGAATGAGTACTTTGTTGTGAGGTTGCGAGTGGCAAGGCTCCTGTTGCACAGGCCTCCCGTTGCACCTCCTTTTGCTAGACTTCTTTTGCATTCGTCTTATTCTAATCCCACCCATCTGGATACTGAGACTAAAACCCTGATCCAAGCATCAGTTCTCAAGAATCCAGCTCTCTGAGCCCAATGGAACTGCTGCCTCCTCAGTGAAGGATGCATAGGATTGAAGCACAAGAGGCCTCAAGCAAGATGTGGCAGCACTCAAGGCAAGAGCTGGCTCTCTACAGGGCAACCCTTGAGACTTTTCCCTAAGATGTTGCCAAATCTGTGCAACCTGCCAGGGGCTTGAGCTTGGCAAAGAAACTGTTTCCCTAGCACACCGCCATCTGGACTGGTATACAACAAGAACATCCCGATAGCAAAACATCAGCCCATAGAATGCATCTTTTTTCTTTTTTTTTTGTTTTGTTTGCTGTGAAATATTTATTAATGCAGCTGCTCAAAGACAGGAAAGGTGGGTCTAGTGGAGACTTATCAGGTACTTATGAAACATATTCTGGCCATCAATACATCCCTGAAGGCCAAATCTGTTAGCCAGATGTGTAGTCCAGGGGTCTAATCTCTGAAAGCAGAGATATTGGGGCCCAGTGCATTGTCCGAACATGGCAATGTCTCTGAATAGAGAACAGCGCAGATAATACTAGATGGTATTTAGTATCCAAGGAAGGGAATAATAGTTTTTATTTACAATGAGCAAACCACAAGCAAGCAAGCAAGTAAGCAAGCAAGAAAAGGAGCTCAGATAAAGAAATCAAGTGCATCTAGAGGTGAAATCATTTTGGCCCACTTGGTGGTAGGGAGTTCTCAAGGATTCAGATATCACTCTGAGAGATTGAGTGTCAACCTTATAGTACAGGAACAATGTACAGTGATCCCTCCACATTCGCTGGGGCTAGGGGTCAAGGACCCCCGTGAATGTGGAAAAAATACAAATAAAAAAACCCTATTCTTTTTACCTAAGAGAACACCTCTCTAAAAATAAATAAAAAAATAAAAATAAAAAATAAAAAAAATTATTTATATACCGCCCTTCTATAAACCAGGGTGGTGTACAACATGAATATCATATACAACAAATACATTAAAACAATACATTAAAACATTCTGGCCAGCGTGCCACTGCTGACGTAGAGGGGGGGGGGGAGAGACTAATTGGAGCCTGTGTCAGGGAAAGCTTGTGTGAACAAGAAAGTCTTCAGCTCCTTCTTAAACTGGGCCAGGGAGGTGGCCGAGCGGAGCTCAATGGGCAGAGAGTTCCAGAGGGTCGGGGCCGAGATGGTAAAAGTCCTCCTTGATGTGGAGGCTAGTCTGGCCCCTGGAACCCTCAATAGCTGCTGCCCAGATGTTCTGAGGGTATGGGGCGGATTGTATGGGGAGAGGCGGTCCTCAAGGTATCCTGGGCCCAAGCCATTTAGGGCTTTATAGGTAATAACCAACAACTTGTATTGTGCCCGGAAGCGAATAGGCAGCCAGTGCAGATCTTTGAGCACTGGTGTTATATGACTGGCTCTGGATATGCCAGTAACCAGTCTGGCTGCCATATTCTGCACTAGTTGTAGCTTCCGGGTGTGGTACAAGGGTTGCCCCATGTAGAGCGCGTTGCAGAAGTCAAAACAAGAGGTTACCAGAGCATGTACTACCGTTTCAAGGTCCCTCTGGCCCAGGTAGGGACGCAGCTGGCGAATCAGCCGAAGCTGATAACAGGTGCTCCTGACCGTCGCATCCACCTGAGATGTAAGGTGGAGCGACGAATCAAGGAGCACCCCCAGACTGCGCACGGAGTCCTTCACAGGAAGCGTGATCCCGTTCAGGACAGGTGGAACCACCGCCATCCCCGGGCCAGGGGAATCTTCAGGTTCTCCAGTGCATCTGTATGGTCCACATCTGGCAGATGTTGATCACAGAATCATGCTGGAGGACCTTGAGCTTGTTTGGAGGTTCTAGCAAGGGAGCGCAGCTATCATATACCCTTGACCGAAGAACGGTACACTCCTTCTACCTGAAATGGTTGTCCTCTTCCATGTTTTTCTCATCCTTGTAGCTGCAAATAATTTTGTCCAAAAAAGTCATGTGTAAGTCATTACTCTTGTTCATTCCGTTGCTGATCATTTAACAAGGAATGTGTTTGGATATTAATTTCTTCATATTGTTTAATACAGATCATAAAACAAGAGTAACTGGACAGTCCTTTAAGTAACCTAGAGCAGAGGTCTGCAGCCATATGCAATCCACAGAATGGATGCAAGTAATATCCCTCTTGTAATAATCTTGATGTCCATCCTTTTCTTGGCATTCTACAAGCCCCTACTGTCTCTGTCTCAAAATTCAAAGTCCTTTGCAAACCCAAACCATGAATAGAAAACAGGATTTAAGCAAATTAGCAGAAGTACAGGAATTATTTTTTCCTAGAAAAATAATTCTATATTTATGTCCAGTGGACATGTGTGCATGAAAAGTATAATCCTGTATTACTTCTGTCTCACCCGCAGTGGACAAATTAATGAGATGGGCTTAACCATCTGGTGCCTGAGGCTACATCAGTGGTTGTCAAACTGAATAATCTGGATATTGTTGGATCAACTCCAAGAAGTGCAAACAAATATGGCCAATATTCAGGAATTCTGGGAGTTGTAGTCCACCAAAGTTTAGAAATTGGTATTGTTCATGGCTTAGACAAATTGCCTGGCATGACTGCAAGACAGCTACATGTCAAAGCAGGATCATAACATGTTGGAAGCCTATGGATTCTGGGCACGTTTTGAGAGGAGGGGACACTTGTACCAGGAGGGGGAATCCCAGGAGGACTAAACACCTTAAATGAATTAATGAATTAATTATTTTTATTAATATCCTGTCTTTTTCCCAGCACAAGACCTCTGTTTCTCCAGGGCAAGAGTCATGAGATTGCCTCCCATCTTCCTTAAGAGCAAAAGTCTGAGAGTACCACTTAAAAAACAGAGAGTGTAAAGCTGAAGAAATAAATAGGCCAGATAACGAGGTTATTTGCATAGCTATTAGCCTCCAGGATTTGCAATCATTTTGACATGAGATGTGCTGTCATGACATGTCATGTCATCACAGTGCCTGAACTTGTGCATTGGGAATTCATCAATGTGGCTGCTCCCCCACCTCCAGCAATGCCCTTCTAGAAAAACACAGCAAATATTTCCTTCTAAATGATGGAGTTCCACACCTAAGAGATCATTAAGCTCATCACCACCTTCCTATGCAGCATCTCCTGCCAAAAAGACAATATTGCTGATTATCAATCCACCCTCAACCCACCCCAGCAAGCTTACTGCAAGTTCCCAACCACTTAGAAGTGCCAAGACATCTTTTTCTCTGCCAGCTTCCCTCTTGATTTAATTGAAGAGATACAGAGCCAGGTGGACTTATTCAGAGTTGTACAGGAGCCAGGGCTGGCAGGTGAAAGCACCAGCACCATTTTGATCAGCAGGGATGACATCATCTCCCATCCCACTCAGGCCTCTAAGCTTGGCTTGCGGTCCATGGCACCTGGTGTTGCTGGTGTCAGTGGGGCACTAGCTATGCTCTGGATTTCAGTCTTTAAAGACGAGATATCTAAAATGCTAAACATATTGGGGGAGTACAGTATTTCCTTTTAAAGATCAAGCCAAAACCTGGAGCAGATTCACTGCCCCATTGACATCAGAACTGCCAGTCACCCCTGCTTGAAATCCTTGCAGAAAGTGTAGGAGAAAGTGATTTTTCTTCTGGTAATAATATATTCTTGAAAACTATTCCTGTTGTAATGCAAGGTATTGTGGGGAAGGTAGCTTGGTCTGGATGAGGCAATTTAGACCCATGCACTTTATCAAAGAGCTGCTCCTATTGGATATGAAAGTGGTTAGAACTGGATTGCTGATATTAATCTACAGAGCTGCCTGTATTTGGGGGCTCTTCGGGGATGGGGGAATGGCTCTGAAGACTATCAGGATGAGAAATTAAAGAGCAGAATTACACCACTGGTCTCATAGCTAGTTGGCAGATACCTAGGGCAGGACTTTGAAAGGGAGAGAACTCTGAACCTGGAGTTCCATCTACACTATAGAAATAATGCAGTTTGGCATGACTTTAAGTGACATAGTTCCATTCTATGGAACCCTGGAATTTGTAGTTTTATAAGGTCTTAAACCTTCTCTGCCAAAGAGTGCTCGTGTCTCACAAAACTACAAATCCCAGGATTCTGTAGGATGTAGAATGGTATAGGTGAGTCCAGGTTCCTCCCACATTGAGACCCAATCCCTTAAGAAAGATTATACAGAAACTTCCTTTTGGTGCTTCATTCAGGCTTTGCTCCCCCCAACAGAACAAGAGAGTCCCTGAATGGCCCTGAAATTCTGTATACTCTCTTCCTACTAAAACACAATAGATTTTCTAAACTGCTGTAGAGGTCGCCAGTGATAGCTCTTGTAAGGGAGCTTTAACTTTAAATCAACTATCCAAGGTGCTAAATCTATAGGTGGTGTAGCTTTATTACATTTTGAACTAAAGCCCAGAGTAGATTCACCACCTCACAACTTTGGAAGCCACCAGAGACCACTGACAGTAGCACAGTATTCAACAGACCAGACTCACTTTCAACAGCCCAAGGCAAAATGGCTTTCCTCAACAAAGAGCAATTTATTTAATGAAAACAAAGCATGACATCAAGCATATATGAAAACAAAACCTACAAACAGCTTGTTAATTTAGCTAAAACCCTGACAGCTGGAGACAGAAGATGTTCTGAGTCTAGCTTCAAACATTAGAGAAGAAAGAAAACAAACAAACAAAAAGCACAATTGAAATTATGCCACCAGGTTTCATGCGTCTGTGTAATACCTGCACGAGGGCTTCAAGCATCTCCCCTGCAGGACACAATAATTGCAACCTCTGCAGATGCCCTGAGGAGATTATTAGGAGGTGACACAAAAAGCCATCTTGCAACATTTGAAGGACTGTCACAAATTTCTTTTCTACTATTCCAAACAGTAAGAGGACTGTGGCATTACATAATGTCCTCGTGCTGTCTTTGTACTATAGTGCAATATGGTGAGTAAGGTAAGAGATGTGTGTTTGATGTTTGAGTGACAGGTGTGGAATATTTGGTGGAGAGTAGACTTGGATATAGGTGTGGATTAGAGAACAGTGAGAATAGGGAGTTGTTGTTGGAATGATATGGTGAGAATGAGTTGAATGAGTTGGATCAAACTAGATAGAAATGAAGTTTCACGGAAGACAGCTGGAGAGATACAGGCTAAGTTACATGGAGTGTAAAGAGAATTTGTGGATGGAGACAGACACAGTGTGCAAAAAGATTTCATTTATGCTATTAAAAATCAAGCAGTATTGCATTAAAGATAATTGCAACCATATACCAGATCTACTGATGTGAACTGTAGTCTATTGAAAGTTCATGCTAGAAATTTCTTCTTCCCAGAATGAAAAGTGGATTTCTTCATTGATTTTTTTTTATCCTAAAGCAAACTAACACAGCTATCTCTTTAATTATAACCCAATGTTAGTGAGCCAGTAGGTGGTAGGGAGTGAAAAAAATTATGATATGCTGTTTTCAATAGAATTACATTTGTTACTAGATGAAGTATATTTGGCACTAACCAAATCTTTATCTAGTATCCCCTAAAGCGTCTGTGGGGGCTCCAGTTTTTCTTCTTCTGTTTATCCACAAAATGCACCTCCATTTCCTGAATTATATAAAAATGTCTGTTTTGGATAAACCACATCCTCCTCTAACACATTCTCAAACCATTGCAATAATAAGGTTGGTATGACCATTAAACAGAATGAGTCAACTGACTCAGGCAGCAGATGCTGTGTTGACTCTTCCAAGCATTCCCCTCTGATGAAAGACAGGGCGGTGTATTTACCCCACAGTCTATCCATTAAAATGGCCTTCTGACTTCAGAATGTGCTAGAGGATCCTTTTCTACTGCCAGTCTTGAAACCAAATTTCACTATCATCCAGTTTGTTTCTATACGTGGAACAGATGGGTTGCCATCTTCCTTTTTGCCTCTGAAACAAAATGTCTAGGCCTGTTCCTGTGAAAAATGTCCCAACAATCCCAGTAAAACAGTGTTGGTGTTAACCATCATAAACATCAACACAGAATTACAGCTGCTCCATTGTCTAAAGAAGGTTTCTTCACACATACCCGCTTCCTTTTATGTTCCCCTGCCAAGTATTTTCCCCAGATTCATCACTTTTAAGGTATGCAATTTCAACTCATTGTTAGTTCCTGGTTTTTGTACATCCTCTACCCAGTAGAAAGATGAGCTTGGAACATTGCAGAATTTACTGGTCCTGGTCCACTGGCCATGCTAGCTGGTTCTGTTCTGGGATCTGTAGTCCAAAACAGTAACTCTTCCAAGCTCTGGTGAAAAGCAGAGATTACTGGAACCTTGGGAACTAGTATGGGGAAGCTGAAGTGGTAGAGACCATCAAAACAATGGGGTAAGAAGGCAGAGACAGAGCATTTTCAGAAGACACTTGTGTATGGGGGTGTGTGCTGAGATCAGCCTCCCACAACATTTGTGCCACAGGGCTAGCCTTCATGAGCAGCCTCCGCTCTGGATTAGGCTCCAGGTAAACTAGGCATGATGAGCTGCCTTCTCAAGTACATCTGTATTTTTCAGTCCATTCTACTAAATATTTCAAAGATTTACATGGGAAAGCTCTTGGCCCGTCAGCCCAGATTGGCGTCAGGCAGCCAAGACGGATACTATGGTACATATCAAGGGAGGAATGAATAATTGACACCTCCTGTCTCACCAATTTAAGATGAAGAGGGGATAGTTTCACTGGTTCCCATGTTGCATCCAGCCCTGGGTCAAGGGTCAGGAGCCAAGCATGAAACACAAGCTGAGCTGCAATCCTGGATCCTATGCACCTGGAAAAGGTAGGCAGAAGCACATCCAGACTGAAAAAGGCTGAAATGTACAAAGGAGCAACAAAAATCCATTTATGGACTAACTGGATATGACAACAGTAACTGCACAAATAGGCCAGAACATCTCAAGGAAACAGCAGCAAACCCTAACCAATTATTTGAATGCTTGGCACATTTCAGGCTGTGCTATTACAGAATGGTGCCATCATGGCAGAATGCTGGGGCAGATGGTCCAGGGACCCACTCAGCACAATGAGCAGCAGAGCTAAATGTAGCATGGCTGGTTTTACCACATTTAAAACAATTGTCATCAAAAAGAGTGAGCCTATGAAACACCATTAAGTCCAGAGTCTAAAATCACTTAGTCATGCCACTGCTACTCTCTGGCAATAACCTATCTGCTCCTAGACTCTCCAGGCTCCCATTCAAGTCAACTGCCCTTTTGCTCTGTGAAGATAATGAGACCTGGCCAGTACAAGTGTTGTTCCTTGCCAAGGGTCACTGTCCCTTGGATGATGAGGCTTCCACACAACTGTGCACAGGTTGTTCTTTAATAAAGAAAGGTGTCACTGAGCTAATTCACTTCTAACCTCATGCACTTTGCTATATACCAGACCACACACATCTGTGAATCTGTGAGAGGGTGTGATCTAAAATGGTCCTTCATTTTGGGCAATGATTTTTAATATCACAGTATGACTTTCCTGCCATAGTGTGAAAAAAACCTCTCAGAACACCAGGGATGAATCAACAGCTGAAGAGAAAATTGACTGTACACTTACTGAATGAAGCAGCATGGCATGAAGCAGAATAGTTCATCTGATTCCCAGTTGCAAAAAAGATGCCAAATCAGAAAGATCTCCCAGTGGTCTCTCAGTTTTTATTTTTCAGATCTAGAAGACCCGCACGCACCCACCCATCTTGGTCTTTCTAGTACAGTAAAGAAATACTGGCTATTCCAAATGCCTGAACAATGAGGCAATCTGTCACCACTCATGTATGTCTCCAAGCCACAATTAATAAGACACAAGTCACCACAGAGTATTAAAAGACTCAGAAGAAGTATCATCCCTTAACAGCAACCCAGATTCCTTTGGGACTCCTTACAACTCATCAAGAACTTGGTAAATTCAGTTCGATGATGTCTTGTTATTGCAGCTTTAACAGTGAAACCAAATCGACCATAAAACGCACAAAATGAATACCTGTGTCTTCCTGTTGTGAGAGTGATGCACGCTCTCTTACTGCTAGGAGTGGGTGCTTCAGTTACAAACTTTTAATGGGCCACCTCACTACATTACTGCCAGCAGGATATTAGAAGGTTTCCACAGCTTCTTAGGCAAATGCTCCTGAAAAGAAGAATCTTTGCCATCAGATGAGCAGAATGCCTAACTTCACTGCATGGCACAGAGATGCCCTATAAGATGTACAAGAGTCACTGCCCACTTTTATTGCAGACAGCTTTGTTTCTGTCACATCAGCAAAATGGGGGAGAGGGAGGAAAGCAGGTGAGAAAGCAAGCCAACAAAGACAGGTGTTGTGTCATCTAGATTTTTTCACAAAGATTCCAAGATGTCCTGGCACCAGCTTCTTGTATGACTGCTCACAAACATCTATTCTCCAGGTAAATGCTTTGCAAAAACTAGGCACATGCAGCCCCTTCAAAACAGACCTATGCTACTGTTTCAGGATATAAACAAACCCAGTATGATGACAAGACCAGTCCCAGAAGCCCCCCATTTCCAAACCCAGATGAGAAGAGCAGGCTTGTGCTTACCTGTCTATCAGGACACTGACAGCAGCATTTCTAGGTATCAGACTTAAAACCAGACCTTAAAAATTGGACTTTTCTGGACTACTCTCTTGCCAGCATGGCCCAGTATCCCAGGGATGGTAAAAGAGACATAATATATTTCTCATCAGCAATATGGGTGAATGTAAAGAAACTAATTTCTCTACAGTTATTGTCTAGATCTAATCTGCTATATGATTTTAATACAGCTTGCTTCCTGTTGTGACTGCAGAAAGAAAATGTGTCATGCATGTAATATTAGCATTATGTTTAATTCTATTAGGCCCTACAGTAGGGGGAAGGCATGTGGCCTGTGATCAACATGTGCCCACCCAGAGCCATTTTTGTCAAGCTGCAGAGTCCCCAGGGCAATTTTAATAAGTTGTTTGGAGAGGCTGGTGTAGCCCCTGGAAGGCCCTGGGGCTCAAAAAATGGCCCCAGGAGTTACCTATCTTTTGGTTAGACTTTATAGCTGATTGTGCAGCCTCTTCCCCCCTTTTCCTGCAGCCTTGCTCATCAGTGTTGTTGCAGGGAGAAAGACAGCTGCTATTAGTAGGGCTGGGACAGGGAGGAGGCTTTTGGGGATGAATCACAGAATCATAGAAAGGCTGCCTTCACAACACAAAGCACAGAGACCCATTCTTATCTCTGATCTGTGACTGGAGATAAGACTTTAAAGGCATTGACCTTCTCCTTAACTTTTTAAATGTTTTTACATGTTAAAGGTATTTAAAGAACAGTGTATTATTAACTATATGTGCAAGAAGATACTATAATTAGAGGGTTGTGTTTAAATGTCTGGGAATGCTGAAGGCATCAGATCCCATTTGATCTCACAAGCTAAGTAGGGTCACTTGGTTAACACTTGGAAGAGAAAATGCCATAGAATATCAGGTGTTCTAGGTTATATTTCAGAGGATGGCAATGGGAAACTACCTCTGAATAATCTTGCCTAAGAAAAATCTATGAAATTAATGTAGTTGCCATAAATCAAGAGGTGAATTAAGGCACATACTTATGTTACTTACTTCTGAAAAGATATGTATAGACTTGCATACCTGAAAATTGTAGCACTCAGCCTTACTTCTGAGTAAACATGCAGAGAATTCAGCTGTGTTTTGTATGTTTCGTGGAACACACCCAAATTATGAATGTGCATGTGTGAGTATGCATGCTGCCATCATATACTAAAAAAAACTATATAGAAACTTAACAAGCAGTCCAAAACAAAACAGATTTGATGATCTGATGGAGAGCCAGGGTGTCACTACTAAAATCTCCCTTTATATTCTGGTGACTGTGGCAGCTTCTTTAAAAAGGGAGCAGTGGATGTGGACTGGCCCATTCAATGTCTTAAATGGCTGACGGACCTTTGGATAGTCAACTGCCATCTGTAAGCATAAACTACAGTACTTGTAAAATTAGATGTTGAACATTTTGGGAAGCCTCCACAGACCAGTATGTGCCCTTAACTTCAACAAAAGAAGCTGATGCTTCACATAAAAATGGCTTTGAAAGTAATGAAACAGGAGGACAGATTTGGCATTTCAAAAGAACATTTTAATGCTTTATAATCCAGCAGAAGGAAAACCCTTCCCAGTCAGCATCATTTTGAAACACACATAATCATCCATCAATTTAACTGATTCTGTCTGTAAGAAATTTTCTGCTGCAAGGTAACATCCTGCTGAGCTGGGATCTCCTAGCCTACCAAGTCTATTCTGACCACAAATGGGGAGTTCTAGCCCCTCTTAGACCCCCAACTGTGGATGATGTTAACTAAACACACTCCTGCTAGACTTCCTTCCTTTGACACCATAGATCAGCACATAAATAAGCATGTTAATAACAAGTAAGCAGGAAGCCACAGCTCTGCCTGGAGGCCTCAGGAGTTTAATTAGTGGCCCGTTTGCCTTGCCTCCTTTGGTGCTTGGGTGAGACGCATAAATGGTCCCTGCAGAAGCAGAGAAATATGGCTATAATTACTCCCAAATGTTACATCTGTGTGAATTACCTGCGTATTCCACCTCACCCAGTGGAAAGCTGAGAGACAGGGTTGCTGAGGTGGGTGAATTTTGAATTATAGATTTGCAAATTGACGGTAGGTTACCTTCCACCTCCCAGGAAGTAGTAATATGCAGAACAAATAATGAACTTAAAAGAGTCTACATTCTCACTGCAGAGTGAGCAACTATCTGAGCCCATAGAAAACATTGGACATTATGCAGAAACTGGAGACAATACTTTTTGGACTATAACTCCCAGAATCCTCTGAAGTTTTTCCAGATTCAAAGATGACCACCCAACCCCATCTGAAGCTGAAGAGACAGCATGACACTCACCTTATGTTTATTGGGAATCTGCTAATTGGGCAGGCAAGACACACACATCTTATCCACAAAGCTGTTTTATGCCCTGGTAGCAAACTGAGAGAGCATTACTAATGCCATAAAAAGCTATTTATAATGTTTGATCATCAAACTAAAAAACTGTATTCCATGGATGTTAAAAGGAATACAGTGTAAGAATAATGTTATGATTCTCACCATAATTCCTCATGGGGCATATGAAGAAGGCAGTAGATGTAAAAATCACCCATACCTTGGATGGGTTTACCTTTGGAATGGGTTTACCTTTGGAAACTTCAGAGGGTTCAAAACATTGCAACCAGAATGCTAATGGAGGGCTAGTTACAGGAAACATACCATTATTGAAACAGCTTCACTGGTTCATTTCCAGGCACAATTCTACCGTAAATACTAATTATGACCTATAAAGCCTTATAAGTCTTAGGACTTAATTATCTGAAAGACCTTATCCCCCAACATGAACCCACCTAAGTCTTAAGATCCTTGAGGGAGGGCTTTCTGTCAGTCCCACCACCACTGCAGACCCATCTGATGCAAATCATGGGAGAGGGCCTTCTCAGTGGCTGTTCTTAGCCTTTTGAATTCCTTTCCACTAGGCTGGGCTAGCCTTCCCTCTGCTCTTCTTTCTCTGGCAAGCAAATAGCTTTTTATTTAAATAGGCATTTGATTATGGGAAGTCTTTTGGGGGGTGAATTCTGAAGTATACATTTCCAGCTGCAGGTTACCTTCTGTCTCCCAGGAAGTAGTAATATGTAGGACAAATAATGAACTTAAAAGAGTCTACATTCTCATTGCAGAGTGAGCAACTATCTGCTGATCCCACATTATCTTTAATGTTATGTTTTTGAAATGATTTCACAACTTTTAAAATTGGTAGCCTTTTAATATTATAACTCATTTAATTATGTTTCAGCTTTCTAATAATTAAAAATTTGCTTTATCTTGTTTTAGGCTTGTTGTAAGTCACTTTGAGTCCCATGTCAGGAGAAAGATGGGATATTAAATAAATAAATAAATAAAGTGTAGTGTAGTGTAGTGCTTCAGGGTGCATTTCTGAGTATTTTCACAAGGAGCAAGGCAGAGGACAGTAAAATTCAAATGTTGTCTCTGAATTCAGAACTGACATTATGCTGGAAAGAATGAAGAGTCAGGAGCCCTCTCCAGACGGGCCCTTTGCGGCATGTCCACGACGTGCTAGGGTTGCCTTGGGGCTCCGCAACCCTAGCACATCATGCACTTGCCGCCGTTATGCAGCACCTTACACACGGCGCACATAACCATTACATTGCAGCTGCTCAGCTTCCATACGGAGCTGTGACATATATGCGCTGTCTTTGATGCTTTGTGGTACAGAAAAAAGGAGCCGCTTTTTGAGCTCCTTTCTGCTGCGCTGCTGCGCCGTGCAATTTGTATGCTGCAACGCAGCTGCATAGCAGAGAGAGGCACTGAGGAGGCGCCTCTTCTGGAGGGTCTGTACCCGCCTGGGTTTCATTGCGGGGGAAAACATATTCTGGCTTTAAACATTCTAAACAGAGAGAGGAAGAATCAGCTCAGGCAAACTGTTTATAACAATTGGGGTACCTAAGGGAAAAAAGAGAAAAGTCTGAGTTTTTTTTTAAAAAAATCAAGCTTAGAATTCAATTTCTCTTTCCTGTAACAGCAAACCAGTTTGTGTAATTAACATTAAACCAAGCCTTTCAAATGGAGGAGATAAGAAACTGCCTTTGTCAGAGATCACTGATCCTTGGCAGTCACCAAAACTTAACTCTTTAAGGGTTTAAGTACATGACAAATGGCTTAGGGAACTGGGAATGTTTAGACTGGGGAAGAGAAAATTAAGAGGTGACATGACAGCCATGTTTAAATATTTGAAAGGATGTCATATCGAAGATGGAGCAAGCTTTTCTTCTCCTGCTCCAAAGACTATGACACAAACCAATGAACTTAAATTACAAGAAAAATATTACAAGAAAGGCACTGGGAAGAACGTTTTGATAATAAGAGGTTTCTGACAAAGGAATAGGCTACCTTGGAGGGTGGTGGACTCTCCTTCTTTGGAGATCTTTAAACAGAGGCTGGATGGCCAACTTCTGGGAAAGCTTAGTTGTATATTCTTGCACGACAGGGGGTTGGGCTACATGGACCTTGTGATCTCTTCCAGTTCTATGATTCTACATGTTACATTGAGGGTATGTTGATTGCAACTAAGACCATTTCCTGCTTCCAAAAGCATAATCCCAGTTTGGATCATGGCTGTGGCTTAGATGTAGGGTTTCACGTGGCTGGATAATAACAGCTTGATGTGAGAGGCAATTGAAGAAACTGGTTTCCAAATTTTGCTATGCTTTCTCAATAACTTTGCCTTAGTCCAAAGGAGTCAGGCACTCCAATTATATGAGTCCAATGCAATGTCTAAACTTGCAGGAAACCATGATTAACACATGATATTTAGAGCAGAAGTGGGAGCCATGTAGCTCTCCAGATGTTGTTGGATTGCAGATTCCATCAGCCCTAGCCAGCACAGTCAAGGTTGAGGAAAGTTGGAATCTGCAGTTCAACAAAATCTGGTAGGCACCATGATTCCTATCCCTTGCTTAGAGACTTGGAGAATAACTCTGAATCCTATTTGGAGTCCCAGCTAGAGCAGATCCATTGAATCAACTGCTGAATGGTGAGTTAACATATAAATCCAGTTGATTGAATGGTCTACTCTGTAGTGGTAGAATTCAAAGATATAGCTGTGTTAGTCTGTAGAATCAGCTTGTAGAATCTTTAATGTATCTGAGGAAGTAAACTGAAGTCTATGAAAGCTCATGCTGCCAAGTTCTTTCTTTCAGTTAGTCTCAAAGGTGTTACAAAATCTCTCCATATTAGTCCTACATTAGTTAGACTACTAATAGAATTCAGGCCATTCTATGACAGGAAGCTCTCCCTATTAGAAAGACTCTCTATGGAAGAACAAACAGAACATTGTTGGCTTGACCACCAATTACTTCTAGTCACTTCCTGTTGGAAAAAGCACTCTCCTGGTCCTAAACCTGTCCAGAGGGTGGGGGGAAACACACAAACAAAAAACGCAAATTACCACCATGACCCCCTAGGAGGAGAAAGAGGGCCTTTAGGGGCCAAAAATAATTTCATACATTTGGAAGAAGGGTGGCAGAGGTTGGGCCTCCAAAGTCTCATTGAGGGCCAGGGTGGCCCCCAAGCACAAAGAGTGAGCACGTGCGCACGCACACACACACACACACACACAGGGCAAGGATGGAGCACACACCATCTGAATGCCCACCACCATCTGCCTACATCTCAGGGCCAGCCCTATCATTAGGTAGAGTGACCTGGCTGACTCCAGCAGCTGTAGCCAGGCTTGGGTGATGTAAACTGGTAATTATGGATGGTATTAGCCTTGTATTTTTACTACCAATGATGGGGAAAGGTGCTTATGGGATTTTATGCCTCATGTTCCAAAATAATTTTGCTGAATTAGATACCAGAAACTTGGAGCATTATTTGCAGTTTAGCTTCAACAAAATGTCTTGGGCCTATCCTGCTGCAAACTATTCTGGATGCAGCTTCATTTTTTTTATTTATTTTTTTGAGAATCAGGATTCCAAGTCAAGCTAAAAATAGCCTGTGAAAATCCCCAATGGAATCCTCAAAAGTGTGTTGTTGCCTAAATCCTTGAAGGTCCAATATCCGTCATGTATCTAACAGTGAACAGTGACCAAATTATCAATGGGGAATTTAATTAGCTCAAAGTCACGAGAGGAGGCCTGTTACTACACCTCAGATGGGATCGCCCCTTTGATCTGTATACCAGGAACTAGAAATCCAGAAATGAGGCAGAAGCTCTAAGTACAATCAATGTCTCTTTTATTGGAAACAAGGATTCAAACATACAGGCACATACACACATACATTCATACAAGACTCAGGAAATAACGTAGTAAATGTGGGATAGATATTAGGCTTTCTAATGGAAATACTCACCTGGTGTAAAGGTTCTATCTTGGTATGTCCAATTTGTGTGTGGGTTTGCAGGTTCTGACTTCAACTGACATAGCTGTTGGCTGCCAGCAGTGACAGAGTCTAATAGCAGCGAGTGGTTACCAGCAGTGAATGGCTGACCGCAGCACATTCCTAAATTTGGGAGACCCTTTAAGGGTTTAACAGGGTCTCTAGACAAAGGGCAATCAAAGGAAACTGTTTGAAGTGTATTTCACATCTTAGGTCCATGTTTTGATCTCACCAAATATTTCCGACAGAGTGGGGACCCAAATGGCTATACAAATGTCATTCTTTTGATTCACCTGGCTCCCCCTCAATCACAAAGAGAGACACTTCCTTGAGACACAGGATAGCATCTTTCCTGAGAGCACTTAGCAGCTCCTTGCATGATTTCATCCATTTCCAGGGCTGGGAAAGGAAATTCGTTTACATCTCAAAACCCATGGTTTCCCTTTGTTTCAGTGGGAGATCACATGCTAGGGCCATATAGCTGCTCAGGTCAAGATGCACTTTTGATATCAAGATGCAGGCCAGAGATTATAATTTAGATATATTAAAAAGGTGTAGATCAATGCCTATCATGTCCCTGATAAAAATCTATTCATTGCTACTCATAACCCAACTTGAGAGGATGTGGACTCAGTTAAATACTGTATTTAATATTAGAATACTCATGCCATATCCATCTTAGTTGCTAGACAAAAACAAACACAAGGATATGACTAGAAAGGAAATTGGCACAAATAAATGGAAAAGAAGTGGGGGGGGGTTGTTGTATGTGTTTCTGCCAGAATTTGGAAATGTTGCTCTCTTTTAGGCTGCAGCTGTCAGAATCCCCTAGCCAACAAGGCCACTAAACTCTGCTTAGAACAACACCAATGCCTGGTGTAAACCTAGTGTGGTGTAGTGGTTTTAGTGTTGGATTACAACTCTAGAAATCAGGGTTTGAATACCCACTTAGCCATGGAAACCCACTGGTTGACCTTGGGCAAGTTATATTCTCTCAATCTCAGAGAAAGGCAACCCCCTCTGAACAAATCTTACCAAGAAAATCCATCATAGGTTCACCTTAGGTCACCATCAGTCACACAATGATGTGAAGGCACACAACAACAATTGGTTCAGAGCTACATCTCATTCTGGAAGAATAAGAATGCAAAATCTACCTCTGACAGAACTGCTGGGATTGAGCAATTATCAGGTGCTTTCATGCTCAATGAGGAGGAAGGCATTTTCCCTACCACTCCCTCTCTCCTGGATTCTCCTTTGCTATTTAAAAATCAATGTTTTCTCTGACCTGTAGCTTAATGTGGCATTTATGGCTACTAGACAGGCAAGCCACACACATATGCATCACAGACAGTGCAAGACACCATACCCTCAGCACACTTCAAGAGACACCCTAGTTATGGAGAAAACGCATATGTCAAAGTGCACATTTGTGAAAGTGTCTGTATTCCCTGAACAGAACATACATTTTTTAAAGGCTGGCCTCTTCCAAATGTTGCCTCACTTCTTCAAAACACTGCATCAGAAATGTCACCTCCTAGTAGAATGCTAAAATGCTGTTATTTACACCTCAGAACTTGAAAAAAATAGTTTGTTCAGTTCAACTTCATCTCCCAGGATATTACAGCCAGCATTGGGGATATTTGAAGGTGTAATGGAACAAAGCTGAACAAATAGGAAAATAATAGGCATCACTGCCCAACCCCCTTGCCAACTGAAAACCATTTGCCAATTGAAAACCATTCTGTTTCTCCATTCTATTCAAACAATTACCTCTTGTCCTAAGCATAGATTTCTCATAGGGATTATCAAATGTAGTGGCACTCCCATATCTTTGAGATCATTCCATAGCTTTTGGTGATCTATGCAGTCAAAGGCTTTGCTGTCATCTATAAAGCACATACTGATTTTAGTTTGGGATTCCTTGGTGTGCTCCTTTAGCCATTGTATGTTTGCTGTGCAGTCCCTAATACTTCTGCCTTTCCTGAACCCCACTTACATCACTGGGATTTTTCTCTGCATATATGATTAGAATCTATGTTGCAGAATTTTAAATATAATTAGATTCAGAAGAAGGAAGAGTAAAGAAAGGAGGAAGGAACATCAACCATCTAAGATATGTGGATAACACTATATTATTAACAGAAAACATCATGAAATTGAAACAATTACGCCGCTTTGATTGCCTGGCAAAAAGCGGGATAGAAATAAAAAAATTATTTTATTACAATTATTGAGGAAGGTCAAGGAAAAAAGTGCAAAGACAGGCTTGTTGCTGAACATAAAGAAAACAAAAATAATGACCATGGAGTACTTACATAAGTTCAACCTAGACAACGAGGAAATCAAAATAAAGATTTCTTGTACCTTGAATCAAACATTGATCAGAATGAAGACTGCAGTCAAGAGAAAAGAAGAAGTCTAGGAATGGAAAGAAAAGTGATGAAAGAACTAGACAAGATATTAAAGGGCAAAGTTATACAATTGAGCACTAACATTGGAATTATCCAAGCCATGGTATTCCCCATCACTGCGCATGGCTGTGCAAGGTGGACAATGAAAAAAGCAGATACAAAGAAAATCAATTCTATTGCGATATGGTGCTGGAGAAGAGTGCTGAGGGGATACTGCAGACAGCCCAAAAGACAAACAAATGGGTCCTGAACTCTCCCTGGAAACCAAGATGATTAAATTGAAGCTGTCGTACTTTGGCCACAACATGAGAAGGCATGAATCATAGAATCATAGAATTGTAGAGTTGGAAGAGACCACAAGGGCCATCCAGTCCAACCCCCTGCCATGCAGGAAATCACAATCAAAGCATCCCCTACAGATGGCCATCCAGCCTCTGTTTGAAGACCTCTAAGGAAGGAGACTCCACTACACTTCGAGGGAGTTTGTTCCACTGTCGAACAGCCCTTACTGTCAAGAAGTTCCTCCTAATGTTGAGGTGGAATCTCTTTTCCTGCAGCTTGCATCCATTGCTCCGGGTCCTAGTCTCTGGAGCAGCAGAAAACAAGCTTGCTCCCTCCTCAATATGACATCCCTTCAAATATTTAAACAGGGCTATCATATCACCTCTTAACCTTCTCTTCTCCAGGCTAAACATCCCCAGCTCCCTAAGTCGTTCCTCATAGGGCATGGTTTCCAGACCCTTCACCATTTTAGTCGCTCTCCTTTAGACACGCTCTAGTTTCTCAATGTCCTTTTTTAACTGTGGTGCCCAGAACTGGACACAGTATTCCAGGTGGGGCCTGACCAAAGCAGAATAGAGTGGCACTATTACTTCCCTGGATCTAGACACTATACTTCTATTGATGCAGCCTAAAATCGCATTGGCCTTGTTAGCTACCACATCACACTGTTCACTCATGTTCAACTTGTGGTCTACTTGGACTCCTAGATCCCTTTCACATGTAGTTTCATTCAGCCATTACAAAAGACAATTACAAAAGACAATTACAAAAGACAATAATGCTAGGAAAGGTAGAGAGTAGTAGAAAGTGAGGAAGACCACATGCCAGATGACTAGACTCAATTAGTGAGGTCATGGGCATGAATTTACAAGACCAAAGCAGAACAGCGGAGGGTGTGGAGATGTCTCATACACATGGTTGCTACTCGAGGACAGCTAACAACAACAATCCAACAAAGTAACTTTTTCAGGCAGAGCATATGACATAATTTTAAGATATCTGATGCCAAGAATTAGTTGCATTCAGCTGATACTGAATGAATGTGGCCACCTGAAACATGCCAATGTGTCTCTGTAAGGCATTGCATCTGCCACCAGAAAATCCTTTGAGTGCTTCCACAATATTTGAAAATGTAGCAACAGAAAAGCTAGTACATCAAGTTAAGGTTCTGTGATAAGATGAGGACTTACACTTAGTTTGAAAACCAGATAGACATTTTGAGTTAGTGCTGTGTAATTTTCATGGCCTTAAGGCTCATTTCAAGGTCCTAGAGCTGGCTTTTGTTTCATGTGGCTTCTAAATGTTTTTAGCATGTTTCAGCTTGGTTTTAATGTTTAATCATTCATGCCAGCATGGGGGACATGATTGCATTGGGGTTAAGGAGTCTGTAAAATTTTTAGTAAGTAAATACATGCAGTCTGAAACCAGCATATGGGTCTTCCCTACATTAAACTAACCAAGCTTCACCTTCAGTTTCCAAGGTTTGCTGCACTGTCCCATCATCACCACTCAGGCATTTCCCATTAATATTTCTGACAAATGGAATAGGCTCTCCTATATATGGTAATCACTTACACATCACCAAAAAAGAGAACAAAGGGCCTGAACAGACAAGCCAAAATAAAGCTGCTTTGGGTCACTTTGGAGGTATGCTGTTTAAATGACACATGCGTCTTAAGAGGCCAGAAGCTGTGCCAAAGCATGGCTTTGGCTTGGTTTCTGGCTTTTTAGGATGCATGCATCATTTAAACAGCATTTCTCCAAAGTGACCCAAAGCAGTTTTATTTTGGCCTGTCTGTTTGGGCTCAATATTTACATAAAACCACATATGCCAATCTTCCAATGCAAAATTATAAATGATTTTTTTTAGCAGAAGCACACTGTATCTCACCTTAGTGGGAAAACTGTAACCTGATTACATATGTACCCACTGACTACCCTGTCTGTTTGCTAACTATAGATGGATATCTTCAAGGTACCCCGTCTGCCTCCTTGAGGTTGTTTATCTTTAAATCATTATTGGATTGGGTAGTCCTTCAGAGAGAGGGCACCTTCAAAATGAAGACTGTCCTCTGGCAGTTGTTCAAGTACAGGGTAGTCCTCCATCAATGAGAACAGGTGGCTACCCTACTCATAAACAAAGTTACATTAAGACAAGTTGAGTGCCATAACTATATCAAATTCAAGAGGCCCCTAGGAATACCAAAAATGTGTATTATTCTAACAGATTTGTTTTTAAATTAGAAACTCCTAACAACCTGTGCATTATGTTACAGTTCCCCCAGCTTGTGCCCACACCTAGCACTGCTCCAAGTGAGGGTCACCTGGTTCCCTCTTTACTTGCTTTTAACTAAACCTTAAAATTATTCATACCCATTAGGCATTTTAACCAGAGCCCTCAGGGATATGTTTTAGCCTGCTGTTGTTGGCAGCGTTTTTATCACATTAAGTTTTTACTGTTAATGATCTATTTGCTTTAATTATTATGGCATTTTTTCTTTTCTTTTCTTTTTTACATTTTGGTATCAGATCACACAAAGTTCAACATGTCAGCAATTTTGTAGTTGTTTTGAAGAATTTGGGGGCACTTTTTGCAATATTCTATTTAGAAGAGGTTTTTTAAAAATTAAAATTTACTTAAGAGTAACAGGTCAGCAGTGTAGTACCAGCATGTTACAATTAACATAATGAGTAACATGTTTCCTTAAAATGAATAAATTTAAGTAAAGCTAAGTTTAATAAATTGATTTTTAAAAATGTAATTCCAAGGGTTTAAAATTTCATCAGACCTGAATCAGGCAGAGGACCTGGAATTCAGTTTTCTCTCCCAGCATGCCACAGGCCTGGCCCTTATCCTCACCACCATCACCACGGCTTTTATTTTAAAAGCTTAAAAATGGACACAGTGAATGTACTTGCTAGTAACGTATCTGCATGCTTAACATACGATCTGCTTCAGCGCTAACAGGTGTGAGATTTTCCTGTTGAAACTGTATAGCTACAATGGCTAGTTTGTGCATGGAATGGACACATCAGTTTTGCTATCAATGAGATTGGGCTTCAGCCTTCACCTGAAAATATATACAAAATTATCCCTAGTTTCCAGGATAGCAAAACTTGAGCAATGGGTTAACAGTTGTGGGTTTGGGAGTGAAAATTAGCTGGAATGGTCTTTAATGAACAGAAAACCAGGGACACAGGAGGAAGTGATCTTCAGCTAGTGACAGGCAAAGCTGAAGTCCCTTGAGAGAAAGCCTCAAACCACATTTGCATCTGAAAACAAATGAGCAAGCCAAATGTCTTGGTACTGTCACACTCTAGCTAGGATATAGTCTATTAAACTGGACAAAGTGGCAATATTCATTCCATGTTTCTGGTTGTGTTGCTTGCAAGCAAATGCAGGCATTTCAGTGTTCTCCTGCTATTTTATAATCAAGTCTATTTTCTCTCAGTGTGCTTGTGTGGTGTAGTGTGGTCTGTTTGACTAGGACACTGGGAGACCAGGGTTTGAAACCATGCTCAGCTATGGAAACCCACTGGGTGGCCTTGGGCAAGGCATAATTTCTCAGAGGTAAGCAAGGTTAAACCCTTTCTGAGCAAATCTTGCTTTAGGGTTGCCACAAGGCAGAAATGTCTTGAAGGCACACAACAACAAATGTCTGTGTTGGTTAGAAAGAACAGAAAGAAAGAAAAAAGAAGGTTCTGGTGCTGTCACCTCCAAACAGCTGAGAGAAGACTCTGTTTCAGACCATTAGTGCACCACAACATAGCAAGGAAATCTAAGTGTCAAAATAACAACAACAATATTTTTCTTTCCTACCTCTCATCAAGGATCGAGATGAGGTACAACATGTTAAAATATACAACACAATTAAAAAAGAAAAAAACACATAAAACTAACAGTTAAAATACAATACAATAATACCATTAAATACATTCATATTAATGCATTCTTTAAATATATATAAATTAAAAAGTCATGACTTAAAATTGACTGGGTAGGCCTACTAGAAGAGAAGTGTCTTTAATGTTGTTTTGAATGCTATCAGCGTTTTCAGCTGTCCTACATATCTTCTAGCAGGTCATGCAACAGTCGGAGGACAGCAAATGAAAAAAGTGTCCCCACACCTTTGTTAGTGTACCTGAGGGGCACTGTTGCCTCACAGACAGAGCAGCAGGCTAGAACAAGTTCTCCTGAGTATCAAAATGTAGGTGTAATACCAGGGTTATAGCTCAGTAAAGAAAACTTTGGGTTCAGGCAGTTGAAAGGAAAAAGGCTTAAAAATATTGCTTTTTTATACCACAACTCCAAGAAATCCTAGGCAGCATGAAGAGGGGATTATGGGGATTGTACTCCAACATACAGTAGTCACATTTCTCAGTTCTGGAAATGTGGCTCACCACAGTTCTCCACAGCACCCTGTGAAATTGCAGCCAACTGGGACAATTCTATTTGTCACACCATTGCACTCAGCTGTTGCATTAGAGGAGGACAGATAGCTAGCAGCAGCAAAACCATAAACATTAAAATGGGAAGATGGGAAGAGGAGTACCAGGTAGGCTCATATTGAGATTTAAAGCCTCAGGGAGAGGAAGCTATTGTTTTCTTGTTCTGATACAGCTTTGGTAAAAACAGTGCAGCAACAGCATCAGCCCATATTAAAAGGAGCATGATGTTTTAGTGCAGGGGTCGGCAACCCCCGGCCCACGGAGGCGGCAGGACCGGCCCCAGCCCGGTCCTGCTGCCGCCTCCTCCTCCTCCTCCACCTCCTCCTCTGTCCCAGGCTGCACGGCCCTCCTCCTCCTCCACTGCGCAGATGAGGAAGAGGAGGGCCACGCGGCCTGGGGCAGAGGAGGCAAAGGGGGAAGCCCCGCGCCGCCCTCCCCGTGCAGGCCCGCACCGCCCTCCTCGCCTCCCCGCACGGGCCTGCACCGCCCTCCCTGCCTCCCTGCGCAGGCCCGTGCCCACACCTCCTTCTCCTCTGCCTCCTCTGCCCCACCCCCAGGCCGCGCGGCGCATGGAGGAGGGGGGAAGAGGAGGAGGAAGAGGAGGAGGGGGAAGGGAAGAAGGAAGAGGAGGATGAGGAGAAGGAAGAGGAGGAGGCGGGAGCAGAAGGAAGAAGAGGAGGAGGAGGAGGGGGGAAGAGAAGAAGGAAGAGGAGGAAGAAGAGAAGGAAGAGGAGGAGGGGGGAGCAGAAAGAGGAGGAGGAGGAAGAGGAGGAAGGAAGAGGTGGTGAGTGGCCAGAGGCCTCAAGGTTTTTTAAATTTTTATTTTGGGTGCTTTTAATGATAACAAGTCTCCCTTGGTTTGACAATGATAGTGTGATGATGATGATGATGATGATGATGATGATGATGATGATGATGATGATGTGAGTCAGCTTGAGAGGCATGCAGGCACTGTTTCTTAAGCCGAGAGAGTGTCACCTTCCAAAGTGTGTTTTGAGTGCTTTTAATGCTAACAAGTCTCTCTTGCTTTGACAATGATAGTGTGATGATGATGATGATGATGACAATGATAATGATATGAGTCAGCTTGAGAGGCATGCACACACTGTTTCTAAAGCTAAGAGAGTGTGACTTTCCAAAGTGCCTTTTCTGTGTGTTTTTGGTTCTTTAATGGTGATATTGATATCAGAAAGCCTCTGAGGCAAGGCCAATGTAAATTGCTGTGATTTTTACAAACTCATGCGTAGTGAAGAAAAACCAAAGTCCTTTGACCAAGTACACACTTCTGAGAAGTACACTTGGTGCAAGAACGGTGAAACCGTTGACATGTTCAATATGCATAGCCATGTTAAACCATGCTAAGTGTTAAACCCAAGGGGTTTGGTTATGAAATAAGCCTCTGAAATATGCAAGAGGCCATGTTAAGTAAAGCCATGTGAAATGCACAACTGTGCTGTTGTGTGTGTTTTGGAATGCAGATTGGGGGTGTTTGGCCAGAAAGGGACCGAGGAAGAGAGGGTGGGCACACGCCTCCTCCTCCCCACGGGGCTTCAGAGGAAGCTCCGCCCCTGGTGTGTGGCTCCACCCCCGGAGGGTTGAAGCTCTGCCCCCAGCATGCGGCCCTGCCCCCAGAGGGTGGAAGCTCCACACACACACTGGCTTCGGCCCTCCAAGTTGTCTGAGGGACAGCAACCCGGCCCCCGGCTCAAAAAGGTTGCCTACCCCTGTTTTAGTGGAAAACTGGAAACACTCTACCATGTTATTAATAATACAAAACAGGTGAACCGGTATCCTGTTTAGGGATTAAGTCTTCATTAGTGGATTTACATATGCAGGAATTAGAACTGGTTAGTTTCATAATGTCATTATTATTATTATTATTATTATTATGCTTTATTTATATAGCGCTGTAGATTTGCACAGTGCTGTACATACAAACAATAAAATAGATAAGAGTAAACCTGCCCAGGGCGAACAATCTAAGAAATAATAGCACGATACATATAAATAATACATAACAATACAGGAAAGAGTTCAATAAATCAGGCAACAAATTAAGAACGTCAAATAGCAAATAATAGTCACACAATGCCTGGGAACACTTCTGTGAACATGATGGTCTTCAACTCAGTTTTGAAACTGGTTAAAGAAGTGATGAGCCGTGTTTGTGGGGGAAGAAGGTTCCAGGGGCAGCAAGTGAAAAGGGACGAATCCGGGACGGGGCAGAGAAAATCCTGGGCTGAGACAGCAGACCTTGACTACCAGAACGGAGGGCCTGGGCGGGAATATCAGGAGAAAGAAGATCTGATAAATAAGGAGGGGCTAACCCATGGAGGGCTTTAAAAGTCAACAACAGAAGTTTATACTGAATACAGAAAGGGAGGGGGAGCCAGTGAAGGGATGACAACAAAGGAGAGATATGGTTAGAGCAGTGGACAGATGTAATAATGTGTGCAGCTGAATGCTGGACTGAAATTAAAGGATGGAGGTGAGAAAGAGGAAGCCCAGCCAGAAGGAGGTTTTGGCAATATTGTATAAAAAGAATGTACAAGCCTTAGATGTGGTCTTATACCCACCCTGAGGCAGATGTTGAGGCAAGGGAGGAACAAACAATCACCGGTCTTCAAGCAGCCCAGTCCCATAGTTAGATGTGGTCTGGATCTGGGGGATACACGACAGAGAAGAATAAAAAATAAAACCAAGACTACAGGCTTGCTGGACTGGTCGAACAGAAATGTCATCAACAAAAACAGAAAAGGTATTCAAGAGTAGACTTAGGTGGAAAAACAAGAAGCTCTGTTTTGGACATATTGAGCTTCAAGCGTCGATGCTGCATCCACTGAGAGACAGCTATAAGACAAGATGAAACTTGCTGTTCAAGACCCAGAGAAAGGTCAGGGGTGGAAAGATACAGCTGAGTGTCATCGGCATACAAATGATAGGAAAAGCCAAAAGAACTAATGAGTTTTCCTAGGGACAATGTGTAGAAAGAAAACAAAAGGGGACCCAGAACAGAGCCCTGGGGAACTCCAACAGATAACGGAAGAGAAGCGGAAGCCTGACCACCTGTGACCACTGCAAAAGATCTATCTGACAAATAAGATCTAAACCAGTCAAGAATAGAGTCTGAGTAGGGCTGCTGTTACGTTACTACACAGCACAGCAGAGCCGGCAAAGTGCCTAATATGCATTATGCACTGAAGCACACTGTGCAGGAGTGCACATTATAAAGCAATGCACATCAGTCCCGTAGAATCTCTGCAACTTATCTAAGTAAAGTTATGTTAAGTGAAAGATGATACTATATTCCAGCGGTGGACTTAAACATTCCTTTTCCACAATAAAATCTAGTTATTCTGCAACAGCATTTGTTTTCACTTCTGGTTAGCTGCAGCTAGTTGTATACAGGGAGTGATGATGACAGATAAATTGGGTAGTTAGTTGGAGGGCAAATGATTTTTCAGCAGGATGTGATTGGCAATCAATTGCGGGTAAATTCATAAAAAAAAATTAAAAATTCAGGATTGGACACAGATTGAATAATTTGCTTCATCTGGTATGATTTAGATGAACAACTAATTAGTTTGCATTCTGTGAGGTTTAAATTCTAATAAGCATGTCTAAGTTTGCATCTGAGAGTCAGCATGACATAGTGGTTTAGGTGTTAGATTATAAATCTGGGGATCAAGGTTCGATTCCCAGATCAGCCATGAAACCCACTAAGTCACAGAATCACAGAGTTGGAAGAGACCTCAACGGGCATCCAGTCCAACCCCCTGCTATGCAGGATTACCCAGTCAAAGCACCCATGATAGATGGCCATTCAGCCTCTGTTTAAAGACCTCCAAAGAAAGAGACTCCAACACACTCTGAAACAGTGTATTCTACTGTTGAACAGTTCTTACTGTCAGGAAGCTTTTCCTACTATTGAGGTGGAATCTCTTTTCCTGTACAGTATTTTGAATCCATTGCTCTGTTACCCCAAGACCAGGCACATGACCACCCCTCATATTTGATATTAAAAGGGACACTGGGGTGAGTGATTCGGGAATGACCCCACTGCGGAAACACCACATCATATTTGAAAATCCAGTTGGATTTGCATCTATGCTTATAAATTAGCATATGCAAACTAGTGTTCACTTTTGCCTTCTTTTTCATTGGTATATATCCCCTTTTTCTTAATGATACCTAATAAGTGACCATCCATTTAGTCAGCAGAACCAAACACTCATGTAATGATGACAACTTAAACTGTGTTAGTAATCTTTATGCAGGAAATCTGCATATTTACTTAGGAGCCAAATGCAAGGGAAATGGGTTGGACTCTCTTTTTACCAGTCTAAACTCATGACAAAAAGTTTTATCCAGGTTCGTTTTAGCTGATTTTTTGGTGTTTTTTTTTAAGATAGCTACCAGACCAAAAAAATGTGCATTTCTGTTCCAAGGGAAAAAAATGTACTTCCAGAAATTCATATCATGTGAACGTTTCTCATCCTTCTGCCAATAAAACTTCTTTCTGACTCAGAAGAGGGTTCAACACTGTTTGCAAGATAAAGAAAATTGATTTAGACCACGAGGACCATCTTCTTTAAAAGAAATGTGATGTTTTGAATGTTGTGATGACCAGTAATGATGTCAGAAAATATCTAGTATGGCATTCTCTGGGACTGTTGTACTGCCTTTGTGCATCTGTTTTTTGTTTCTTGTTCTTGCCGCATGTGATGCCTGAATATAATGTTTCTGCATTAATGCTGTCAAATCCTCTGTTATGAACATTTTCTGCCACTCTGTGTAGGCTTCTAAATGTCGTGGAATGTGACTCTAAACAACAAAGTAGTCACATACATATATAGACACAAGGAAAATGCATAGGTACATACAGTGCATGAATATTACAATCACTTATTCACAACAATATTTCCCAGAGGATATCCCTGAGTCCCTAGGCATGTAGTTCCCAAACTTTTTCCATCCCCTTTCCTCTTCAGCAACAACCCTAGTGCCTATTTTTTGATATTACGTCTACTGTTCTACTCCAAATTCAAAACAACCAACCTAGCACTATAAACAAGTATATGTACTTCACAAATAAAATGTAACTTTGGTGCAGGACAGATGGTCCCAAAGCGCTGTGCTGCCGCCGGTCCCTAACCCTAGCACGGAGTGGTGGCAGACCAGTGGGTGCATCCCGTGTACAAGAGCACCGTCATTTTGATGTAAGCGATGCACAACATATCCACATAGCTGTGCAGCACTTGCATTAGCGCACTTGTGACGTCCGCCTGGCGGTTAAAAAAGAACCCAGTTTTTGGTGGTTCCCTCCAGAGGGAAATAAGCCGCCGGCAGGCCACCCTTTTGGGGGCGGTCTGTCCCGGGCCTTTGTAAAACAAATTATTTAATATTTTTACGAATTTGAAAAAATAAATTTATATCTCATCTTTAAAGTATTGTCTTCATGGTTTTAATGGGATGGATGTACTTGGTGCAAGGATATTAGTTTTTCAGAATCATGCTGGAAGACATTATGAAGAGGTCTTAGAGCCGCACGTTCAGTAATTTTCAGTCTGTCTCTTTGTGTGGAAAGAAGATAGGTATTGCACTGAATCCTCACTCTACTAAATATGAAGTTGAGAAGGCAGTACAGTATGCCTTGACTTTGTTCCACAGCTCAGAATTGCAGGCAATTTTTTTTTTAAATTAGGTAACCAAAAATCTGGCCTTAACATTGTCATTTTGGAGTGAAATCAGTTAGTTCTCTGCTACTTCTGTTTCCTCAGTGCTGATATCTAGGAATGGAGTGATCACCAAACTGGTATTTTAAGTAAAAAATGATTGTGAAAATTATCAAACAAGTCTATTTACAAAAACTAAAGTCTGATATGCCCTTAGAATAATAGAAGCATAGATTTGGAAGAAACCACAAGGGCCATCCAGTCGCCTCCTGCCATACAGAAATACAGAAATACTGTACAATCAAAGCACTCCTGACAGATGGCCAGCCAATCTCTACTTAAATACTGCCAAAGAAAGAGACTCCACCACACTCAAAAGCAGCATATTTCACTATCAAATAGCTTTTATTCCTAATGTTTACGTAGAATATATCTACCTGTACAATTGGTCCTCTATTTTTGTGGGGGATCCATTCCAGACCCCCCCATGCGAAAATGGAGACTCGCACATATTCAAGCCCATAGGCTTGAATTGGGCGGGGGGGGGGGGCTGTGTGCAGCATGGATCTCAGATCTGTAAGTTAGGAGGGGCAACTGAATCTGTTGCTCCAATGATCCAGTCTCAGAAGCAGCAGAAAACAAGCTTGCTCCATCTTCAGTATGACATCCTGTAAATTTTTAAACATAGCTGTCATGTCACCGCTTAACCTTCTCTTCTCCAGGCTAAACATGTCCAGCTCCCTGAGCCACTCATCATAGGGTATGGTTTCTGGACTTTTTAACATTTTGGTCACTATCCTCTGGACACATTTCAGCTTGTCAAGTATCCTTCCTGAATTGTGGTGCGCAGAACTTTTATTTCTCCAATTAAGAGAGGCTGAGAAACTGGAAGTTAATTTCTGCAGCCTTTTCTGCAGGATGTACAACCCTTTGTGTGTGTGTGTGTGTGTGTGTATGAGCCATCCGTCAACTTATGGCGACCTCATTAATTACACTGGGTTTTCAGAGGTAGTTTTGCCAATTGAAATACAAGGTAAAATACAGCCTACAGAACTTTCATTGGTGGTCTCCCTTCAAAATATTAACCAGGGGTGATCCTAATTAGCTTCTAGGATCAGATAAGATCTGATGCGTTTTAGAGTATTTATGTATTAATGATACAGTATTAGTGATATCGATACAAGATTATGGAGAAACAGAAAGCAAGGAAAAGGCATTATTTTTAAGCAAGTGTGTTCTAGATCCTGAAATAATTACAAAGACTGAATTTCTGGCTGGAAATAAGGTACAGTAATTGAAATATTAAAGTGAAAAGTTGCCACTTTTAACTTCTTCAAGAACACCTGAAGTTAGAAGCCAAAACAAGTCCCTTGAAGACTTTATAACTTTTATTTATAACAGTTCTTTATAACATTTCTGATATCAGTCACCCTAGGAAATAAGTATAGATTATATCTATCCTCATCGCACCCCCACACTGCTTGTCTGCTTGGGGCTTACCAGCAAAATGAGCAACCACTATCAGCAACTGCCCAAAACAGCAGCAAAAGCATCAGTTCCTCTCCTCCTGAGAGGCAGCCAACCCCATAGAGATTTCTGCAGAAGATGTTGCTGACACCTGCTAAGCAATAGCAGAAAGCTACCATGAGGCAGGAGCACAAGGAAGACAAGTGCAGGCACAGATAAACTGATGCCAAATGCTATGGAGAGTTGCCCTCCAGCCTTAGTGGACATACCTTGTCTACATGTGCTAGCACTTCCAAGCTGAGTCCACCAGATTTGGACAGGCTATTTCCTTGTGTTGGGTGCCCTCAGCGGCTACATGACTAAAACATATTATAAATATTAAATTGATAGCAAAGGTTGACTAGGGGTGAAGGAGAGCCATTCCGTGGGGTAACAGCCCCCAGGCCCTTCCCAAAATTATTGTTTTCCAGCCAATTTTTGGGTGATTTTTTAAAAACTGCCCCAAAGCTGCTAAAACTGCTTGAAAACGTGACAGTTTGCTTCCTGTAACTTTCTGGAAGCTGAATAGTGAGAGGTTCAGGACAGAAGAAGAAGAGTACTGATAACAGACATCAATTTATACCTGAGCAAATGCAGTCCTTCCTATATTCTTCAGATCCACAAAACAGGAAGCATTTCAATGTGTGATGTGTGCCAGAAACATCCAGAGCCATTTCCTTTTTAATTAACACCTTTGCAGCCCATCTCCTAAACCCAGAAAAGTGACAAAAGTACCTTCTTGGCTACCTGCTGGTCATGGGATTGGTTACAACTTGTTTGTGTGGGATGCCTAATTCCTTGGCTAAGCACCATGAAAATGGACAGAGGGGGAGAGGTCATTGTACAGTCAGCCCTCCATATTCTCACTCCACCCAAATAGTCCAAAAAACAAATCTTAATTTTGCCATGCTGTATATGGGACCAATTTACTATGCCATTGTATATAATGAGCATGCATGGATTTTGGCATCCATTGTAGTTCTGGAATCAAATCCCAGTGGATACCAAGGGCCCACTGTATTCCAGGGCTGGAAAGCCTCAGTTGTTGGATTGCAACTCCCATAATTATTAATCATTGTCAGGAGTGATTAGAGACACTAGAAGTTTTGGTTTAAAGCATCACATATTCCCCAAACTGCTATCACCTCACTTTCTTGAATCAAGGATGCCTTATATGTTGACTGTTCCCTGAGGAATTCTCAGTAACTTCTCTGCAGGGCCTTGCTGCTGTGTGACTTGTTTCTGATTTATGATGACCCTAAATAAAACCTATCATGGGGTTTTCTTGGCAAGATTTACTCAGAGAGAGTTTGCCTTTGCCTACTCTAGGGTTGAGATAGTGTGACTTGCCCAAGGTCATCCAGTGGCTTTTTATGGTGGAGCACAGATTCAAACACTGATCTCCAGGGTCATAGTCCAACACTCAAGCCACTGACTACACCATGCTGGCTCTCTCTGCAGGATCTACATAATATATATTTTGCCCCATAAGATGTCATTGTAGGTTACCTTTGAATTATGCATTTGCAAACGGAAGGAATGCACAACCAGCTTTAAACGCAGTCCTCAGCCCCCCTCTGCCATTGTGTTATATGTCTGTGTGTGCAATCACCTGCATGCACACATGTGCATGTGCCATTTCCTGCAAAAGATTGCTATTTCCACCCAGGTGCTGGCAAGAAGGAAATAAAGCCTGTAACAGGTTCACTGGGGGAGGGGCAAAAACCTCTCAGGCTGAAAGGGTTGTATACCCCTGCCTAAAAAAGATGATAATGAAAACGATCTGCCTTCGCTGCTAGAAATTTTAGCTCTTCCAGACCAGGCAGTTTATCGTCCTCTGGCTTCCCGCATGGCCAGAGATAGAGAAAATAAAAATGCAGTACTACTGCTCAGATAGGAGCATTCTTCACTGGCCTACCTCCCAAAGCAGTTCTGGCATGCCACACTCCCAGCTTTCAATTTAGACAGGTTTAAGGGAAGTGCATGACAAGTTTATGGTGGACACTATCAGTGTCTGCTATTCACTATGAGTTATATATGTCTTCCAAGATTAGAAGTACCCAGTCTCTCAATATGAGGTGCTAGAGAAAATGAAAGGGAAGGTGGTATTATGACACTCCTGTCCTTGTGAACTTTCCAAAGGCTACTGCTTGGCCACTGTGAGAAGCACTATGCTGGACACTATGCTCTGTTCCAGAAAGGCTCTTGTTATGCCTTTGGGCCTTTGTGCTATTCAGTTGGAAGGCAGTGCTATTTGCATGCATGCACACACACGCGCATGCACACACTATCTCAGCAAAATATGGGGAAATTCAGCAGCATCACAGGGCAAAAGCATGGTTGCCTGGCCCATCAGAATATCTGAAAACATGTTGCAACACTGATGCATAAAAGCAGGACTTCCTGCTGGCTGGAAGATTCTGGGCACTGTAATGCAAAAAAAAAAAAAAGTAACTCTTCTGTGCCCTGATGTACTTTCATATCTTCACTTGTCCTACAGAACCTTAATTCAGAACCACATAGAGTTTCCTTTTCCTCCTTAACAACCAGGCTGTGTTCCTTATGAAACTGAGCACATATGAGCTGTACAGAAAATTATACTGGGAAGCATTAACTCTTCATCAAGGGAACCTGCCTGTACTGTACTCCACCACCTCCCTCTCCCCTTCCCCAGTATATACACACACCTTTCTTTGTTAATTACAGGCTGCCAGAATTCCCAGGGCAATACAGTTTGCTTTTATTGTCGTCTAATTAAATAACTGTGGAAGTGTGAGGCCATTAGCACTTCATTAGTTCAAGTTAATCACATTATTTAGTGAGTCAGGGAGTAGGAAAGGCTGGGGGTACCAAGGGATGCTTCCAGGTGAAAAAGAAACATCCATCAGGCAAGAGTAAAGAGGGAAAGAAGGCTTCTGCTGCACCCTATTCAGGGTGACATCCTTCCTCCTACCCATATTTAGCATGCTACCGGGGTAAGACCAAGGCACAAGTCCAAAACAGAAAGAGCAGGAGAGTCCCCAAAATTAGTAGGGCTGGATTCCCACATTTTGGAAAGAAATCGAACACAATTCCATCTAAAGAGCTACCCCAAGAAGACAAGTTTCATGGCTAAAATTGCCCCACTATACCCCCACATTCCAAGACATTCTTAATGGCAACTTCTTTCGCAAACATGCCACTTTCTCAGCACCATGGCAGCTAGTGACCCCATCATTGGTGAATCTGGTGGGTTGGTGAATCTGGTCTGAGTTTTCAATCAAAGTTTAAAGGAGTTTTCTAAGGTGCTTGTAGCTGCAGAGCGAGAGTAGTGCAGTGGTTTGAGTGTTGGGACTAGGACTTTAAGGGCTCAACTCCTTGCTCAGCCATGGAGACCCACTGTGGAGATCTTGAACAAGTCACACTCTTTCAGCCTGAGAGGAAGGGAAGAGCAAATTGCCTCTGATCAAATATTTCTGAGAAAACCCCATGATAAGGTTATTTATAGTAACCATAAATCAGAAATTACTTTAAGATAAACAGCAAACAACAACAAGGTGCTGTACCCAGTTTGCTATGTAGGGTTGAGTTTCTTGGATTCTTCAAAATCTGGATTAAAGCCCAGAGTAGATTTACTACCACACTGGAATTAAAGTCAGCAGCAGCGACCCTCTCAACCTTCATATGAAATTATTAATTACTATTCGTAGTAAACATCTATTATGGGAAGACTTCACAAAGGCATCATCCAGCCAGAGTGGTGGTAGTCCTCCTGTGTCATAGCCCAAGTACATGCAATCAGCCTTTGGATACCTATGGCAAACAAGTCAACAGGTTAGGGTTACTAGGTTACTAGGAAGACATACCTCACATATGTGCAGTCAATGGCTTTCATGACTGGCATCCATAGTTTTTTGTGGGTTTTTCAGGCTATGTGGCCATGTTCTAGAAGAGTTTATTCCTGATGTTTCGGCAGTATTTGTGACTGGCATCTTCAGAGAAACACTTCTAAAACACCTCACATAAATCAGAGCTTGTAAAATTACTTTTTGGTATTCATGGGTCTGGACAGATGGGAGAAAAGGATGGACAGAGGCTACCCCTTTATCCCCCACATTGTTGCCATGGCAACTGCAGTCGCAGCAACGATGCGCTCAGGAAAAAAGAGCTGCGAAATGCGGCGCCCTTTTTCTGCTGCTGCCAAGGTGCCATTAGCACCCTGGAGTGGCGCGGTGACGTCCACTGCGTGCCGAGCAGTTTGGATGTGGCGCACAATGCAAATCATCGGCGCACATGCCATCTGAAGGCCTACATGCCCAAATGGCATTGGGAGAGCACGGGAGGGCTCAGGAGCATGGGGATGCTCCGCTCTCCCGAGCCCTTACATTGGCCCAGGCCGGCATAGAGCACCCATCTGTACTGGGGCTTAATTTTAAAAAAATATTTTTAATTTATGTTCAAAAGGTTTCTCACTTACATACAATAATGTTCCAGTATAACAAAAGCAGGAAAATAAACACAAAAAGGAAGAGAAAATACTGACATTGGTTGTAAGTTTCTACAAAAGCTTGCAAAATGTTCAAATAAAAGTCTATTTGTAAATTTCATCCATACATCCTTCTTTCAGATGTTGCAAGAGTACTTAGATCTTCTATCCACTGCATCATAGGTGGAGGAAAATTATACTCCCAGTAACAAAAGTATCAATCATTTAGTATTCAAATTTGTGTGAAAAATCCACATCCCTTGTCCATTTGTTAATTCAAAAAACAGGTAAATAATTCAAAAGAACATACACGTCCCTGAATAACAAGGGACTTTCCAATACCAAATTTACTGGTATGATTACTTTTTCCCAGAGTGTCCCTGCTACGACACAACTGCAAAATGAATGGGCTAAAGAAGCATTAGCAATATTACATCTCCAACATTTTGCTGATTTAGCTAACCCTTTCTTGAATAGATGTGGGGAACAATATACCTGAAACAGCCATTTCTGCTGTAGTCAGAGATCTATAGCCTTACTAGTTAAAGATGTTAAAATCAATGGCTATTGATTATTTAGAACTGAGTATTCCAATTTTCTATTCTATTCTTGCTGTAAATCTCATGTTTCATATTTATTTACAGGTAACAGAAATGTATATATATATATTAATGGTTAACTTGGATACTTGATTAGTCTCAATTAGCACTGCTAGTATTACGGGAAACTCAGATGCATTTAAAGCTGCAGGGCAAATTCTGGATTGTAGCAAATGTTTTAGTTGCAGATATTGCCTTTTAGCCGATGGAGGCAATTTAAACAGTTCTGGCAAAATTGAAAAGGGCAAAAACTCATCAACACCAAGTGTCTGATTTAAGTTAACAATCCCATTATGGGCCCATATCTTCCATAAAAATGATTCCATGCCAATTTTCAAATCTGGGCTTCCCTGTAAAGTCAATTTGGCATAAACGTATGGGTCAAATACCAATCGACAATATTTGCCACACAGTTCTAACTGCTGAAAAGGCAAAACACTGCCTTTTTTTTTTTTTAAAAAAGGAACCAAATATTGTCCATTCAAATAGAGTTGTCAGAAATGAAGACTCTAAAGCTGACCATTGTGGATTACTTAAAGTTAATAAATCAAAAAATTAATACAAGCTAAGAGATATGCCTGATGAACCCTCCCTCTTTGATTAGAATTGGCATCCCTTTAATTGAAATTCTGGGGGGAGATAAGCTTCTATTTTTTTTAATTATTATTATTCTGCAGATAACACAAATAATTCTAGGTATAATATTCATTTAAATCACATTTAACTTACCCCACAGACTCACCTTTCACATCCACCCATTTCTCTAAATCTAGTGCAATATCTTTTATTAGCTTACTTACCATACATACTAGTGTATAAATTGAGAAGTTTTAGTCAAGAAATCAACCCAAAATTTTTGGCAAAACATTAATAATAATAATAATAATAATAATAATAATTTGTTTTATTTATATACCACTATTCCAAAGATCATAGCGGTGAACAGCAAGTAAGCTAATTAGCAAGTAAGCTAATTTGCCCCCAACAGTCTGGGTACTCATTTTAGTGACCTCGGAAGGATGCAAGCCTGAGTCGAGCTTGGCCCCTTTTGCTGGTCTTGAACTCGCAACCTTGTGGTTTCGAGTGAATGGCTGCAGTACAGGCATTTAACCACTGCGCCTCAAGAAACCTGGATCAACTTATCCACAGGTAAAGATATGTGCTGTACTTTAACTCTTATCAAAAAATGAAACATCCTCATCTCAGAGTGGAGTGGTGAAACGCGAGAGCTTAGTCCATCCCCTGGAGAAGCTAAAAGAAGCACTGACCACCCGCCTATGCCCTCCCCCCTGCTGCCTTTTCTGGCTTTTTTGAATGCCTGGGTGGGAAAAAGGCAGCAGTGACGGCTCTTTGACACTTTGGCTCAAAGGAGCACCAACAAAGTAGAGATGGTCAGTGCTTCTTTTAGATTCTCCTGGGATGGACTAAGCTCTCGCCTTTCACCACTCTATTGAGAGAAGAGGATTTCAATGATGTTATTCTAGTGATGAGGAATTGGGCTTTGAAGCATTTGAATTAGACATTTGTGTATATTTGTCAGCTTTCCTGTATTAAAATCAGGCAAAGTTACCACATTAAAGTTAAAGGCTGTAATCACTGCTTACATTATTACCATTTTCTTTGCTTTGCCTTTATATCGTTTTTGACATGTGTGCATTTTCTTAGCCCTGCCCGTGCCTGGTCACCTCCCCCACACATGGCTCAACCATCATTTACTATTGTTCCCTCTTCATCCATCTAGCCTTTAGGGTGAGCACAAACAATTATGCCTGCCAGAAATTTTGTAAGTTCTTTGGCATTATTTTCCTTTGCTTCGTCTTTTACATCCTTTGTTAAATGCCCACTTCTCCAGAGGGTGGGCTCATCTATACAACTAAAGAGAGGAGAGGGTAGATGACCCCCTGATCATATGGTGAGGGTTTCCTGGGGCCTTTGCCATGTGGGATGTTCCTTTGCCTTGTCTCTTCATTTATCATGCAGATGAGCCCATCCTCCAGAGAAGTAGTACCACATCAGGAGGCCTGTCCATGGAAGCCCTGCAGGTAAGAGGTGTGGCGGTGGTGGTGGCAGTGGCTCTGGGGACAAGCCATCACCTAGTGTAAGGAATGGGGATGATATGGCACCTGACATGTGTGAACAACTGGCCAGCCCAAATTGGGCCTGAACCAGTTATTTGCATGCCACAACCCCCCCCCTTTGGTAACACCAGGGTTTGGGGAAAACTATCATGTCATCTAAAATGGAATCAGCAAAATCAATATATGCGAGGACATACAAAACATTTGGTAAATAGCATCTGGAAAGGAATATACAGTTCATGGAAATGAACATTAAGCATGTGCTACAATTCTTACATGACAGTTTAGAAAAGGGTCTCAGGCCGAATACATTAAAAAAGCAGGTATCGGCCTTATCAACAGGTCTAGAGTTTGATAGTGTAGCTTTATCTGAACAGCAACATATATTTTTTTTTCTTAAGAGGAGCTACTTTAAATTTGTTTTCAACTAGGAATAAATTTCCATCATGCGATTTGTATCTAGTACTCAACAGATTAACAAAACCACCCTTCACATGTTAAGAATGTTGTCTTACAGAGTTGCTTTCCTGGTAGCCATAACTTCAGCAAGGAGAATTTTGGAACTGCTGCAACTTCTTGCAACTTTGCCAAGTCGTGTTAACCAGGGAAACCTGCAATATTTCACCAGAAGTCACAGTACATCATGGAAACAGACAGCATCAGCATCAGAATAAGTATGGGGCCTTTTGCCCGTGCAGACAAGGCCTTATACGTAAGGTTGACTAATCCACAAGTTTCCTGCATGGCAGAGAGTTGGAGTAGATGGCCCTTGGGGTCTCTTCAAACTCTATGATTCTATAATTCTATATATGTATATTAAAATTAATCATCCAAGATATGTTCCTAGAGATAATTATGCCCAAATAAGTAATAAAATTTGGGCAATATCAAAACCGCCACACTTTAAATATGCTGGAGTCCCACCTTGTCTCACATTGAACTATTTGTGACTTAGACCAGTTAGCTGAATACCCAGATATTTTATCAAAATTATTAACCACTTGCATCAAAACAGGCATCAGCTGCTGGGGCTTGGAAATAAACAACAAAAATCATATGCCAAAATAATGTATTTAAATTCTAAATCAACATGCAGGAACCCATTGATCCTTGAGTCTTAGCACATACACAAATTGAATACCAAAGGAGTCAGTGGACATCTTTGGCTTGTACCTTGTTTCAATGTAAAAGAAAAAAAATATTTTTAAACTATAGCATGCAGAACCCTCTAAGCAGTATGACCAGCTGCCATTGTTAGTGGGGGACGATGGATGCAGTAGTCCAAAAAAGTAACTTTCCCAAGCTCTGTTATCTGGTCTGAGTGACTCCTAACAACTTTTTGTAAATGCTTGGAAGAATACACATGTTCAGGCTCACATCAGACAGCACCAAGATTATTATTTCTGTGCTGGGCATTTTCACTCATTTTAGAAACATCAGAAATATCTTTGTGCCATTCACTGTTAACAAAATTTCCAGTCATGCATGTACACATGCACACTACTGCTACCATCACAGTTTGCAAGTTCTGCTAACACTAAACAAGTCAGATGATGTGTTTGCTCTGAACAAAGGAGCCGTGGTAGACCGAAGGGGTGGAGGAAACAGGGGGCTTGTGTACGCTAGCCATTATTTAGAAGGCAGCATAAGAATAGCAGAGAGAAAGATTTTTGAGGAGCAAAACTGAGAGCTTAGCAGTTGCTAGGCTACATGTTACTTTTATTGCACAGGCAATTTGAAGTGGCCTGTCTGTGATCAGCCAATCACCAGACTGCACTGCTGCGTCAGATAGGAGTAGCTCTAGGCTCCTGTTACTTTGCCCTCCTTTTCACAGCTCTGAAACTACGAATCAGTACTTGCCCACCACCCCATGGAACAGCCTCAGACCCTGGATCTTCATGAAGCCCTGCTTTGGTAAAAGATTTGTCAAGATTAGCATTATTTCCCACAATGGCCATCAGAAGCTAGTGAGAAGGCCACATGCAGGAAATGAGCACAACAGCCCCATCCTGGTTGTATTACCTCAAGCTGCAGGAGCAAATGCTAGCAGCCAACTTAGGACAAAACACACACTGTCCCTTATGAATATACACCAGAGGCAGAGAAGCGCTAGCCTAATTTTATCTACCAGAGAGATCCCAGATTGCAGAGGTTCTCTGGCTACCCAAATCCCTTTCTGAAGCCTCACACCTTCAGAGAATGAGTAGGGAGACTGGTCAGATGCCAGGGATTTCTCTCTCTCTCTCTCTCTCTCTCTCTCACACACACACACACAGATGTTCAGGAGAAACCTGAATGATAGTCAGCTGACTCTCAACACAGTGAGTCATCTGGCTCCAGAAGTGTCAACTGAATACAACCAGCTTCACTACACTGTCAGTGTGGCAAGGCATGGGAGTGAAATGCATTCAATCAGCTGAGCTCCAGGAGTCAACTGAGTTCCACCAGGCAGTGGCATCACTTAGGAAGTGCAGGGGGTATGAACCACACTAGGTGACACTCAGAAGACTCCCCTTCAGGGCAGAAGGGACAAATATATGCCCTTGCCAGCTGCTCCATCCCAGGCTTCCTCACAGGGGAGAAAGCCTGGGGATGGGGGAGCAGGAGGGGCACACACACACCCTTCCCGCACCAGGTGACACCATAGTTAGTGATGCCACTGCTGCCAGGAACCAGTTTGAAGATGGCATGGGGGAAAGCAAAGCCAGGTGCACTCAGCCAGCAATTTAAGAGCCAGCTGAGTCCTCTAAGTACTAGGCAAGTGTTGCCTAGCTTTATTTCTCTCCCCAACTAATGCATCTTCCTTGCATTGGATTCTCAGCCAGAACACCAACTGGAATATCTCCAGCCAGAAACCAGTGATGTTGCTGGGTACAGCCACACATCCTAACACATCTTGAATCCTTGAAGGATTCAGCAGGGTGCTGAAACATTCTGTTATCCTAAACCTGTTCCTCACTCCTGTTTACAACTGAAGGAAGCTATGGCTAATCCTGAGTTCCCTGTACTGTGGCGCTTTTCTTCATGCATGATTTACACCCAACACATTGGTGAAAACAAATTATCTGATTTTTGCATCAGCCTTTATTGTACGTGCCAAATAAAAGGCAATAATAAAGAGGTATTTTGTGCTTGAGCAAGAGCTTTCTCCTGGATTCTCCTGGACACAGCTACTAATATCTTAGACAAGTCTTAACCACTGGGGACTTCTAGTTGTGTGGACAATGCTAGACTTCTAGTGTAGCAGTTGTATCAGGTAATACACAACTCCCGGTCTTCTGCACCTGTCCCACAGCCAGGAAGTAAAGAAAGATGGGAGGAAAGTAGCTCCCATGCTCAAATGCCTTACTATCTATTCTCTGGGGCTCCAGATAAACAGCTGCAAGAGACACGCAGCTGATGAGATTCATCAAAGCAATGAAGATTTGCTTATCCTCTTAGTTATGTAACAAATTGTTTCATCAGCATGAACAAATTGGTGGAACCAGGAGTAATTCTGCCTACCTGGGACTGTGCCACAAAGCTTAGAGAGGAGGAGAGAAGAACAGATCATCAGCAACAGGAGTGGTTCTATATGCAAACTGAGAGGAACGGGGATTAATGTTCTTAAATAAACATGCAAGAGAATCTTCTTGGGGATACCACTTTTGCTTACCTTTGAAGATAGTGGGAGGCCAGAGACATTTTCTCATCTGCAGCAAATGATAACTCCACATACAGAAGCTGACAGGATTGGCGCTGTTATAGCACTAGTAACTGGATAGGGTCTTCAGTTCCACATGGGGTCAACATGTTAATTTAAGGGCTACAGGAGAGCTAATGTGGTGTAGTGGTTTGAGTGCTGGACTAGGACACTAAGAAACCAGAGTCTGAATTCCTGCTTGGCCATGGTCATCCACTGGGTGGCCATGGGCAAGTCATACTCTCTTGGCCTCTGAGGAAGGCAAGGAAAAACTCACTTGAAAAGACAGTAGTACTAGGAAAGGTGGAGCGCAGCAGAAAGAGAGGAAGACTGCACACTAGATGGATAGACTAAACCAGGGAGGACTTAAGCAGAGCAGTGGGGGATAGGGGGGCTTGGCAATATCTCATCCACAGGGTCACCATGGGTCAGGGCCTACTCCAGGGCAATTAACAACAACAACAATTCTAGTATGCTTTAAATACTCTAAATAAAAATAAAATAAAAAGAATCAAAAGTTACTTTTTAGGGGCATTGTGATAGAAATTTTTCAAGTTTTATGTCATTTTCATATAAATCCTAAGTTTACAAAAAAGCAATGGAAAGTAATAGAAAAAAACAATAGTGTCACTGAGTGAGTGCAGAGGGTGCATGTCACACCAGGTGATACCCCAGAAGGGGTGGTGATACCCAGTTGGCCCCCCACCCCCCACGGGTGCTACTTTCTTTGGGCCTGTGCAGGCACTGTAAAGTCTGTATAGGCATGCTTCAGGGCTGCACAGGTGCCCCTTGGGGTAGCGTGGATACCATTTCGGCCTGTGTGGGTGCTCCTCCAGCCCCAGAACCACGAAATCCCGGTGTCAGAAGTCCGGCACTGAAAGTCCTCCCCCCCCCCCCCAGAAGTCCCACCCAACACACACTGGGTATCACCTGGTGTGGGATTACCACTGGAAAAAGCAAAGGAAATAATATAACAAACTACTTTCTTCAGTACTGGAATGAACAATAGATAAACTTCCTAAGATTTAGATAAAGAGTGACTTGGATAAGCTTACACAGAAGTAGCCTTGTATAGACTGCCACCCTTTGCATCAACCTGTTCTACTATAAGAACTGTATGACAGTGGAACAGACTGCCCCAGGAGATTAGTGCACGCAGCTTTTAAACTGCGAGTACAATGGGAAGAAAGTGGTTTTGGCAAAACTCATCACACAACAACGCCTCCAACCCATAGCTGCCCTGTCCTCTATTCCTCCCTTTTTATTCACAGTGGAACCCTGTGAATGACCAGACAATCATGCAAGTCTGCAGCTGCAAATGTTGCTCCTGGAGCAGTTGCATGATTGCCAGACACGTGGTTCTGGTGTCTCCTTCTTCCTCCACCCGCCCCGCTATTCTGAAGCATTCTAATTACCTTTTAAAATTTTCGCTATTTTCTTTCATTTTTACTGTGTATGAGTTAGTTCAGGGCTTCAGAGCTCTAAAATTGTGTGGCACTATAGGGGCTGCAGCCCCACTCGTGCAGTTGTGAGAGGTGCAGTGATGGCTGTCTAAAAGCAGTGTTTCCTTTTTTTTAATTAAAAGTGTGCCTGCTGCGAGACAAGGCCGTGTGCAGTAACATCCTCAGAGAGTGGTGGACTCTTCTTCTTTGGAGGTTTTTTAACAGTGGTTGGATGGCTATCTTTCAAGAGTGCTTTATTTGTGTATTCCTACCAGACTAGGTGGCCCTTTGCAGTTTCTCTATATAACTCTATTATTTTCTCTGCATAGGAAATGGACACAGGTTAATCTCTTGTGGCCATGTTTCCACTGTCATTTTACTACAAGTAAACAGTATACACATACTGGCGATTAGCCCATGATCATCTGCCTATAATTTTTAAACTGGTTCCTCAGTGAAGTGCTTAACTATGAGTGAAAAGCAGAACACTTTTATTGGATCATTGAGTCTTTTCTCACATTGACTAGTCTCTATGGGCAAACTATACTGAGATATAGAAAAGAAGGCGACAAAAATGGTGAAGGGTCTGGAAACCATGCCCTATGAGGAACGACTTAGGGAGCTGGGGATGTTTAGCCTGGAGAAAAGAAGGTTAAGAGGTGATATGATAGCCCTGTTTAAATATTTGAAAGGATGTCATATTGAAGAGGGAGCAAGCTTGTTTTCTGCTGCTCCAGAAAACAGGACCCAGAACAATGGATGCAAGCTACAGGAAAAGAGATTCCACCTGAACATTAGGAGGAACTTCCTGACAGTAAGGGCTGTTCGACAGTGGAATGCACTCCTTCGAAGGGTGATAGAGTCTCCTTCCTTGGAGGTCTTTAAACAGAGGCTGGATGGCCATCTGTCAGGGATGTTTGATTTGGATTTCCTGCATGGCAGGGGGTTGGACTGGATGGCCCTAGTGGTCTCTTCCAACTCTACGATTCTATGATTCTATGATGCTTCTTATCTCAGTTCCCTCCAAAGAAATATGGAGGCAGGTACACTCTCTTTTCAGCATCCTTTTGAGCCCAGCTTTTGCTGCCTTCTCCTGGAGGGTGTCCATCCTGCATGCTTAAGTGCCTCAGCAGGCAGCCCAAGTTGAGCCTTCTAATCCTTGTGGAGCCCAGGTATCTTTCTTTTTCCTGACGCTGCTCTGACAGGTTTGCTGTAACCAAGCATTTGGTCTCCTCTCGGGAACTCAGGCTGCCGTCACCAGAACTCACACCATCTAAAATTCATTGACATTTCACTGGAGAAAATTAAGAACAGGCAAGTCAGCTTGAATATAGAATTAATGCAGCTCCCTCCCAGCAACTTCCTGGGAGTGTCAGAACCTGAAAGTCGACATGGGGGAAGGAGAGGAAGAGAGAGAAGACCAATTTGTGGAGCATAGGCAACATCGGGTCACAGCAAAGGCAAAGCACTAGGCCACCTAGGGGATTACTGCTTTGCAAACATATCTAAGGTTAGAGGTTTTCTAATTCCTTTGTAATTTCTAAACATTTGATCAAATGACAAAGCAATGTGATTATCCAAATAGCAGCTCATTCATCTAATTCAATTAAGAGAGGAGTTCTGCTGATCACAGAATGATAGGGAGCCATCAAAAGCCCTGAGGGTCTAAGCCCCAGACCCTCTGAGGGTCAAGGGTTTGGAAAAACACTTCTTAAGACCACATCTCCCAGAATCCCCTAGCCATTTAGCTTCTGGCCACGCTGGATGGAGGATTTTGAGAACTGTAGTCCAAAAGAATATCCCCACCTCCACCCCCCACAACCTTTGCAAGGCTTCTGCTTGGGGATGAAGAAAAACAACAATTTATCTATGAATTTTTCAAACTTGTTGACAGCATGGAGATGCTTAAAATAATTTCTATCACTACCTCTGAGAACACAATATCTCCTTATCCTTCCCTCACATCAGGCAAAGAAGTTGCCATTGGAGACTCCTGCTCAGTCATGTAGATACTTCAAATCCACTGAAGCCCAAAACTAATCAGGTTGCTGAGGACTGCTCCTCATTAGAGCAGTCTGTGCACCCTTGTGAAACACTCGGCATTTACACAGAGTTGTGAGATCATTGCTGTGTTGTTATGTGCTATCAAGTCAGCTTCAACTTATGGTGACCCTATGAAGGAGAGACCTCCATGAGCCCATTATCTATTTCCCTGCTCAGGTATTGCAAATTCAGGGCTGCGGTTTTATTTCTTGAGTCAATCCACGTGTGTAATGATCTTCTTCTTTCCCTCCTGCCTTCAGTTTTACTGAGCATTATCATATTTCCCAATGAGTTATGTGGTCTCACAGTATGCCCAAAGTACAACAGCTTCAGTGATACCGAGACTTACCGAACAGGTAAGAAAGTGTTTCATGGAAAGCCCAAGATATTCTCTACTAAGGCAAAAAAAAAAAAAAAGGCACCCTTCTGTATTCTGTTTACAGAAGCCAACTGAAGTCATGTTGAATCTTACTGAATTGCTAGCAATGAGAGCCATACTACCCACAGCCCTGTCCTCCAAGAAGGACTGGCCAGAGATTGAAGTTCGGGAAGAGTAGGTGGAATTATGGCATTGCCCCCTCCATACATCGGCCACTTTAGGCAGGCACCTCACTCAGCCTAACTCTAAACCACTATCTTTCAACTTTTTACAACTTGCATCTCTTCTAAACAAAGTCTTTCTAAAATTTTAACCCATACAGCCCCCAGTCATGTCCAACCCATCCATAACCAGTCTGTTCCACCACGGCTGTATGTGTAGAGAAATCCATGCATACAACTGTGTGCATGCAACCTCCTGTTGTGTGTAAAGATCTGTGCAGTTGAGCATTAACTATACAGTGACATCAGAATTGACTCAAAAAAGCTAATTTTTGCTGCTGGGAATAGGCTTGGATGCCATGTCAGGAGAAAAGTGAGAGATAAATAAAATAAATAAAGAAGGCAGAAGCCAGCACTCAAACAGGGCTATGCTATTCCTTGGATCTTACCTCTCAATGGAACAGAGGTTACAGTACAAGGATCTAAAAATGTTCTTTGAGGAAGAGCCTTTTAAATCTTCTCATTGCCTCCTCTAATTTTTAGCACAGTCCTCCTGTTCTGTGCCTGCCCACAAGGCTCCACTGTATGAAGAACAAGGGGGAAAACAAAGAGCAAGATTTGACCTTATTGACCAAAGTTCAGAAAAGTTACTTTATTGGACTGCAACTCTCAGAATCCTCTAGTTAGCATGGGCACTAGTATAGGTTGTGTTCTGGAAGTTATAGTCGAAAAATTGGATTTTTTTTTCAAATTGTGTTCCCGACTTTCATGCACCAAAGCCAGAACATAGCTGTAGGAAAGCATTAATCTTTGGCTTCATCCTGTAATTCAAGGCTTTATCAGACATTTATGTGGATGACACAAGTTGCTAGAAAGGGTTGTCAAAAAATTATAGCTTCCTTGAGTCAATTAATTTAATTAATTGCTTACCGGTAATTAAACTTTTGCTGAGCAACTATAATCATGCCAAATGTGATCTTTTGATTATTTTACACAGATAGAGTCAGACATCTTCTCTTGTCAAACAAAGCTATTTATATATACTTATAAGCCAAAGTCAATTTATTGCTGTGAAAATCCTGTCTGCTTGCCTTTTTATATTGCTCTTGCGTGTGCCTTCAAGTCATTTCTGACCCTAGTTCGAATCAACCATGGAAACCCACCAGGTGACCTTGAGTCATAGTCCAGTACTCAAATCACTATACCATGCTTCATTTCAGCCTTTTTTTGTTCATAAGGGCAAACTAACATGTTGCTAAATGTATCTTTGCATTTTAATGTTCATCAGAGTAGTGGTGGTCATTACTGGGACCACAGCAGAAGGGGAAATAGAGTTGGGTGGGAAAAGGAATTTCCAATTTCAGTTGAAGATTGGAGCAGGGAAGGAGAGAATTAAATCCTTCCTTCATGCCTGCCATGGTCCCAGTAATTATCACCTTTCCTAACTATTGCAATTTGCATTTTGCTTTTTAAAAAAAACTGCTTCCTTAAGCACTCATTAAAGGTCAAGTGTAGTTTGGTCCTAATACACATCCTTGCTCAAGAGATATCAAGTGCACAGATTATGTCCAAAAATGCCATCAGTACTGCCAATCAACGGTTTTCAAATTATAAAAATTCCACCATTTCAGCCTTATGAAATATCACACTTCCAGCCCTGATCTAGAGCTTCTTTTGAAATGGCACTTTATGCGTGTTACATGATGGGAGACATTGGTTTGCAGCCTTGTGTGCCTGTGGCAGTAAGTTAACAGCTGGCTACAGTTCTTAAGCATAAACTCAGATGATACCGCCAGGATCATTTTGAGAACTGGCAGAGAAGGCTCTGTATGTATGTCTGTGTGTGCATGTAAAAAGAAGAATGATCCGCCAGTGTAACTCCATGAAACTGAAGAGAGGACAAGGATGTCCTGGGTATGTGTGGGGGAGGGATGTGCCACAGTGTCCCAAAGAAAGTATAGTGGAACTACTAGGAACTTCGTGCATAAGGAGACATCCTCAAGGAAGCCTGAACTGCTAACATTCCAGCAGTTCTAACCTCTGTCTGTGTATACATATAAGAAATATCAGATTCAAGATTCAAAGTCTGCAATCATTAAAATCAATGGGCTGAATACAAACTAATTAACTCATACAGTGGTCTTACTAAAATTATTGACAATTCAGTGGGAATTCCCATGATTCACTATTCATATTGAGTTCAGTAAGATGTAACATGTGACTATATTTGTCTGGATCCAACTTAGTATTACATGATCACTTTAATAAATCCAAGTACTGATCTGAACTGGAGAAGATCTTTACCAATTTCAGTTTTATCACTAGGACTCAATGCTAAAAGGATTAAACTGGGACATCATGGAGAATTTTTAAAAAAAACAACACCCACACATTATGCAGATTACATTCTGTTATATTCCCTTGATCCTATACAATCCTTGAGGTGAGCTAAATATATTTTTCATAAATTAGAAGTCATGTCAGGATATAATGGTCTAAATCCAATTGCTATCCCAACTAGAGTAAAACCAATTGCTAAATGGTAAATCAACACTTATGTGAATCGCGTTGAGCCAGTGGGTTTACTCTAGTTAGGATTAGGAATTGGATTTATTCCAATATTATTATTACCCAAACCCAGGTTTTTTGGATGTTATGTAAATGCATAGCAACAAAACATCATTTTACTGTCTCCAAACCACAGTTTATATCAACTTTAAAGATTTTATCATAGATCAGCATTTAAACTTTGTGTGCAGAACTGGCAGTGCTGCAATGCTAGTCATGAATAATTAGCAATTGGATTTAGGCCATTCTCAGTAATACCCAAACCCAGGTTTAGTGGTGTCATCTAAATGCACAATAACAAAAAATCATTATACAGAGATTAATCTCCAGTGAAGTCAGAGGCCAGACAGATATTAAAATGATCTATTCATTCACATATGTAACAAAGTACCAATAAGAAACTGGCTCTGCAAAAGAGATGCTTGAGGGGACTGAATGTCTCTTGAATTTATAAAAATGTATATGATCCCCAAATACCTCTCTCACAAAATTTTACAGCTGAAGTAAATGATTCACAAGTTTAAAAAACTAGCAAAAGGTACTAAATACTTTGGTCCAATGGGAACAGTAAAGTGTGCTCTTGATCCAGATGAAAAGAAATGCAATAACATAATCTTGTCCAAATTTAGATAACTGTTATTACGTTGTGCAAAGATTGAATTGAATTCGTGCATGTAAAGAATGATACCGCAACAAGATAGGAATACAGCCTTGAAATATTTTCCTTGGGCAAATGAAGAAAAAAGAAACTGGCTTCAAAAGAAACATGCAGGAGAATGTCTGAGACAAATCTTGAGTGGATAATAATGGATAGGATCAAAGGTTTGTTATCAAAGTTATACTGATTATTCCTATGCCCTGCTGTAACCCACTCTGTAACTAAGCTCAAGCATTCACAACTGAAAGAGCTGTATGTTGCTTTCCTGTTCACCCTCTACATACTTCCCTCCTCCAATCTGTGTCAAATTTTACATTTTGTGTTACTTGAAGACCTGTCCTCTCATATTTTCTAAAGCACTGTGCATGCTAATGGTGTTATATAAATAAATAAGATTATGTATGAAAAGAAAAGCTCACCTTGCACAAAACAGAATAGAGTTTCAAAAGTAACATAATAATGTGTATATATTGGCCAACAGGGTGAAATTAGCACCTTGTATTAGTTTACATTAGTGTAGTGGTTTGAGCACTGGACTACAGCTCTGGGGATCAGGGTTCAATTCCCAGTTCAGCCATGAAAATCTACTTGGTGACCTTGGGCAAGTCGCATTCTCTCAGCTTCAGAGGATAGCAATTGGAAACCCACTCGGAAGAAACTTGCCAAGAAACCCCTGTGATGAGTTCACTTTAGAAACGACTTGAGGGCACACGACGACAACAATTAGTTTAATTTAAACCTATTTTAAAATCTTTTCCCAGTGGCATATGACTTCATTGAAACAATGACATTTTGCCTGTAGCTACTGAGAATGCCACCATATCAAAGTAGGTTTGATATACATATCATGAAAATAAACATGTGTATAAGGGTTTTAAGGAGATCACAAGAACTGAGATGCTAGCAACTTTATAGTAATACAGTACATTATTTTGCATTACTCTGGAAAACTAAGCTAAAAACAAATTTTGTTAAGTAACACTTACTGAGGGCCATGAGAATTTTGGAAGCTCAACATTGGGGTAATATTCCCACACTGGTAGTTCTGCATAGAGAGATTAAATTGTGCTCAAGGATAAAATATTTAAAGTTGAAGTAAACTATGATTCAGAGGTGGATTTATTTATTTATTTATTTATTTATTTCTGAACATGTTTTTAATACTGCACAACTAGCTGTGTCCTTCGGCAATTTACAAATATAAAAACAAGGACAATCCATAAAAACATTACAACCAATAAAAACAGTCAAGATTAAACACTAAAAATACCAGAATCTTAAGCAATTAAATTAACAGTTAGCATTAAAAACCTAAACAGGAAAATGCCACCAATAAACCAAGAGTTAAATGCCTGTTGATAGAGGAAAGGAAGAGGATGCTCAGTATGTGAATACTATTAATGAATGGAATAAATAGAATGAGACTGACAGAGGAAATTCAGACAGGTGATGCATTATTTCTGTATTGAATTAGAAGAATACATTTCATTCTGAACACTTGACAGAATTAGCATACAATTAATGTGGTATATTTTGGAGTCCATGCCAGTACTGTATCTCAGTGGTATTCAAACTTTTTACCCTTTAGACTCCCCTTTACATTTACATGTGGATGCCACGCGTGCGCACACACACACACACACACACACACACACCACTCAACATAGTATATGAATAAACTTCTTGGACTACACCATTAATGTCTGGCTTTTTAGACTCACAATTGTTGCTTTTGGATATGTTTAACATCCTGGAGATGTGATGCAACCTCGTTGCAAGCAGGGACATAGCCAGGATTTTGGGAAGGGAGGGGTCCAGACTAAGTGCCACCATTATAATGAGACTTGGGTGCAGCGGCACAGCAGCACACACCATTCATTGTATCTAAGGGAAGGGAGGTCCGGACTCCACAGAACACCCCCCCCCCCCCCGGCTATGTCTCTGTTGCAAGCAAGAAACCAAGGCAGGTCTGGAGCTATGAGAAACTCTACCCTTTCTGGTAACTAACACCAGTGCATATATATCTGAAGCATTTAAGGTTGGCTTTGCTTGGCTCAAAAAGAATCCCTGCCTTCCTTTCCCTTAAGCAACACCCTTAAATGGGACATGGCAAGAATCTCATTACCCATGCCTGACTTGCTTATGGGAGCTCAGCTGTGACAATTTGTTTTAATGGGATGTGAAGGACAGGCATGCTTGAAAAACTATTATCAAGAGTTACCCTTGAATTGCTTAGGACAACCTCCAGGAAAGAAAAGCATCCAACTCCAACACCTTGAGCAGTCAGGACAAATATATACTACTGAACCTAACCAGGCTCCAATTCCTGATGAAACAGACGTGCTCACCTTCCCTTGAATTTCTTACCATTGCCAAGCCCTTCCTGTTCCACAATTCCTCTTGCTGTTCTCACAAAAGCAGAGCTTCAGTGATAATGGAAATTACAGCAAGAGCAAAAGTACAGGGAGCCATTTCGTAGGCCAATACTGTTTGTTTATTATTTTTTAAAAACTTTGCAAACACCATGCAGAAGAACAGGAACTGGTAAATTCAATATTAGTGTTTTATTGATTGTATTAGTATTCTGTATTATTTGTATTACCTTGTATTTTATTGTTGTAATCCTGCCTCGATCTTTGAAGAGGCAGGAAATATAAATTTATTATTATTATTATTATTATTATTATTATTATTATTATTTATTAACACTTTTTATTGTTCTATTTTGGTACGATTTTTAAAAATATACCTTTCTGTACAACTAAATCTTCTTGGTTTTGGATATTTTCCCAGGTGAGCCTTTCTTTTTCTGTCTTACCCTTTCTTTCTCTATTTCGTTTAGTGTGAGAAGCAACTACATAACAGGCATGCCTAATTTCCACCTCTTTAAAGAAACTTCTTTGGCTGGATGTCTGTAGCCACCCAATTTTCTGAAAGATTTCTCCATGCATTTTTCCAGTCCCAAAATTCCCTATGCAACCTTTAAAGTTATAATAAGGGAGGGGGAGGGGTGCTTTGGTTCTTCAGATGTTTCAGTCTTCAACTCCCAGAAAACAATCAGAATAGCCAGTGTCATCACTAGGGTTGGTGTCACCCAGTGCAGTAACTCATGGTGTCACCCCCCCCCCCATTGATCTCCTCCCATTTCACACCATATAGAATCCTTAACAATGCTTTTTTGTACTAATGTTACTCGTAAATCATAATTTCCATATACCACTGAATGTAATGCTAATAGTTCTGACATAAACAACTGGCAAAATTATACCTTTGAATTACCATATCATGTGCACAACCTAAATGTATTTACATATACACAGTGAAGATTTGGTTAAAATGTGATGTTGTTACAGGAAATTTAAAAAGAAAAAATATTACTTAAAATTCAAAAAATTCAATTTTTAAAACAATTAAAATTTTGAAATTTGAAATTTTAATTTTAAAAAATTCTGGGGCCACTCCTTTCTCCTCCCACTGAGCTCCTCTCCTCACACTATCTCTTAAAACATTTTAAAGGGAAGCAGATGAATACCACAGCCTGTTTCTGCCAAAACGTATGTGTTTGAGGAGCAGTGCCCTCACCTCCCTTTAGAGTCTCACCTCCCTTTAGAGTATCACCTGGTGCAGTCTGAACTCCTCAAGAGACACCGCTAAGCATAGCCTATATTAAGTAATGACAACAACAATAATGTAATGACGTCTGGAGGGGAAAAGCTCCCTATCCTATTAAAGAATGTTTGCTTGGTATGTTCTTAATAATAGCAGGAAATCTTGAGAACCCTAACCCCAAATCAGCAAAGGCAAAATGCTAAATAGCTTATTGCTGTGAAAACACAAGTTCCATTTGGAATCTGAAGCAGTGACAAGAGCAGATTGTAAGACATAAAGGCTGAATATGCACATGCTACAATGTGGACCAGCCCTGAGAAAAGTCTAGAAAAAGTGGGGAAGAATGAGAAATTGGGAGAGGGGAACAGGGAGAGAAACAAAACTCAGTATCTCCACAATGGCACTGGTAGTGCTGCCTGGATTAGTGTCTGTAAAGGAATTAGGGCAAAGTTTGTCAAACTTCATCACAGCAATTCCCACCCCATGTCCAAGAAAAGACAAATGGCTCAGGCCTCTGCAACTATAAATGACAAAATGAAGACAAATTAGCCAACAAAGCACATTCCTGTCTCAGGCACACAGCCAACAGATCGATGAAAAGGAAGGGGAGAGAGCAAGACACGCATGCCCCAGCACAGAAAGAGGGACTGGTGAGAATTGTGATATTTTCCCCTACATCTGCTCTGACACCATCAGTCAACACTGAAGCAGAGGAAGAGCAAAGAGACACACACCCAGGGCAGGGCAGATAGATTTAATGCTTAAGCTAATGAAGAAGTAAATCTTTTTGAATACGGGAATCGGCACTACAAGCGGAGATCTTCCACTTACAGTAATTTATTAAAATTTGAAACACATAATAACATGACTGTAAGGTAGGGTGGACAAGGGGTAATCCTGGCACCACATGAGTCCTGAAAGGCTCTTTCTGGGACCCTCAACCCTCCAGCCTTCACACACCACCCCATTTCTGACCACAAAAAGTGTGAATTACTGCTCCAAAATCAGCAGTTGACCTCTCAATCATCTGCTGGTGACTACTTGCAGCTCTGAATGGAAGCCAAAAGATCTTCTATCTCGCAGGTGCCATTGGAGTGGCAACTGAAAGACCAGGTGGCAAGTATGGATGTAAAATATCCTCTGCCTCAAAGTTCTTGCATTCCTCTAAATCTCATTCTCATTCTGTCCTTATCTCAAATCAGGTTACAAGACTTTGTTTTTATTCTCTAATAGAAATTCATACACCTTATATATATTTATCAATTGACTAAAGTGGCAATGTAAAGAACACATTTTGGCTATTCATTCAGTTATGTGCATATCTTATATCTCTGAAACACACTGCAAACTTTGCAAATGTGTGAATATTTGAAGCATGATGCAATTTGCCTCAATAAGAAGACTTGGGAGATCTGAACTAGAAATTGACATTCTTCATGAAGATCTTAGCCCCCAAATTATTTTCCATCTCTAGTGGCACCCCGCAAAAACTTTATCCCTAACTAAATGGATTTTAAGTAGCCAGTTTCCCGATGTATATAGGCTCCCTATACTCTTTCTAGTGAAGTGGCATTTGCTTAAAGCAGGTGAATCTCTCTACTTGTGAAATGGCATAATGGGAGCACATCCAGACTGCAGAAGGCCTCTGCTTTATCTTCATAAACTTAGGCCCAATGGATATAAACTGTTATCTTACCCCAGTGGCAGGCATAGTGAGGCTCTGGAGAGGTTGCAAGTAGCAAGGCAACACATTTTCCTTGCTTGCTAGTACAACCACATAGGTGTAAATTGGCCATGTCTTCTGAGCATGGTATGCAAGTCCCACCTGCTCCTACTACTTTCTAAAAACCTTAAAGCATTTCCCTCAGACTGGAAACTAGGATAGTCTGTGGCATTGAGACTTCCTGGCTTGCTTCTTAAAGAGGTGGAACACAACAAACCCATCCTCTTTGTTCTTGCCCCAGTCAAGGCATACATCAGGTCTGGGCAATAGATGGTATGCATATCCTCCTCATCACCACTTTTTTAGTTTTTAAGGAGAATCACACTCCCAGAAGCCTCTAGGGAACATGTTCCTCCTTGAAAACAAAGAATGAACCCTCCTTGTTTATGTGTGAAAAAGCAGTGGGTTTAACCATCTCAGCACCACCAGATGAACCTGAGGGCTCAGGGCAGAAAAAGAAAGGGGTGCAAGTTAACATTACCCTACTGTCTACATCCACCTTGGGGCTATTCTAAAACTTTGAAAATCTTTTTTATGGCCTGCATAGAACACAGGAACACAGGAAAAGAAGCCAGTCATTGCAAAGAAGATTTGCAACAAAATGTTCAAGCACAGAACACTCCATTTCAAATTTTCAGCTAGTCTGCTGGCCATGCCCTTTAGCCAGACATTCTGGGTCCCTCACGTATGTGCCCTCTGTCACCCTTAGTTGACCTTTGATATTGGCTTGAAATGAAAAGGGAAGTTTGGTCAAATAGCCACTGGGGTGCCCTGACATTAGAACACCAGAGATCTGGCAGACTTGGCTTGAAAGCACTAGTGCATATACAGTAGACAGGATAAGACTTTTTGAGATTGGAATCTACACAATCCCTTCAAACAGGTGTGTGATGGAGGGCAGTGCATCTGGTACCTGCCAAAAGGTCAGGAATCAAAGGGTACTTCCTTCTGGGGATGACACCTTTTTGTGTGAAACATCTAAGTTGAATGCCTTGCTATTTCCCCCAGACCATTCTTGCTCCTGGAAAAAATCATTTGAACTGGGAAACTGCCTCAAGATCCATTTCTCCCTACCAAATGCCTGTTTGGGGCAGTTCCAATTCAGTCTCAGCAGAATACAGACAGACACTTTCCATTTCTCTCCTGATTTCTCAGCACAAAGCCTCAGTGCATGTTGAGCCAGAATTTTCACTGCACACCCTCAATCAGAGCACTTTGTCTGAACCAAGTAACCTATTGGCCTACCCTCCAAATCACTATTAGTGATACTACATTTTACATCGTTAGCTCTTGTATGTGTATAAGTGAGTGTTTCTGTGTGAAAGTTGATTTTCCCCTTGTTATTATAAACAAAACTAACCGATTTGGCACTTGCCTCTGGAGTTCTGGGTTTGGAACTGATACACATAGGTGAAAAGTCCTGGCATTGAGTTGACCAGGCCCTCTCGCTGCTTCCCATTGAGCTACATTAATTCCCCACTGAAGTTAATAAGTGGGTGCCCTCTCAGGACCACCTGCAATTTGGGTAACAATTCCATTCTACCTCTCCCCCACCCCAGTTTTCCATTTTACTTTCCAATCATTTACTCAGCATTCCATTCCCACTGAACTCTCCCAATCTGCATTGCACTGCACTGTTTATTTTCATGATCTGCTCCTCTTAGAACTCTCCTCCCAAAGTTCTGGTCACACTTGTGCACACTTTGTACACACACACACACACACACACCCCACAATACACTGATAGTGTTGCTTGGGCTTCATAAGGATCCACATCCCACTGTGAAAGAATAAGTTCACTATGCTATATAGGGATGGATATAGTGTGTGGGTTTTATACATGTTCAAAGTATTCCAAATATATTCTCTTATTGTAAATGTCACATTTGCCATTCCTCTACAAAGAATGACTTATGTGATTAGGTAACTAACTTCTAAAAGGGAATAGGGACATTGCAGAGATGTAAGGTATCTATCTACTCATCCACCACCAAACCTACAGTGTAGGGATACAGGGGTTCAGAATGTGTGTGTGCGTGTGTAAGTTGGTAACCAGTGAAGTAAAGAGATGTAAAAACAAAGAGACATTTTCTTCTCTGGTAAACCAAAACCTCACTCAGACATGGTGTTATAGCAAAAGCACAGCAAGATAAATGGCCTGCTTTTAGAAGGCATAGCATTAGCAGAAGACCTGCTCACCCTGGGTCCTCTTTTCTAAGACTTCATGGCAATGATCACTCACATCTTTCGGTCCACCAGGCCCCTAAATCCTAATTCCCAGGCACAGATTATTTTGCTTCCAGTTAAAAACATACAAATTTTATGCTGCTTTCCACTTTACCCCATTCAGTAGTTCATTTTCGTCTTTGAGACTAGACACCATTCAACCCTTAAACAAATGCTGAAAATAAATGGAAGGCTATTACTTCATATAGCACATTCTTTGTTCCCAAAGTGGTTCACAGTCTTTAGCTCATTAACCTGAGAAAAAACCCTGCAGAGGTAGTCATTACTATTCCCATTTAACAGGTGACAAACTCAGACAGAGAAAGGATTGTGTCTAGAGCCAGAAGCCCTTGCATGGCTTAACTACCCACTACCCACTCTCACTTGCACAATTACAGTGAAGTTACAATGGGAATAATTTATCAGGTGCAGACAGAGTCCTACACAGCAGAGATTGTTAAATCTTAGTGATGGTCAGGAGAATAAGATTGCATGGACTGGAAACTGAAATTACGCAGCTATTATGTTGAAATGAATGGGTAAGAAACCATGTGGCATATAGTCAGTTCCTGATTCACTTGTCTGCCCTCTGGAAGTCCCTTCTGAGGCCTGCCAGAATGGTCCCCTTTTTGTTGTCCTTCCATCAATAGATTAAGATCTTTTTCTTCCTACAGGCTTTCAAAACAGAAAGCTTTTAAAGAATGAGCTAGAAAGTGCTGTATTGTTTTAAACTGAACTATTTTTAACTTCTTTTTTTAATCTTTTTTTACATTGCATTGCATTCTTTTAATCCTGTATTTTAATACTGTGAATAGTTTAACTCCATTTTAATGTTCACTTTTTGTATGTTTTTAATTGTATCATTCTTTTAAATTGTAATGTGCTCCGAGTCCCAATTTTGGAAGAAAAGCAGGATACATAACCATAACAAAAAACAACAATAATGTGGTCTGTAATTTCCTCAGAAACCATCTCAGCCCAGATCTTCAAAATATTACCAGTTATTATTATTATCATCATTATATTTATTTATATCTCACATTTGTCCAAAAAGTGGGACTCAAGGTGCCTTATAATTTTGAAAAGCAGCTAAAAATATGCAAGTAAAAATTAATATGAAATTAAATAATTCACAATAGTAAAATGATTTTAAATTATACTTTAAAAGATAAAATGCAATTAAAAGATAAAAAGCAATTATACCAGTTTAGTTTAAAATATCACAATACCCACAGCCCATTCTTTGAAACCTTTATGTTTTAAAAGGCTATAAGAATGAAATCAGCATCAGCATCAATTAAGTTCTTATCCACCTCTCCCCAAGGCTTGAGGTGGGGTACAATATAGATCAAAATACTTAAAACCATTTTAATATGTATTAATAATCATCCATAATAAATAATAAAATCATCCATAAAATTGAAAAGACAACAATTTGAAATTCATACTTTAAATTCAACTGGGTAGAGCTGCCAGAAAAGATAGGTCTTTAATATTGTTTTAAATTCAGTCAGCATATTTAGCTGTCAAATATGCAATCCCAGCAGGTCATTCCACAGTCTAGAGGCCGCTGATGAAAATGTCCTCTGGGTGCCAGTCTAGTCCTGGCTGGTTGAAATCAGTGTTCCCCATGGGACCTGAGTGTAGGGGGTGGATTATACGGGAGGAGCCAATCCCATTGGTAACCTTGACCCTAACCGTGAAGAGCTTTAAAAGTAATAATCAACACAATTTACTTTGTGCGGAGGCTAACTGGCAGCCAGTGGTACATCACTCCCAGAAGTACCAGTGATCAATCTGGCTGCTGTGTTTTGAACTAATTGAAGTTTCCAAACTCGGTACAAAGGTAGTCCACTGTAGAGTGCATTGCAAAAGCCCAGCCTTGTGATTACCAGTGTGTGCACTATTATCTTTAGGTCTTTCAATTGTAGAAGGAATATAACCGGCATATCAGACAAAGCTGATAATAAGCAGTCCTGACAGTTGAATCTATCTGAACTGACATTTGGAGAGATGGATCCAAGAGCACTCCCAAGCAGCAAACACAAACTTTTAGGGGGAGTATAACCCCATCCAAAACTGGTTGACATACCTCCTGCCCCAGAGTAGGATCCTTAATAGTAAGCACCTCAGTCTTGCCTGGATACAGTTTCAGTTTGTTTTTCTTCATCCAGCCCATTACCTCCTCCAGACATTCTTTCTGTGCCAGCACAAAAGCAGTGACAGCAGGAAGGCTGCCATTCTGGCCTCAGAGTCTTGGGGAAGCCACCAAGAAGGCCCTATTTTGCATCCCTACCAGTTATGCTTATGATGGTGATGGAACTGAGAGAAAAATCTCAAGGCTCAAGCAGGCTCATACAAGAAGATAAGGTCTGCAAGATAGCTTGGGCCAGAGCCACATAGGGCTTTATAGGTCAAAACCAGTATTTTGAATTGTGCCTAGAAACAAACTGGCAGACAATATTGCTGTTGTAAAGGAGCTGTTGTAATAGTAGTATGGGCCCTGTAACCTGCCCTGGTTAACACTCTTTCAGGACTACAATTTTCAGAATCTCCCCAGCCAGCATGGCCAGGGGGATTCTGGAGGTTGTACTCTAGACAGGGTTGAGGTTTCCAAGCTCTACCTCAGCCAAAAAAGTACTAAAATCAAGATGCCATCAAGTCTGTCCAAAACTGTACCTGAATCCCTCTGGCCAAAAGACCTGGAATCCATTGGAGCAGTTTTATTCCTACAATCCCTAAGAGACAAGGCAGCCACCAGACCTGGCTGATTAATCACCAGCTTCACTGTATAGCAATCTGCCTTAAACCAAAGTAAAAGCACTTTGCTTAATGAAATCATTGCTGATAAAAAGGAAAGCTGGGTGGGGGTGGAGAGAGAGAGAAAATCCAGTCTGTTGGAAGAGTCAAGCCAATCTCCTTTTCCATTCCTCTATCCCAGCCTTCCCCAATGAGTAATCATCATTTTATCAACCTAATTTAGAGCTCTTAAGAAATAACTCTGCAGGGTTATTAGTTCCCTTCATAGGACACACGTATAAGAAAGGGTCACCCAGAGCTCAGCCAAGGTAGATGTGTTCTTCGGTCTGGAATGCTATTTTTCAGAACATGGAAAAGTTATTGTTTTGGATTATAACTCCCAGAATCTTCCAATTTGCCATGCCATGCTGGCTGGAGGATTTTGGGAGTTATAATCCAGAAAGTAACTCTTTCAAACTCTACTATTCCCCATCCTTATCCCTATAGACCAGACTTTTCCAGTCATCATCATTTCTTTCAATGCCGTTTGGGTGAGAGGGATTTATAATGTTTTCCCCCATTCACCCCTCCTCCTTTTGTTCCTTTGTGCTTGAATTCTGAGCTTCTGCAAATGCAGCAGCTGCCAACTCCACTTAGACACTTCTACAATCATCAAGGGTGTGCGGGTTGCTTGTTCCCAAAATCTGGAAACCACACAGTACTCATGCAAAGCTCCAATCACACCTAAATCCTGCCAATGGGAAACCTGGAGAATCCTAGGCTCTGAGTGGCTTCTTCTCTCGCATTAATTTACAAAACTCTGCATAACCTGTCTTCATCTTCATCACACCTTGTACTTCCGATTGCATAGTTTGGCTCTTCTTTCCCTCACATTCTAAACCCTCTATCTGTCTCCTTGTTCATTCCAAACTTGGGTCAGGATGCCTTGGGTCACATACTGGGAGAAAGGCAGGATGAAAAGAAAAGAAAATGCTCAGAATTTCATCACAAATAGCTGGGTTAATTCAGCCTCTCCTCATCTCCTCTCTGTGTTACCAGACCAATTAGGCACCTGAATATTGTGTGGTTTGCTGGCAAGGATTAGATTGAGGATATAACTATAAAATGGCAGTGTCAATCCTTTTTCATTTCTTTTGAAATACCTACAAAACCCCTCAAGTTTAGGACAAAGAACAGCCCAGGTTCCAAGGAGAGTACAGGCAGGGCAGTTCATCTTTCTTTGTCTGGATGTGAAAGAAGTAAGTAGGCACCCAAATTCAAAGGAACCATCCTCTGTCAGGGGACCAGTCCCACATGGAAGATGTCTAGACACATGGGTTGCCATGCTCAGTTCTGTCAGGCCATCATCACCGCCACTCCCATCCCTAACTCACTGGTCCCTGCTTCCCCAAGACTGACTTTCCTGTTACCTTTATTAAAGCTCCTCCAACTCGAACTGCAGTACTTTGGCTTTCCTGGCTCCTCCACAGGAGAAATCCCAACTGCCCCAAGGTGTCACCTTGCATCATGTCCAGGTGCCCAATGGGCTGCTAAGACATCTTCTTGCTTTTGTAATATGGGCAGCCTCAAAGCAATAATCAGCATGCTTTTTCAGATCCTGCTGGCACTCCCATAACCACCGCCTGGCACAGCAGCATGAAAATCCTATCCCCTCAGACGGGAATAAGAAAAATTGTTAATTCCGCTCTTCTGAATTCGCCCTGAATTGTTGAGCAGTTATGACAGATGCAAATGTTGCAATCATTTGCAAACCCAAAGATTCAAATACAAACACAACCCTTCATCCCAACTCCCTATCAGTAGGACTGCATCAGCCATTCTGCTAAACCTACCACCAGGCATCTCTTTTGTCCTTTTCTTCCAGAACCAGTATAAAACAATCTTAGAGATGCAATTCAGCCCAGAAGCATCCTGGGCATGTAGCCCAAGATACCACCTTGTTCTCTGCCTGTAATTGCATTTCCAACACCAGCACATTGTCATCAGTGCTGCAGACCTTATTCTTTTCTCTCCAAACTCACACATTTTGTCACAAACACTCAGTTCATCCTCTACTCATGTCCTCTTGGATTCAAGCCTAGCTCCTGTGAACCAGCCTCTGCACAATTCCAAGAAAAAAAATAAAAAATAAAAATTCAACAACCCATCTATTTTGCAGCACCCATTCACTCAGCTGCATACATACACCTCCTCACACAACCCACAGAGGAAGGTGAAACCACAGCAAATCAGATGCAACTACTGTAAGTAATCTAAAAGTAGGGAATTTCCAAGCCAGGAAAGCAAAAGAGATGACAATCTCAGGAATGGACAAAGCACAATAAAGAACAGATGACATGTAGTACAATATAAATCACTACAGTATAAGACTTAATTCCCAAGGTGCAGCATCCCTGTAGGGCAAAATACTTGGACGTGGTAGTCTCATCATAGGCAATTTGAACTACTCCGGAGGTATAGTCTGGGCCAATCTAGGCCCACCTACTTTTACTGACAAGGCATAAATCAGATACCATTATCCCCACAGTCCTCAGGGTGTGAATCTGGCTGAATCAAAATTGAAATTAATAAGAACTGATATTGTCAAAGACACTGTCTTTGTTTGGAGGAGGTGTGGAGGAAGGAAAAAGGAACAAAATCCAGGCACAGAGTCTTCAAAAGAGAACACTAGCAAAAGGACCAGAACTTGTATGAGTATTTATGTGTCTGTATCTGCAGACAGGAGCACACAGGAAAAGGTCATTCATGCTTACACTCTTCTTGCCTCATACACACATGTAATCCTTTAACCAGCAACACATAACACCAGCATACTTCCTAAATCAGGGTGGGAATTGTTTGCTTTTTCAGGTGTTGTTGGACTGCATCTCCCATCAGCCAAAGACAGCATAGTAAATGGCAAGGGAAGCTAGAAGTTGCAGTTCAGCAGCCTCTAAAGAGCTGCACAACCACCATCCCTGTAGTAAACACATACACCCTACATGCTACGTACGCACAACAATTACATCTCTCCTGTTTTGAACATTTAACAAACTACTCACCAGAAAAAGCAAGGGAACACACTGAAGGTTTTTTGTTTTTTTAAAAAAAATCCTGGATCCTAACATGGCTTGCCAAAGGTCTTGAACCTCTTGATAACCAACAGTTTAGAAGCATTACTTTTTAAAGACTCAAGCTCTCATAATCTCCATCACCTGTTCATCTGCCTGAGAGGAAGCAACCAAATGTTGTAATTTTTAAACAAACATGGGCATTTTATGCATTAGGTAGTATGGCTACTGAACATGCTGCCTGGGAGATTTTGAGAGTGAGAATCCAAAAAATCAACTTCACCAAGTTCTGAGAGATACCTGGTGCATAAAGTGCCCACACTTGTTTAAATATCATAACCTTTGGTTATCTCCTTCTAGGCAGACAAACAGGTGATGATCACATCTCCATCACTTGCCTACCCACTGACAGGACCAGACTGCATGCTTGGCCTTACATTTAATGCTGAAAGGGATTTTAATCACAATCCCTCTGTGGGCTGTAAGGGGGGAAGATCAGGCCAGCTGCTACCTTGCAACCCCATCCATAAATATGCCTGGCATTCCCAGTGGGTGGCTTGGAAGAGGCAATATGACTTACTGCAGCTCTTTACCTGTCACTATAATGGAGTGAAATAAATTTATGCCTTGACAGGGTCCCAAAGCACACTGTAGGCTGTTTCTATAGTGATCATTCACCCACTGCCAAAATGTAACCATCTCTGGGGTTGAACGCACCAGCTGTTCAGTGTCAACAACATGACAAAGTATTTTCAAGAACACTGTTTGCTGGACACTAGGGGCTGGGGTTGGAAGGAGGGAAACCAAGTCACAGAGAAGAGGAAAAAGGGGTTACCAGAGCTGGAATATGCAAGTGTCCAAGACTTGGAGGCCAACTTCACAATCCTTGGCAGGTCTGATGACATTTACAAAGTAACAATCAAGACTTGAAAATTAATGGTTGTACTGTACCACACATTTCTGTTTATTGCACAACCCACACCTGAAGCGTGAGTAGTGAAACAGATCATGAATCCATGCAGTATCAGTCACATAGTATTTGTCTGGTGCAGATTTTAGTCCCTACCATGGGAGCTGTAAAATGGAGACAGCCAACAGTTTTTAATGGGCATTCACAGAAAGTCAAGGAGATGCTGCTGCATATGACATACCAATTGGTAGTGGTGATGGTGGTAATGGTGATGATAAAAATGATGGCAATTTGCTCCACTATGGTTCTCTATAATTTTTTAAGTGTCTGGAGTGCTTTGAAGAGCTGAACATTCCATTTTTGCCAGAATTATAGTGAGTCCAAGGTAACACCTGTACTGCAGAACCAACAACGGCACTATCATAAACTGTTCTAGACTTTTTAAAAGTTGCTTTCTTCAAAGTCAGGTTCATGTAAACATACTAGTCAGCCATTTGTGAGGGCAAATAGCTCTAAATAGCTCACCAAATAGCTCTAGGCCCATCGCTCAAATATTTCTCACTCCACTGCAAGATTCCCAAGGAAAGAGTGTGGTGCCAGTGACATGCTGAAAATTTCCCAGATTTGCACAGATAAAGCAAAACAGGCTGGATACAGTGGCTTTTAGATATTTTTAGTCTAAAACAGATAGAAGTAGCTAAAGGGAGGATGGGGTAACCCATAACTGATTTATGGGGTTTTCTGTACTTGCAAGTTCCCTATAACTGGCCAGGGTGATAGGATCAAACAATGAGTGAACCAGATCCTGAATCCAATAAGGTTTTCAAAGAGATGCTGTTTCTGGGTGGCCATATGTAGTGGCATTGGAAGTGAACTGCAGTTTTATGGGCATTCCTGTAATATCTGAGCATTGTAACATTTGGCCGGAGCTCTATATTGCTTTTCAAGTACTCCACTGGCCAAAGGCAAAATAAAATACTTTTGGAAGCATTTGTAAACTTACAGAGACACAGAAAGAGATTCTCTGTGATTGCTCACTTCAGTTGACAACACAATCTTTAAACTGCTCACTCACACAAGTTCACTTTTTGGTGACTCCAACCTACTTTGAATGCTTTTGTACATGCAGCCTCACTGCTTTGCTGAGAATCCTTTTAAATGTTTTTTGGAGTTTTTTGGGCTATGAGGCCGAAAAGTTTATTCCTGACGTTTCGCCAGCAGCTGTGGCTGGCATCTTCAGAGAATGCTGGAATGCTGGAATTTCCAGCATTCTCTCAAAGTGCCAGTCACAGCTGCTAGTGAAACATCAGGAATAAACTCTTCTAGAACACAGCCTCATATCCTGAACAACCCACAAAAACTATGGATGCCAGCCGTGAAAGCCTTCGACTTCACTTTGAAAAGTTATTTAAACCAGAATGTATCCAATCCCAATCTGGATATAGACTGTAGCCCTGACCTGTACCTAGTGATGCAAATAAACCTGGCTTTTGCCCTCCTCGCTGTTTTCGATGACATCCATAGAAGCAGTGAACAAATCAAGGACATTTTGCCAGGCAAGCACAAAGAGAACAATATTGTCCAAGTCTACTAGGAAGTAATTTTTAATGACAGTGCTGGTAACAGCAGGGCATAGGGCACATGTTTATGTGATTTTCAAATTGCATAGTTTAAGTCACACTATACAAGTGCGATTGTGTGAGCGTATGTAGTGTTTGAGGAGGAATGCAGCATAGACGTTGAGCAAAAATGTAAACAAAAACATGCAGCAGATATCTGAAAATGATGTGACAGCAAATGACTAGGATAAGCAGAGGAGCAGGTTCAGAACTTGACCTGCCTGAAGCAAAAACACGACCTAAAGACAACATCTAGTCACCAGGCAAATCCCTTGGAAAACATATTTTCTTTGAATCTGCTAAGAAACTGCCCTCTAGTTCCAAGACAGAATTTTGCTCAATGGTTAACAGAAATGAAAAAGAAAAAAAAAAAAAAAAAGGTCTGAATATGAATTCACACACTTTGGAGACTGTACTATTTCTATACCACATCTTTCCTTATACAATGAGTTTTACTCAACTTATTCCACAAAGTTTTACTCTAGCTACCCCACAAATTTACCTCTGATATATTAAGAACTACCTTCAGTGAGGTTTTTACATTTTTCTTTAGTGACTATTTTGGATTGGTTTTTCTCCCCTTCCCCTTTTTGGTCCCTGTAATGTTAACTTTCATTTCAAAATAAAATGACATTCCGCAACGGGGGAAAAAGAAAGAAAAAGGGGAGGGAGGGAAAGGGAGAATGAATTCATGATGTTCAGAAACAACCACCTCAGATAGCCCTGGCTCTTTGCTAGCAGGGATTGGAAAGCACAATGTTTGATCTCCGCTGTGCCTCACTTTCCTTTAGATAAAGCGGAGGGCAGAAGTAGACCTGCCTGCTGTGAAATCAAGGCTGCTACCTGGACAGCAGCGGATTAGCGGCACAATGCTTATGACTCCCCAGCAGGCTCTGCAATCAAAGGTCACAGCCTGGGAAGCATTCAAATTTATTTTTAACTCAATTTTGATTTTAAATCTCTACAGATGCATTAAAGTCACCAGAGACAGTAAAGTTGTGTGGGCTTTGAATTCCTACTAGGCTCAAAATATCTCCCTTCATCACATCTCTATAGGTGAAGAACCTCTCTCTTTTTTTATTCTTTTGCAGGCAATACATTGCTCCAGCAACATTTAGGGGCAACAAACAAGGGTGCTTTGGGGGGACTGGTCTGCTGGGTACACAGAAGAACTCAATGGCATTGCTGAAACCTAGCACCATGGACAGTTCCAGGCTTCCAAACTGCAAGCCCCATAGCTGTGGGATTGCTTTGCAGGTTTGGCTTGAAGGCCCCAACCACAAAGGTCCAAAACACACTGCAGAAATCATCCTGGCTCAATGCTAGGAAATTCTGGAAACTGTAGTTTTGTGGGACATTTAAGCCTTCTCTGTCACAGAGCTCTGGTGCCACAACAAACTACAGTTCCCAGGATTCCCTAGCATTGACCCAGATGCTCAATGGTCTCAAACTAGATGATTTCTGCAGTGTGTTTTGGACTCAAGTCTCCCAGATTCTTGCTTTCTTTAGCGAACTAAGTATCTCTCAGGCAGAACTTGATGTTGTCTCTCAGCATCTGGAGGAAGCAGAAGAGATTTAAGTGCATCCCTCCTAATATGACGAACTGGCCTGCCTCATGTGGGTCACACCAGGCTCCATCCATGCAGTGAAGTGCCTCAGTCTTTGACGCAGGAGTTGGGAGATGCCATCCATCAGGACTATGCTGGAGTCTTGGAAAGTGGGCATCAGAGCCCAGCACCTGGAGCATGTGCCATCTCCCAAATCCCAAGTAAACAAGAGCCTTCTTCTCCAGCATGCAAACACACACCTGGTACACAAACTGAGACTAGGAAACACACATCTAGTACACAAACTGAGACACCCTTACTTCCAGCCAGCATGCTTACACCCAGATGCCAAAGGGGAAAAGTTGAGGTGCCAACAGCACTACATTGCAAGATCCCTAAGGAAAGAGTGTGGTGCCAGTGACATGTTGAACATTTCCCAGATTTCCCCAAAACGCAAAGCAGCCTGGATACAGTGGCTTTTTGATATGTTTTATTCTAGAATAGATAGAAGTGGCTATAAAGAGGATGAAGTGACCCATAATTGTTTGGTAGATTTCTCCATACTTTCACATTCCTGGTAACTGGCCAGATACAAGTTCAGTTAAGAACTGACAGAAGTGGCTAAAGAGGAGATGATCAATGGCTGGGATCAAGCAATGGTGGTCCAATCAGATCATCCTGAACCCCAAGGAGGTTTTCAAACAGAACTGCGTCCGAAGTAGCCGGTTGTGGAGTGGTTCTGAAAGTGAATGGCAGCCTTATGGCCATTCCTGTGATATCTGAGCATCCCAAGGGGGCAAAGTTGAGGGGTGCTACCTAACCTGCCCCATAAAAAAAACGTTCCCATATTTTGTGCAAGGATCCAGTGTCCGGCTTGTTGGGCGCAATGAGCTTACGCAGACTGTAAACCGCTGAGAGACTGCTTAGGCTGCATCCACACTGGAGAAATAATCCGGTTTGGCACCACTTTGACTCTTTTTTTCTGGCTCAAGGCTATGGAATTCTGGGAGTTGGAGTTTGTTGTGGGGCCCACAACAAACTCCAACTCCTGGAATTCCATAGCTTGAGCCAGACAACAAGTTAAAGCGATGCCAAACCGAGTTATCTCTCCAGCGTAGATGCATCCTTAGTTGGGTATGAAGCGGTATAGGTTGCTCTAAGGGCAACCTCTGAGGAGTGAGACCTTTCTTTCCCCTTCTCCAGCACTTGGCCCCTGCAGGGATGCTGCACCTTCTCCCCTCTCCCAGGCCCTTGCCCCCCAAGCCCCCCGGGGCCCTCGGCTGCTGCCCTCCGGCGGCAGGACTCACTGGTCAGCTGGTCGTAGGAGCCGTCCAGGTCCCGGGAGTCGGAGAGGCTCTCCTTGCGCTCCTTGCCACGCATCTTGCCTCTGGCCCCAGGCGCAAGGAAGAAGGAAGGGAAGAAAGAAGGAAGGAAGGAAGGGCTCCTCGAGAGAGAGGGGGGGCGCCTCCTGCCTTCCCTCCCTCCCTTTTTCTCTTTCCTCCCCTTCTTCTCTCCCTCCCTCCTTCTTCTCTTTCTCTCTCTCTTTTCCTTCCTTCCTTCCTTCCTTCTTTCCCTTCTCCCTTCTTTTTTCTATTTATTTCTTTCCCTCCTTCCTTCCTTTTACTTCCTTGTCTCCCTCCGTCCCTCCTTTTCCTTCCTTCCTTCTCTTCTTCTTTCCTTTTTCCTTCCCTCCTTCCTTCCTTCCTTCTTTTTCTTTCTTCTCTTTTCTTCCTTCTGCTTCTTTCCTGCCTTCCTGCCTTCTTCCCTTCCTTCCTTCCTTCCCTTCTCCCTTCCTTCCTTCTCTTTCCTTCCTTTCTTCCTGCCTGCCTTCCTCCTTCCCTTTCCTCCTTCTTTCCTTCCCTGGCCCTGGGGGTCTTTCAGGGGCGCAAGCAGCGTCCGGCTCCTTGGCAACCGAGGAAGAAGCCCAGGACGCCGGCTGCTTGCCTGCCTGGCTGCCGGGAGAGTGGCTTGGCTGCCTCTGCTGCGCTGCCTGCCCTCTGCTGCTGTGCCCTCTCCCGGCGCCAAGAGCAGGGAGCAGGTGCCCCTTGGTGCCAGGCAGGGAGGGCAAGGGGCCCCCAGACCCCCTCCGGAAGCCCCGCTGCTCAGCCCTGCTGCTCCCGATGGAGGAGGCCCTTTGGGAATGGAGGAGGTGGCAAAGGAAACTCCCCAGCCGCCCACCTGGCCCTGGAAAGGCCTCCCTCTCTTCTCGGTCCGGCTCAGCATGGAGGACTTTGGGGAATGCAGCCTCCTGAGCAGAAGGCGGAAATGGAGGACAGGACCCAAGCAAAGCTGCAACCACTCCAACATGGACATGCCTGCTTCTTCTTAGTCTTCTTCGAAATGGAGGACGGCTGGGGACTTCCTCCTGGACAGGAGGCTGGAAGGGAGGGCATCTCCGGGAAAAGGAGGACCCCTCTGCGGCCCTTTTTCTCGAGGCAGGGGGACCAGACGTCCTTTAGTCCTCCTTTTCCCGGACACACCCTCCATCCCAGCCTCCTATCCAGGAGGAATTCCCAAACGTCCTCCATTTTGAACAGGACACAAGAAACTACAATGCCCAGAATTCCATAGCCTTGAGCCATGGCAGTTAAATTGGTGTCAAACTGTATCATTTCAGCAGTGCGGATGCAGCCCCAGTGACATTGGTCCAAAACACATTGCAGAAATAATCCAATCTGAGACTGCTTTAACTCCCTTGGCTCAGTGCTAGGGAATTCTGGGAACTGTAGCTTTGTACAACATTTAGACTTCTTTGTCAGAAAGCTCTGGTGTCACAATAATTTACAATTCCCAGGATTACATAGCAGTGAACCAGGGCAGTTCAAGTGGTGTCAAACTGGATTGTCTCTGCGGATTGCTTTAGACCACCAACGTAGAAGTGATAAGGGAATAAAACTTTTTGTTTGGGTTTTTAAAGGAAGATGTCATACTAGAAGAGCTTCAGCTGTTGGATTTCACCCTGTTGAGGCTTCTAGCAGCACAAGGGACCTGCCTGAAGTCAACTGGAAAGGGAGAAGGGAGTCCTCTGGAAACTGCTTGGGATGGAGAAGGTGAGTTTTCTCCTTGAAGGTATAAAACAGGGATGTTTATCACACGGGAGGAATTGCTCTTAATTTTGAATGAAAAGAAAGTGAGGCCAGAATGCATTCACATGAATTCTTTAGTTCAGCAAATTTACGTGACTTTGAATTGCATTCAAACTGACTTCCCGTTGCCCGAAAATAGCTTGCCATTGCCCAAAATTGTGTGTGATCACCTCTCACGCAATAACATGAAACCCCATGATTATGTTCTGAATGACTTCCCATTGTCTGAAATTGCGTGTGGTAGTCTATCTCACAATAACGTTAAACCCCATGATTGCGTTCGGATTGCCATTGGATTATACTTCCAATTTCCCTTGTCTGATAACGTCCTTTGCTGGGCTTCCTTCTCTGCAGATTCAGCTACAGTGGTCTCTCCACATTCACTGGGGTTAGAGGTGAAAGACCCCCATGACTGTGGAAAAATAACACACACACACACCCATATATTCTTTTTACTTGAGAGAAGACCTCTCTGTGAACCTCCAGGCCCTCCAGTGCAACTCTGTGGCCAACATCTGCCAGATGTTGATCATAGAATCATGCTGGAGGACCTAAAAATGCCTAGAGAAGTGTTTTCTCAAGGGATTTCTAGGTTCACCAGCACAATCTATGGCAGAGTCACAATGGAGGACTTAAGAGATTCCTAGAGAAAACATATTACAGTAATATGTCGCCTTAGTCGATGATCTTCATCTGGGCATTGACAGGGGTAGTGTGACCCTGTTGGTGCTTTTGGACATCTCAGCAGCCTTCAATACCATTGACCATGGTATCCTTCTGGACCGCCTAAGAGAGCTGGGTATCGGTGGCACTGCACTCCAGTGGCTCCGGTCCTACCTCTCGGGTCGGTTCCAGATGGTGAGGCTGGGGGACAGTTGCTCTCGTAAAAGGGAGCTAACATCAGGCGTCCCTCAGGGCGCCATTCTGTCCCCCATGCTATTTAACATTTACATGAAGCCACTGGGACAGATCATCCGGAAACATGGAGCTTGGTGTTATCAGTACACTCTCCATGTCACCGACTGACACAATGACTAAGGAAGGCATCTCTCCTCTGGACGCCTGCCTGGGGTTGGTAATGGGCTGGATGAGGGAAAACAAACTCAAACTGGATCCAGAGAAAACAGAGGTACTCGTGATAGGTACCCCAAGTTCAAACAGAGAAATTTGTCATCCAGTCCTGGATGGGGTCACACTTCCCCTAAAGGACAAAGTCCGTAGTTTGGGAGTACTCTTGGACTCATCTCTACAGTTATCATCCCAGGTGGACCCGATGTCTAAGATGCTTGGTATCAGCTTCGGCTGATACGCCAGCTACGTCCCTGTCTGGACCGAAAGGACCTTGAAACAGTAGTACATGCATTGGTAACCTCTCGTTTGGATTTCTGTAATGTGCTCTACATGGGGCTACCTTTGTACCAAGTCCGGAAGCTTCAGTTAGTCCAAAATGCCGCAGCCAGACTGGTTGCCGGACTTTCAAGACAAGATCACACTGGCCTGTTCCAGACTGCCAAAATAAAGCTGCTTCGGGTCTCTTTGGAGGTATGCTGTTTAAATGATGCATGCATCCTAAGAATCTGGAAGCTGCACCAAAAGCTGCACTCCAGTGCTTAGGAATGGAGTGTGGCTTTGGCGCGACCTCCAGACTCTTAGGACCCATGCATCATTTAAATAGCATACCTCCAAAGAGACCCGAAGCAGCTTTATTTTGGCAGTCTGGAACAGGCCATAACGCCAGTATTAAAATCTCTCCACTGGCTGCCAATTAGCTTCTGGGCCCAATACAAAGTGTTGGTCATCACCTTTAAAGCCCTACATGGCTTGGGCCCGAGTTACCTGGAGGAACGCCTCTCCCTACACAATCTGCCCCGCACTCTTAGAACTACAGGGAAGCTTCTACTAGAGCTTCCCAGAGTAAGACTAAAATCTACCCACCAAAGATCTTTCTCAGTTATGGCCCCTTCCTATTGGAATAATCTCCCAGAGGAGATATGGTATATCCCTACATTGGAAATTTTTAAGAAGACGCTAAAAACATACCTTTTTCAATTGGCATATCCTTCCAATTCATTATAAAGTATATATTATAGAATTTAAATCAAGACTAAAATATGTTATGATTGATACTGTATGTTGCTACATTGATAATGTTTTTATAGACTGTTTTTAACAAATTATTATTATTTTTTGATGTTTATATTTTAAGTAGTAAGTGTTTATATTGTTCTGTTGTTTTATATTCTATTGGAATCCCGCTTCGATCTTGGGAGAAGCGGGAATTATAAATAAAATGTATTATTATTATTATTATTATTATTATTATTATTATTATTATAAACCGCATATAAGCAAGATTATGGAACTAGATAAATTGACTTGTTTATTGAGAGATATGAATTTTGATCAATACAAAAATGAATGGCTCCCAGTGATTAATTACCTAAAGATTGAAAAAGGAAGAAATGGTACAATAGCATTTGAAAAATAAACTCTATGCTCCTGGTATGAAGATAGATTAAACGTCATTAGAGAATAAAGGAGTTAGAAAGTTCCAGAAGCTGTAATATGGTATGAGAACAGTAGAAGTAAGGACAATAAGTTCATAATTTGTTAAAGGGGTTTTATAAACTGTTTAATCAAAAGAATTTGAAAATGAATAACAAAGAATGATATGAATGATGATAATTTTAGATGAAAAGAACGATATAGAAGGTCGAAGGTATCTAGTATAACTGGAGATAAAATGAATAGTCACACTAAAGGAAAGGAAGTTTTGTTTGTTAATTGTTTTGTATTGTAGAAAGTTTGTTTAGATTTGTTAGTTTTGTTAGAAGTGGTAAAAGTATCTGTCTTTTGTTTTAATTATTATGTGGCATTTGTTTTTTGTATGTTAACCGTATGGTTATTTTATGGAAAATAAAATATTTTTTAAAAACTGCGTACAGTATAATCAAATCTACAAAATTCAATGCCGCAAATGCAGAGGGCCAACTGTAATCTCTGCAATTTCCATTGAATTTGATTTCTGCCTTTTGTGCTCGTGCCTATCCATTCAGCTGAGGAGGAGGGCAAACCTGAAGAAGTTATGCATTTTTATTGCAAGCACACTCTGGTGGTGCATTGGCATGGAGTTGCCACAAAGAGGAGCATAGCAGTGGATCAGTCTGCGGCATGTCCCCAAAATTGGAAGAGACTGGTGTGATTGGTTACTTTTAGACAATAAGGTCTTTGGCTTCTTTTTCATTCCTTCTGATAATGTTACCTTCTTTCTCTGTTTCTTACAACTCAGTTATGGGAGTTAATATATTTTTTAAAGAAAGCATTTTTCCAGAGTCTGGAAATGCAGTGAAAGCAGCTTCTTCACATTTCTCAGCCCACTCCATTAATCATAATTAATGAACGCTGCTGCTGCTGCACCACTCAAATGCTGGCCAGATTGATTCCATCCCTTAACCTTTGTACAGCATTGTGTGCAAAGTTGTCAAAATGTTCTGCCCCCATCACTGACTGCATAATGGGAAACCAACAAAAGGAAAGCAAGCATCCACTGCATTTTTATGGTTTAATAAGTCCTGCAAAGAAGAAGGATAAACCAAAGATCATAGATATTCCTTCCAATGTCATCACTGTAGTTGCATTGGCCTTCTCTTGCTGCCATCATTTCTTCAGTTCAAGAAGCCTTCCTGTACCATGTGCCTTCTTAATGTGTCAGACTAAAACTCCCATTACTCTGGGAATGATGGGGATTGAAGTCCCAACACCTAGTTGGTAGAAGACTCTTGTAATGTTCTAGATTCAGTAAGATTCAGCTCTAGCAGAGGTTACCCCAGCTGACACAAGTTGCTCCGATCAATACATCATCTCTTTGTTCTTGCTTGTTTTTTGTGTGACAGGAAGGTAAAGTTTGTACACCACCTTACAAAACTGAGAAGAGTGTGAGTGTTTGTGTGTAAGTGATAAAAGCCACTTTACAATTATTTTTGGCAAAGAAGCACTGGTGAAACATGCCAGGATGCACCCATTTAGAGGACATCCCCCCCCCCCCCCCCCCCCGTTCAATTGCTATGGATTTGTGAAGTAGTATGATAATACATGAAGAAATCAGAAGAAGACTAGGAATGGGAATGGCAGCTAGGAAAGAATTAGAAAAGATCCTAAGGAGTAAAGATATACAACTGAGCACTAACATAAGAATCGTACAAGCCCATGGTATTTTCCATCACTATGTATGGATGTCAGAACTGGACAATGAAGAAGGTGGATAGGAAGAAAATAAATTCATTTGAGATGATTTATTATGTATTTATTTACGGTATTTATACCCTACCCTTCAGCCCTAAAGGCTCTCAGAGCGACTTACAATTATTATTTTAATTAGACGGTTCCCTGCCCTCAGGCTTACAATCTAGAAAGATACGACACAAAAGGAAAAGGGAATGGTGGAGGGGAAGGGGATCAGGTCCAGCAGTTCTTCTCTCCTTCTGAGGCCTGGACCAAGGCAGATAGACTGGAGGGAGGGCTCTTCTTAATCGAGGCCAGGCTCAATGGCGTTGGGTCTGTCCTTTCACTCCCTCCAGGCCAGAAGATGACAGTTGGCAAGGAGGGAGGGCCTTCTTCTTCAAGTGTGATGTGCTGGAGAAGAGTGTTAAGGATACCATGGATGGTGAAATGGACAAATGGGACCTTGAACAGATCAAGCCTGTACTCTCCCTGGAAGCCAAGATGATCAAATTGAAGCTGTAGTCATTTGGACACATCATGAGAGGCATGACTCATTGGAAAAGACAATAATGCTAGGAAAAGTAGAAGACAGTAGAAAGAGAGGGAGACCAGGGACGTAGCCAAGGGGGGCTTTTCTTGAGGTCTGGACCCCCCTTCCATTAGAAAAATGAATGGTTTGTGCTGCTGTGCCGCCGCAACCAAGCCCCATTATAATGGTGGCACTTAGTCTGGACCCCCCCCCCTTCCCAAAATCCTGGCTACATCCCTAGGGAGACCACACACTACATGGATAGGCTGCATTAAGGAGGTCCTGGATATGAATTTATAGGGCCTAAGCAAAACAGTGGAGGACAGGGAGTCTTGGAGGTTTCTCATCCACAAGGTTGCCATGAGTCAGGGTCAACTCAAAGGCAGTTAACAACACCAACGATTACACTCGGGACAAAACTAATTTGTATTATTCAGCTTATTGTTCCGTCTGCTGCCCTATCACTTTCCCAGAGAACCTAACAACACAGTCCTATTTGTTGTTGTTCTTGTGTTCCTTCAAGTCATTTCTGACTTATGGTGATGCTATCATGGGGTTTTCTTGGCAGAATTTGTTCAGAGGGGGGTTGTGCTTGCCTTCCTCTATGGCTGAGAGAGTATGACTTGCCAGTGGGTTTCCATGCCTGAGCAGCAATTCAGACCCTGCCCTCCCAGTGTCTTACTCCAGCACTCAAACCACTGCACCACACTGGCTTTCACAATCCTACTTACCTCTCTTGAAATATAAATCCCATTTTGTTCAGTGGACTTGCTCCCAGGTAAATGTGTTTAAGAAAAAGCTGGGCAACTGCAGCAGGTCCAGGGGCTGCTGAACTGCCAAAACACAAAGGCCTTCAAAATGGCTGGAAGCCCGTTTCTGGTTTTGAAAGATATAGAGTAAGATAAGTGCTTTCAGGTCACCTGTTAACTTCATGGCAACCCCATACATTTCATCAGGTTTTCTTAGGCAACAGAGGCGATTTGCCATTGACTTCCTCTGTAATATAAACTACAGCAATGCTATACCGATGCTGATCCACATGCCATCTACTGCTGCTCTGCAGAAAGTTTCCAGGAAAGAAAGAAAGAAAGAATTGTAAACAATGGGCACAAATCCCTGGCACATTAGGGTGGGAAGTGTCAGTCCTCCACATCACATAGCCTGCGATGCACTGATCTATAGCACCTGATATTTCTGGGTGATCCCCCACCCAGGTACTAACAAGGCACGAATTGCCTAGCTTCCTGGATCAGATGGGATCTAGTGCTTTCAGGGAATTTGGACAATAGTTTGTTTTTAAAATATTAAACAGTGTAGTGGAAGGGGAAGATCCTGCAATCTATTTAAATGGTGAACTGCTGCTGCAGGATACTTCCTTTCTCTTGTAGGGGGGAGGATAGAAAAAGGGCAGTGTGGAGAGACTGGAGAGTTAAAACTGCTTGGGGGTGCAGCCACATATGTCCCCAGGATTCATTTTTCCACCCCAGTAAAGCATAATTCCTTTTGGCCTGGGCTGATGATGGTCCATTACAGGCCTTTTGAGATCTGCAGCGAATGGTATGTTCCCATAATGCCCTATAATGCGTTATGGAGATTCAGCTGCTTTAAAATGGTATTTTATTTGCACCTGAAATGCACTGAAATGAATATATTTGGCCTATGTATGTCAGGGAAACAGGTTCCTTGAAATACCTTTGGTCAAGGATAAGGTTTCTGAAGGGTGCTGCTAGGGATGGAAAATCATTTGGCTGAGTTGAGAATCTTAAGGAAAATCTCTATTTTGCACCCCCAGAGTCTTCTTGTGAAACAAACTACACCTTGCCAAATTCACACATTTGCAAGAGTTACAATGTATTTTGGAGAAATAAATATGCAGAAAACCAAATAAATAACCAAAAATGTGTAAAATTGCAACATACATATAAACACACACTTTTAATGGGGTAAATGTGTACATTAGGAAAAATGCATAGGGAAAATGTGTATGAACCTCAATGTGGAAACAAAAATAGTTTTGCAACTTGATCTGAAAAAAGGACAGGACAAAAATAGAGTTGAGATTTGGAAAAAAAAGCCAGAAAATTAAGGCAGAGTGTTTTTCACACTCCTAGTTGCCACCTGGACTTTCAGTTGCTACCACAGAGGACCAGGAGTGATGCTCTCTCATCTGGCCTTCATCCAGAGCTGGAAGCAGTACAGATAATTCAGAAAGTGACTACTATGTCCTTCCAGCTAGGGATGGGAAGAGTGAGCAGTCAGAGAAGGGGTTGCAGGAGGCCCTATAGTTATGCAAGGAAAGGGGGACTTGCTTCATGTGCAGAGACTGGGGTATCATTCTAGGTTTCCAGCCTATCATTTGTTGTTATTAGAGGAGAGGAGCCACTGGGATGTTCTGCTTTGTGCATGTGCACCAAACTATCTAAGGCCATCTCTTTGCTAAAAATTGAAAAAAGTTCCTTCTGGGAATGCTGCCAGGTTTTCAAGGAACAATTAAAACTCACGATATGCAGGGTTGTCAATCAGGAAGCAGCTAGTAATAAGTTCATGGTTGGTCTAAATACCAAATGAAGGTAATGAGTTCAGTTAACTTAGCCACATGTGCCCCTGTAAAATTAGCATATCATCCACACTCATAAATTACATAATGCACATATTTCTGTATTTATTAATGGCCCACAAATACTGAAAAATACAGGATTTTAAAAAACATTTTGTTCAGTGTGTGTGTATATATTCCAATCTTCAAATAAGAGACATCCTGTGTAATAAGGAATATCCATAAATCCTATCAGGGACAAGTTTTTTAACCCTTAAATAAGGGACGTTCCTTATAATAAAGTTCTCCTGGCAACCATACCTATGGGATTATAACTCCCAGAAGCCCTAGTCAGCCTTGTCAGTGTCTCTTGCCTGTGCTCAGTCTAGCAAATGGAGTGAAAAGGGGATGGAGTGGGGTGGGGGTGGCAGCAAATGTACTTAGCATTTTGGTGTACCTTACACCCGGGTTTTGTTCCTTGGTTGTCTGTGTACTCCCATGTTAGAAGAGATGGAAGTATCTACCCCACAGTATAACCAAAATGGCATCAGGCAGCCAAAAGTAAATGCTGGGAGTATGTGTTGCATTGTGTTAAAGAGATTTGTAAGGGGGGGGGGGTGAATCACAAATCCTCAAGAAAAGCAAAGATCCCCAAAATAGTAATTTTTTAAAAGCAGCTCAGCATCCCCCATGCAGAAAGGAAAGCATCTACAGCTGGGGTGGGGGAAGAGGGACTAGGGACAGCTTGTGAAATGTCATAGGTAATTTCATCTGATGGATTGTCTCAGAGGGAGTAGCTGACACCAGATTGACAGCTGTCTGTCTGGAAGGAACACACATGGGAAGCTAAAATAAGTGCCATTTATCCATTGTACAGATCAATTTGGATTATGGTCTTTATTCCTTGTGATGAATATTTCAACTCCAAATCATCTCACTTGAGGGTTCTAGTCTACACTAATTTACTTCAAAAGAAAGAGTAATAAACTCATCCTAGGATTTAGAATGAGAAATGACATGGATCGCAGTACACAAGACCCATAGTCTGCCACTTGCAAGTGATGTCCAACTCTCCCCACCCTTAACCTAGTGATTGATGGGCCTTCTGAAAGCAAAAAGAGGAGGAGTCCAACACCTTTGTAAACCTGGAGTGTAAGTTCCTTGGTGCTTCTAAATTGCTTGGTCCAAATGAGCTCCAATTTGGTCCTTGTAAATTCCTTGCTCAAATGAACTCCACCTGGGAAACAAGCTGAAATCAAGTTTCGGTTTGACAATATATAATGTATTATTTAATAGCCTATCTTATCCCTTGAGCTTAGAAGCAGGTAATACAACAAAGATTAGCAAGACAGAAGCAAATTTCCTCAAAATCTTACTCTTTCAACCCTTAGACTCAACAGAGTTAGGGAATCTCAGGCTCTGACACTGAACCTGGCCCTCTAACCTTTCCCAAATGGCCACACTGTATTTCCATGACAGCATCATTTGGTAGCTTCCCAGATTTCATATAACCCCTTCCCCATTCTAAAAATAAACAAAGAAACCTCAAAGTTTCCTTTCCAGCAATCAGAGCTTCAAGCAAACAAAGTGATATTTGTGGTCCCACCCTTTTGCTCTGTGTACCACTACAGTGCAACCTCCAACAAATTCTGCAAAATTTAATCGGGTCCTCTTGTTGAAAATAGTTCCCCACTCTTGCTGTTGTGACCTTTCAAGTTGTTTCTGACTCTGGCAACCCTAAGGTGAACCTTAGGTGGAGTTTTCTTAGCAGGATTTGTTGGGGAAGATTGCCTTTGCTTTCCTCTGATGCTAAGGCAGTGTGACTTGCTCAAGATCACCCAGTGAGTTTCTGTGGCTGGGTGATGATTCCAGCCCTGTCTCCAGAGTCCAACACACAAGCCACTACACCATTCTTACAAGGCTTCTAAAAACTGTCCAGACAACATGGAGTTTCATCAAAGCAGACCAATTACAATGGTCAAAATGTGTATTATTTAATTATTCATTATTTGTATTTAATTTATATCCAGGCTTCCTCCCAACAGGGGAGTCAAGGCAGCTTATAATATATTATGCAAAGGTTGAGGAGGGAGGGCATTGAACAACCAACACAAAACAAATTTAAAACAAAATAACTGCCCCAACCAGTTAAAAGCTGAATGGCTGTTTAAATAAATAAATAAATAAATAGGGTCTTTACCAGCAAAGAGAAAGCAGAGTAGGAGGTACATATCATAGGAGCAGCTGACAAGAAGACTCTCTCCTATGTCCTCACTAGACAAGTATGTGAGGGCATAGGACTAATTCAGCTTTCTGCCAAAAGCTCTTAAAATTTGGTCCATATGGGGAGAGGTGGATAGTCTGAATCTAAACCATATAAGGCTTTCTGTGTCAAGTGAACAGTGGCCAGTAATGGACTGGTTTTGTGTCCACAGAGTCATTCTGTCTCCCTAGCCTCTCCTTACCAACTCCCGACCCGCTGTCTATCAGAAACTCCTCAGAGGCAAATCCCTGGAGCAAACATGATTTCAGCAGCATTATCACTGTGTTCAAGATGAAACATGCTTACTATTTCCCCACCCTCTGCGCCAATTTAAACAAGATGATTTCTGTTGTTGCTGTTACTGTTGTTGCTGCTGCATATTTCTGCTCTTCAAAAGCCAGGATAAAGGAAAGGGGGTTATTTTGACTCTACACCAGATGCTAAAGATGGGTAATGCCTCTCTCAGCCCCATTTCCAGTTTTAGAACAAGTGAGGCTCACATGGAACAGTGGGAATGAGTGCCTGCCTTATTTTTTCTCCCAAGTACTTTGCCTTTGCTAGCAAATTCTTTCTGGGCATTTTTTTTTCTTTTTGTTGTATGCCACCACTACACCTTTCTTTCCCTCATCCTCCACTCCCATTCAGTCTGATGGTGAGTGGGAAGGTTATTAATTTCAGGTTTACCTTCCTCTCTCTAAACAGTATACGCGGAGTTCAGCTTTCCCACAGCCAGGGAGACATATATTTGGCTTAGGAGGGAGGGAGACAAACCTCTCCATCCTCTCCTTGTAATTAGTAAACCTAAAGAGCAGTGTGTGCGTATCCAGTACTGATTAGACCTGATTGCCAACTCCCCCAGTGAAAGGGCTATCAAACAAGCCACTGGCGGACCTTGTTGAAAAGTGTGATTTGGGGAACAAATACTTGTAGCCAAAATCTGGAAAGAAGGCTGGATGACTGAGTGGGTGAGTCAGATGGACTCCAGGGCTTGGAAAGTAATACAGCAAGACCAAAGGAAAAGAAGTACAATAATGTGTTTTTTGCAGATGCCAAAGGAATCCCAAAACAGTCCTAAGAGGGATTATAAAGCACAAAGAGAGGCAGGTTCAGAGGCCTGAAGGAGACTAGAGCACAAGGATAGGCAGAAAATGTGAAACAGGAGGGCTATACAAAGATTCAGAAGATGACCAAAGCTGTTCTATAGCTGTGGAGTTGCAGCCTTGAATTGCAGGACAAATAGCCAAATTAGTCTTGGAGAAACTGCACCTAAGAATGGGTGTCTGAGAATCAGAACTTGGAAAATTAACACCCCCCCTCTTTCTTGGTACTACTGCTTCCAGTACCCCCCTCCAGTATACTTCTTTACTTTGGGTAATCCCCAACTTCCTCAAGTTCTGCTGAGTTCTACTGAGAATGGATCTCCAGGGATCACCAGCCCCATCCCACTAGAAGAGGTAGGGAACACACATGGTTGGGACAGGGTTCTTTGCCCTGATTTTCCACAGGCAAATCAGGAGGGACAGAGATCCATATTTCTTTGTGCAACATCATTTCCTAAGGTGCTGCCATACAGGTGGCATCTCCAAAGAGATTTTATGAACAATGGCAAACGTTTCCTATCTTATTGACAGGCTCCCCATATTCTTTTTTCATTTCAGTTGCTTTCCTTCAAATACATGAAACAATTTGCAGATTTTGCTAAATTCTTATCAAAAACAAATAGTACAAAAATCTCAGCCATTTACACTGCCCACATTAGGACCTACAGCTATTCTCAGTATGGAGATTTTCATATTGTAGCTGTTAAAAATGGGGAGGTTATGAGGAGGAAAAAAGGTTTAGAACTAAGCACTCGGTCAGAATTAATGAATCTGACTTGCTTTCTTCTACATCATTTTCCCCTTCTTTTTAATTCATGAAAAAATTGAACATTGATTATCAAAAAATGAACCAAACAAAAATTTCACCCACCCCTAGTCAGAATGCTAAGCTCACTACCTCTTGAGATATGAGTCCCTCTACAGCAAAGAGAGCCACATGCTAAAACCATGCCCTCTGCAGAGCTGTCAGAAACAATAAAGATCCATTAGGTCCATGCAGTCCAGACAAGTTCAAAACGCCTGGAAGCAGTCACCACTTAAAATCCAATTTATTAAAAAATGTATAGAGTTTTTAAAGATGAGATAAGGAGGAATCAATATTTGTATCAACAAATATAAAAACACACATTCTAATTGAGGAAGTGCACGTTGCATATATGTTTTATCTTCAGGGTTTGAGGATTATCAGGATATCAGGGTCCAAGAGATCGCCACAGTTCAACAGGTAACTTGAAGGCATGTGCAAACAAACACACAACAGTGCCCATATTTCCAACCTCTAAAAAGCAGTTGTTTTTCTTTCTAAATTATATCCTTCCCTCAGGGTGACACTGTACCCTCTCACCAATCTCTCCATTAACAATTTACCTAATCAGCTGTTACCTGTCACTAAATGGAGCAATCTGTTCTGACTTAACTATCAAGCTCTATCTCTCAAGTGGAGCATACAGTAAGTTTATCTCTTTGCTCCCAAATCCAAGAGACATCCTACTTTAGCTAATCTGAAAAGGTAAGCATGAAGGGGATATGAATGACCAGATACCAGAAGTATGGAGTTGGCAATCACCAGCATACTGCAAGTTCTCTGTTCACTATATTCACTTACCCTTAGTAGTATCTTGCAGCTTTTTTTGTTCATGTTTGTATGTATGTTAATAAAAAATTTCCAAAATTTTATTAAAATTAATTTTAATAAAATGATATTGAGATGTTAATGTAAGAATCTGTCCTCCTTCCCCCCCCCCCCAAGTTTTTTTTAAGTTGGTGACTTAGAACATATTCCTAAGCCTGCATTCCCAGGCTTTCTCCCTGCTTCCCATCCTTCTAGACAAGTTCTCTGAAGAACTTAAATTTTTAGTTTATGCATATACCGATTTCACTATTATGAAAGTGCAAAAAGAAAAGTGAAGGAAAAAGAAAATCAAATATGGTGAGGGAAGGAGAAGAACCTGTCTTCTGCTCCTCAGTCACATAGGTTGTGGAAATTCTGCCAGACACTTTTACATTTATCTCCTGATTTTCTTTTCAATCATAAATTACAAGATCCAAGACAATGTTTTTCAATCTTTGTTTGTCTAAAATGATGTTCTGGACTTCACTTTACAGAACCTTTGGCCTAGATGGCTGGGGTGTGGAAGTCCTCTCTCATGTTGGCTATTCGTTAAAGAAACATACACACTGGGCCATACAACACAAATAACACCGCAACAGATTTGGACATCAGCTTCAATTGTCCATTGTGGTAGGCAGATTTCAAGATACTATATGTTTGCAGGATATTACACTTGCAAGACTCTCTTGCAAGAATCACTGTTATTGTGATTATTATTGCTACTGCCTCAAGCCAATCCCTACTTCTTCAAACCAAATTGGTGCAAAATGGTCAGAGAATTTCTTCTCAAGGCTGGCTGCTCTTTATGACTAAGCCTCCACCCCTCATCATCTAAGTAGTCTTTCAATTCAAAATCCTGCTGTGAGTAAAGACAATCAACCCTCAGTAGATGAACCCAGCAATTCTGTTCAACTACTTCAAGGGACAGTCCTCTGAAAGGGTCTGTAGTTCATGAATGTTTGTGCCCAATGAATCTCATTCATCTCGAAGGTACCAAAAGAAGCCTTGTCGTGTACACACTGGATACTACAGAACTATGCCTGGAAGGCTGAACCGCTTGTCTCTGATGGCATTTAACATCACCATGGCCAAGAAGGGTGCCAACTGTTACTGACCATATTAAAACCTCCCTCACAGGAGGGCAAATAGATGTTCCAAAATACACAGAATACACTCAATGGAAGACAATTTTCTTTAGAATAAAAGCAGTCCCTTCTTCTCTGAAGGTAAGGAGAGGAGAGAAAAGGAATAGCTCAGGGAGCCAGGAGAGGTCAAGGTCTTCAAAAGGTCTATTTTGCCTACCCCTGGTGCATAGAATACCAAAATAATGCTACATTTAGCCATCATGTTTGATGTGTGCACAGGTTTAGTTGATTGGCTCCTCTGCCATTCCTTGCTTTTATATTCTGCCTGGCACCAAAAATAATGCATGTACCCATTTGAAGATACTTTCCATCTGGTAGATTGGAGAGGGCAATTTTTTTCTGGTTGTTCAGCACACAAAAGCAACTCTCCCTTCTTTCCACCCTTTTCAGTAGAATGGGAGGGAGGGAATGATATATTACATCTTTTAATTTTAAAATTTAAAAATGATTTTTCAAATGGCCCAGTCATTTCTGCATAGCAGCTCCTTTGCAGGATGACAATCTGCCTTAAGTCATACCTGCACCATCTGAAATAACTTGCTTCGTGCTAAACCTCTGCAAGTTATTTGACTTATCCTAGTCTTTGAGTTTCACAAAGGCTTAGACACAAAAGAATGTGTTCGGACAGCCTTGATGCATTAGCAGACAGGACAATACCAGACGCAATATGCAGTCATGCATATCTTGCCTCCATCCATTTTTTAAAAAATGTTAAAAGCAAAGCAATAACTTAGATTGAATTTGAATGGAGGACCACTTAACTTCTTTCCTCAGGAGTTATGGAACTTGTGATCCTCCAGACTTTGTTGAAGTAATCCCCCATCAGTCTTAGCCTATACAATTAATGGTTTTAGATTAAGGGCCACAGTTTCTCCATCCAGAGCATTTAAAATAATTACTTACTCACATTGACCATCAGTGATCTATTCTGAATGCTTTCATAAATACTTTCAATATTTGTAATAAAAAAGGTATTGGAAATACTGGAAATATAGTACAGTTAGTATGGCAGAGAGGAATACCCTAAAGGAAGCCACCCCTGGTGCTGGGTAGCATTAGGAACTAGAAAATTCAAAATAACAAGTTTGTGGCCTAAAAGGGCAGAAAAACATTGGCGCATGTTTCAGATCCCATAGGTGAGAAGTAGGAAATCTGAGCCTCTCCAAAGATTGCTGGACTACAGTCCCCATTAGCCTTAACCACTGGTTAGGCTAACAGGGTTGATGTCCAACAACAGCTGGAGGGCTACTTGTTCCCCATCCCTGATGTCACTAGTCCATTTTCTTTGTGTGTGGCTGTCTTTTTAGATAAACCTAATAAATTGTGATTTCTCAAATGTCAGTTAATGAATTAACCCAACACAAACATTTCCAGTTATGAAGTAAAGAAGCCCAAAACCTAAGATGAGAAGGTCTAAGCTACAGTGGCCTTTGCAAGAACATTATGCTCAAACCTGTGATCTGGGAGGTTAAACCAACCAGAAGTGGAAATGAATTAGGTTGTTCTATATGTATTTCCAAGGTCACTGAAGCTACCAAGGTATAAAAACAGTTATGAATGAGGGAAGTGGCAAGAGATGGCTTATGGGCCATGTTGCAATTTAAATAAACATTTTTCAAGTCCCCTTCAGGATGAAGATGCTGTGACCTTGCAAAGCAAGAGGTCAAATGAACAGCTACATTATATGCTTTTGGTCATGCCATGAGCACAGCAAGGTTCATTCATGCTAGAATTAGAGCAAGTGGCCCTCATCAATGCAGCACCTCTCCTCACAGCCTCAATAGCAGGTTAGTCTTAAAGTGATGTGTCTCTGGGATGCAATTTAACAGCTCATTAAGCTAACACAGAGCATTGATCTTTTTTATTGAGCCTGTTGGCTAATTGCATATTTCCATTCTTACAACTTATCTCTACAGGAAGAAGTCAAGCACAGACCCTAGAGTTAGTACATTTCAAAGACATACCATCTCACTATTATCTAAACCCTGAACACTCTGAATTTCCTCCATCCCCATCTGATTTTAATCCAGTGTCTCCAAACCATGCCTTTTCCTTGACTATAAGAGTACAGTACTGTTACATGAACAAATGTGGTCTTCTAGTCCTCCAAATCCAGATGCAATACAATATCCATCTTGGAACTAAGTTAAGCTCCAGACATCATGATCCCAATGTCTTGCCTAATTTTTGGAGTTTTCTCTCTTCCCCCTTTTCTGTACCAGTTTTAAAAAACTGTTTCTGGAGAACACAAAGGTGTACATACATATGCACATTTTGGTTAGTCCTAGTATTGCCCAGCCACTGATTTAGGGTTTTTCCTTGTGGGCAACTATAGCCCCACAACAGCAACTTTTATTGCTGTTGCTTAGGCTTGCCTGGTTTATGTGTTGGGTGGGGTCCAACTAGCAGCCCCATAAGACTACATAGGACAGTACAACAATACCTGGGTAGACCCAAAATTTTCCTATCCTCCAACATTTCACAGATGAAAATTGGGACACATGTTAAGTAACATCAAAGAGCAATGAAGATGGCAAAAATTATTAACGAAGAAGAACACACAAGCTCAAACAACAGTAGGTTGCTTTTGCCTACTGGGAAGGCAAGATTTTGTCCTCTTCTCTCCTTCTACTGAGTTCACCGTGTCCAAACTACTTTTGCACTTTGAACTCAGTTTGTAGCAACTGAAGTAATCTGAGAACAAAGCAGGAAAGTGGGAGAAAAACTAGGCCATTTTTAATGTAGCTTAAAAAGTGAGACAACAGTGGATTAATCAAGACTGTCCCTGTCCCTTGGACAGCTGGATTAATGCACTCCTGTGTATTGTTACACTTGAGAAGAAGACACACAGAGAACACTGGCCTTGAAGAGGCCAGTGCTTTGCAGCCTATGACATCCACAGCTGGCACTGTTTATACGCAAGTAGTACAGCCTCAAAACATCTCAGAAGTCTGAAGCCCCAGACAGAGCAAGAGCCTCTGAGCCATTATGTTACTAGCTGAGGCAGCAAAAATGAAATGAGGAAATGCAGCTTGGGTCTTCCTCAGCCTTCAGTTCATTATGTACACACAGCCCCAAGGCCCAGCATGAGGGAAGCATGAACAGAGGGGCAATGCTGAAGCGAGACAGCCTGGCTAATTATCCACTAATTACCTAGGAGAGTAAGAAGGCTCTGTGCAACAGAACACTGAGATGCTGAGGAGAAGAGAGCCATCGTTCTTTCCCAGCAGGGGCTGCTGGAAGACCACGGATGATCAATTCTGCCTGGGAAAACCTTGCGATGAAGCAAGGGCAGATTTGGGGTGGGTTTCTTGGGACAACTGCAGGCTGTCTCCAGTGGGGCTACTGGTTTGCTCTAGGAAGGGTTCACTGTTTTCAAAGCCTCAAGATCTAACCAGATGTGTGGCATGCTCATTTAATCTAGTCAATTGGATTCATTTTCTATCTGCTTAATTCAATTAGCCCAGGAGGGCCAAGGGAGAAAGAGGCCAAGTCATGCAGCACTTCATCAGTAGCTAGGCAGTCCAATGAGAAGCGGGTGAGCTTTTAAGGGAACTGATTCAAAGCTCCCAGTGGTGACTAAAGGGTAGGTCTGGGCGGCTGAAAAGCAAGCCAACACCTATGTGTGCTTAGAACAGTTAATGGGGTAATGTGAAAAAACCATTTGTCTCTAGCTGTAGAAAGGTCTGGCTTTGTATTTTTCTCCAGATCAGCTAAGATGGAAAACATTTCTGTAAATAAATTAATGTGTAAAAGGGAGCTTTATTATTCTCAGAAGCAATTCCTTTCCCACGGATATGTCTAGGTTCTAGAAGGAGAAAAATACACACTACGGCAACAATTCCATGCACATTTACAAACTTAGCGGTGCTGGTGTATTGGTATGGGTTGCACCTCAACAGAAGCTATATCTTCAATATGCAGACTCCTGTCAAATTAGTTACTCTCATACCTCCTCCCCTCTTCACATACAATAGCTTGATTTTATTACATTGAGATCCTCTTCCATTCCAGTCAATGGAGTGCATAAGTTGTAGTAGTTGGATAATTCTGGAGATTCTCAGGACTCAGAAGCAGACAAAGAGAATGGGACTTCATTTTGGTGTCATGGTGTCAAATGCAGTCCCATCCCCTACTCCCTATTTAAGAAGTAGCCACTTGTGAGTCAGGGATACATACAGCTTTGAACCAAGGTTAGCAGCCTTATTTCTGTGCCAACAGAATGAAATATATTATGACACACGGCAGCTTGCAGCTAGACAACAGGGATGCTTTAAGAGAGAAAATTGGAATAAATAACTGCAAAGCAGTCGAGCTGACCCAGAACAGATAGTTGTTCCCCATGCTAAGGGCTTACCATCAATCATGGCACTTATCCATCAAGTACCACTTTACCTGGGGAGGTGTATTATCCTGTGGACAAGGCAGGGCTTCAGAGTTATCATGCTCTAAGGTTTTGTGTCTTCCATGCTTTTTTGCCATATGGTCTATGTACCTCCCTTGACTCATCCCTAGCACTGCAGCTGGGCAGATCATTGAGGCAGAGCTAGCAGACAATAAACAAAAACAAATAAGGACTCTGGGACATAGAGCTGTGCCAGAAAACTGCTCAAATGTCCCAACCACCTTGAAAAATGGAACAAGTTCCAAGTGTTAACAATTTTGTCTTTGGCATACATCAGCAAAGAAGAGGCAAAGACATACATCCTAGGACAAAGTGATTTTCATTCTTTTGATAGAGGAGTGAGCCTCTGCTTGGATTATCACGATTAAAAGGATTATTATTTTTTCTTTTCTGTGCAATGAAAATTTTGATGATAATTATTTGTCACATGATGCAGTTGGAATCAGATGTACTTTTAGTGATTTACACTAGATACTTTTTGCTTGTGTATCACATAACTTGCTTGGTTGTACAACATTCAAAATCTTCTCATGCTGCCAGTTTAAATATTTATCTGGCACCCATACAACACTCTGTAGTAAGACAGTGAATTCAAAAGCAAGCACCAGCACAAGTCTAATAGAAAAATGCTCTGGAGAAGAGATGGTTAAGGGGTTATATGATTAGGGTTGCCATAAGTCAGGACCTCCAAACCGGGACAAATGTAGGACACATTTTTCTAAAAATGGAAGACACATGAAAAATTTGGTGCTTTTTAAAAAATGTTAATATAAATGCATGTTTCTTAGGCATGATCAAAATGGAGGACATTTTGGCATTATTCCTAGACAGATGGCAGAAATGTACTTCCCTTTCTGGCCAAACACCCCCAACCTCCATTCCAAAACACACACAACAGCACATTTGGGCATTTCACATGGCTTTACTTAACATGGCCTCTTGCATCAGAGGCTTATTCCATAACCAAACCCCTTGGGTTTAACACTTAGCATGGTTTAACATGGCTATGCATATTTAACATGTCAAGGTGGTTTCACAGTTCTTGCACCAAGTGTACTTCTTAGAAGTGTGTGTCAAGGGACTTTGGTTTTTCTTCACTGTGCATGAGTTTGTAAAAATCACAGTAATTTACATTGACCATGCCTCAGAGGCTTGCTGATATCAGTATCACCATTAAAGAACCAAAAACACACAGAAAAGGCACTTTGGAAAGTCACACTCTCTCGGCTTCAGAAACAGTGTGTGCATGCCTCTGAAGCTGACTCATATCATCAGCAACAGCAGCAGCACCACCACCATCACCGCCACACTATCATTGTCAAAACAAGGGAGACTTGTTAGCATTAAAAGCACCCCCCAAAAAATAAAAACACCTTGAGGCCTCTGACCACTCACTCACTCACCTTCTCCTCCTCCTTCTTCTCCTCCCCCTCCTCCTTTTCCTCTTCCTCCTTCTCCCCCTCCTCCATTCACCGCGCGGCCTGGGGCAAAGGGGGCGGAGGAGGAGGTGGGTGGTGCGGTCGCGTGCAGGAGGCGGGGAGGGTGGCGCAGTTGCCACCCACCTCCTCCTCCCCCGCCCCCTTTGCTCCAGGCTGCGCGGCTGCGTGGGGAAGGTGGCGCGCTTGCGCGCAAGAGGTGCTGCCTCCTCCTCCACGCAACCACATGGCCTGGGGCAAAGGGGGCAGAGTAAGAGGAGGTGAGTGGTGCGGACGCGCGGGGAGGTGGGGGAAGGTGGCGTGGCCGCACAGGGAGGAGCTGCCTCTACCTTCGCCTCCTCCGCCCCAGGCCTCACTGCCCTCCTCTTTCTCTGATTCCTCCGCGCAGCCATGTGCGGTGGAGCAGGAGGATGAGGGCAGTGAGGCGCTGCGGGCCGCGGCAACCCGGCTGAAACCGGGGTTGTCCCAGTTTTTGGCGGCACCCGTGATGGGAGAGGGACGGTGCCGCAAAAACCGGGAAAAGCCCGGTTGCAGCCGGGTTATGGCAACCCTAGATATGATAGTCCTGTTTAAGTATTTGAAGGAGTGTCATACTGAAGATGGAGCAAGCTTGTTTTCTGCTGCTCCAGAGAACAGGGCCCGGAATAATGGATGCAAGCTACAGGAAAAGAGACTCTAGCTCAGTGATGTCCAAACTCTGGCCCTCCAGGTGTTTTGGACTTCATCTCCCAGAAGCTCTCAGATTCCCAAACCATTAGCCAAGATGGCTGAGGCTCCTGGGAGCTGAAGTCCAAAACACCTGGAGTGCCAGAGTTTGGACATCACTGCTCTAGCTCAATAATAGGAGGAACCTCCTGACAGTAAGAGCTGTTTGACAGTGGAACTCATTCCGTTGGGATAGTGGTGGAATCTCCTTCTTTGGAGGTCTTGCTTCCTTCTCAATATGACGTCCCTTCAAATATTTAAACAAGGCTATCATATAAAAAGATGCTCCAGAAGACAAAACAGACCTATTGCAGCTGGGCCCTCCTCCAGTTCAGCCTAGCTGCCATATGAATTCTTCAGAAGAGAAGGCAGGAGAGTTCATGCCAAGTTCTTGGAGAAAGTGATGGCTTTGGTGTTTGGCAAAAACCCAGTCTCTCCATTATAGCCAGAGTGAGAGGCTGTGTGCACACAGCTGGGAAATTTCATCCTGAAATAGATCTACAATTAGTCTACAATGAGGGGGGAGGAGATCTTCTTCCTGCCCCCCACACGTCTAGCAGGTGGGAGAGGACAGTGGTACATCCTTCTTCCTTACCTGCACAAAGGGTGGCCCTGGGCACTGATTGGCTATTTTATAGGTGCATCGTGGCACTGCTCAGTTGGGGAAGCCGCAGCAGCAATTATCCTCTTGGATCTTTATCATAAACATGCTTGAGGAACTCTACAGTGTCAAATTTTGGTCAAGTCTGATGATACTTCTCACTTGTGAATGGGTGAGTGGCATTTGAGCTCAAGCTGAACATAGATACATTTATACTGATATTAGGATAGAAGGCATTGCTGCTTTTTTTAAAGAGATGGGGTAAAACCTAAACATTTGCAAAGATCCAAAGGGGACTGGCAAAGTTCCCATTGCCTCCCTTGCCTCCCAAGACAGCAAGATCAGGCAATGCAAGGCAGCCTTACCAGTGAGTCTTCCTACTGGATATTGATTCAGAATCCAGAAGCACAGGCCACACAGAAGTGGAGAAAAATTATATCTGTTTCCAAGTGGAGATTCTGAAATTTGTAATCCAATTTTCAATTTGTAATCCAGGTCACAACCTTTGTAAGAAAGATACTCCACCAGAAGTCAGGAACAAACTCCCTTGGAGTGTAGTGGAATCTCCTTCCTTAGAGGTCTTTAAACAGAGGCTGGATGGCCATCTGTCAGGGATGCTTTGATTTAGATTTCCTGCATGGCAGAGGGTTGGACTGGATGGCCCTTGCGGTCTCTTCCAACTCTATGATTCTATGAGGTCCATGCTTGCAGAGTACTATTTGCAGCTGACATTCAGACAGGGATGGTCACTGCAGATCCCTGCATTACCATTTTGCCACATACACTACATTGACAGTTGTTTTGATGTGTGGTAATATTCTTCTTGCCACTCATCAGGATGGTGCCACTGACCAAGATATCCTATGTCATCCAGAGGTAATTATCTAGAATATGCTGCCCGAGTTACCTTAATGTGTTAAAATTCAAAGGCACAGTTGTGTTAGTCTGGAAAATTAGTATGTAGAGAGATCTTTGAGACTAACTGAAAGAAAGATGGTAGCATGAGCTTTTGTAGATTTAAGGGGCTTTACAGATGGGTGGTATGCAGCCTCCCCTTTACAGGCTGGATCGTGGCTGTAGCAACTGCATGCCGCAGCCCTGATCCAGCAGCTCCTTTTTGTGCCCTCTAACTTGGGTGCCATAGCCATGACTGCACAGCTTTGTGATGCCCCTTTGGTGCTGCATCATGTGGATGCAGCACTGGAGGGGTGTCATGATGGTGCACACCATCTGGAAGGGTGCGTGCCAACATGACACCCTGGAGCAGAGTTAGGGCACACAGCGTGCAGATGCTGCGCCCTAACCCTGCCCACAGACTGGCACAAAGTGCTGGTCTGTACAGGCCTTTAGTCTAGTTCTTCAGATGCAAGTTGTCATTACTGTCTGTATTTCAAGTTGTCAGGGGAAACCTGAAAAACCTGGGAAACGTTTTCAATTAGCAACAGTCACAGGCTGCAATACTGCCTTTATTCGTCTTTGATAAAGGCTTAGTTTGCACTGATGTTGCAGATTCACATCAGATGGTGCAGGAGGGCTTTAGTACTCCTCCATTAAAATAGCATTCTATCTAGAAAACTGGATCGTTAGGGCAAAGGTTTCGTGCCTAGTCTTCTCCCTGTTTCGCTGGGTTTTTCTTGGGAAATGATTGTGCTTATGTACATATACAGCAGCATCCTGTTATCTGGATAACAGGTATCTGACCCCAAATCTAATGTCTAACATGAAATATTTTAGTGAGAGGCAGGATCAAGGGTGCTGAATCTACATGAACAAATGTTGAAATCTTAAGTGAAATGTGAGTGAATACGTGAGCCTGAAATAATTTTCTTGTTTTACTGAATTGCGTTCTTCCCCACTGGATGGCTGAAATATTTTGTCAAACTGCTAGGACAAATTATGGTTTATTTAACATAGATAGGGACAGGCAGTTAGTTGACAAGCTCCTCAGATATAGTAGGATGTGTATGTATTTGAAGAAAGGAAAAATCTGAACTTACTGCACTTTTCTATCTTAGGAAATGGGGGTGGGGCAGTCTTTACATTGGTTGACAGACATAAATTCTAAGGGAAAAGATGGATTCCCTTCAGCTTTTACCCTGGAAGAAAGAGCCTTAGTCCTACCAAGTGAAAACTAAATTTTAAGCAAACATGAAAAATATTTAGTAGTGTAAGTGCACTAAGAAGTATCCACTTATGAAAAAGAAGCATTAGAAGATCCCACTGGATTCAGAGTAGCTAAACTGGATGCTGATAAATTCAGACATCCAAAAAGAACAAACCACAGGCTACTGGCTTGAGATGTTGCCTCTGTCAGGTTCTCTCTCTCTCTCCCCTTTTTTTTTTTTTTAATGAGGATGGGAAAACTGCCCCACTATGGAACCCCAGAGATTTATAGTCTGTTCCAATTTTCCTTTCTCTAGTAGTTCCATGGTGAGGCAACCTTTCCTTTCAGGATATGGAAAGCAAGTTGATTTCTAGGGTGGAATTATATCCTCTCATGTGTAAAATGCAATCATTTGGAGAATCCAGTGACCAAAGGCTGAAGGGGAAATGTATTTGCTATGACAGCATGTAGTAAACACAGATTTTTAGATGGACAGATTTTTAGATTACTACCCTACACATTAATTAATTGCATTTTTAATATTAATGATTGGTTTTACCAGGCATCTATTTTAATCTCTGTTGTAAGCTGCCTAAAATCATACATTGGGAGAATGGCTGAATATAAATAAAACAAAACATAATAATAAAAAGAATCATGGAAATACTTTCCAAGGAACAAACTCAGAGAACCAAATTCCAATATAGAAACCAAAAAGTTACATATTGTAAAAGTTTGTGGAGACCACTTTTGAAAGATCCACAAATGGCAGTGAATCAAAGGGGCAGGAGGAACAAAGCAGGGTCATGGACAGGGAAAAGCTCCAGCAAGTGATTTGGCCATGGACCTGATGCCATCAGGAGCGTGACTACACCTGGATTTCATCCAGCCCCTGAAGTGTTGCAGGGGGAGCAATCAGTCCCCATGTCTAATTGCAGTTTCTCACTTCTGCCTTACATGGTAGAATACAATTGACCTGAGTCATATAATTCATGACTTGGATGACAGAATTGGGGATATACTTATCAAATTTGCAGATGACCCCAAATTAGAGGGAGTAGCTAATACCCCAGAGGACAGGATCAAACTTCAGAATGACCTGAATAGATTAGAAAGCTGGGCCAAAGCTAACAAAATGAAATTCAACACGGAGAAATGTAAGGTACTGCACTTAGGGTGGAAAAATGAAATGAACAGATATAGGATGGGGGACACTTGGCTGAATGAGACTACATGTGAAAAGGATCTGTTTGTCCAAGTAGACCACAAGTTAAATATGAATCAACAGTGCGATGTGGCAGCTAACAAGGCCAATGCGATTTTAGGCTGCATCAATAGAAGTATAGTGTCTAGATCAAGGGAAGTAATAGAGCCACTCTATTCTGCTTTGGTCAGGCCCCACCTGGAATAATGTGTCCAGTTCTGGGCACCACAATTAAAAAAGGACATTGAGAAACTGGAACGTGTCCAAAGGAAGGCGACTAAAATGGTGAAGGGTCTGGAAACCATGCCCTATGAGGAATGCCTTAGGGAGCTGGGGATGTTTAGCTTGGAGAAGAGAAGGTTAAGGGGTGATATGCTAGCCCTGTTTAAATATTTGAAGGGATGTCATATTGAGGAGGGAGCAAGCTTGTTTTCTGCTGCTCCAGAGAACAGGACCCGGAGCAACGGATGCAAGCTGCAGGAAAAGAGATTCCACCTAAACATTAGGAGGCACTTCCTGACAGTAAGGGCTGTCCGACAGTGGAACAAACTCCTTCCTCTGTGTGTAGTGGAGTCTCCTTCCTTAGAGGTCTTTAAGCAGAGGCTGGATGGCTATCTGTTGGGGATGCTTTGATTTAGATTTACTGCATGGCAGGGGGTTGAACTGGAAGGCTCTTGCGGTCTCTTCCAACTCTACGATTCTATGATTTGAAAATCTTTGTGTAGGTGAATGTTCTGATAAGAGGGTTCTCCCCCTTGGGTTCACCAGTGCTTTATCTATGGCACTGTTCTGGTGTGTACAGAACCAGAAGAACAGCTGTGCACTTATGGCAGACAAAACAAACAAAAACCAAAACAAAACCAAAAACCAAAACCTTTCCCCCCCAGCATTCTTGAATGACAAAGTAAAAAAAAAAACCTGTTTGTTCTAAATTTAAGCTGATTTATCCAATTACTAATCAGTTTGGCAAGTAAAATATGCTTGTTGCCAAGTTTGAATAAATCCTAGCAAGCCCCTGCTGTAATGCTTGCAAGCAAAACTGAGATGACTAATATCTCCTGTGCAGGAACAATGTTTGTTTCAACCCTACTGCCTTCCTTAAGGAGTATCTTCTGTAGAAAGAAGAATATCTGTTGGAGATTATTTGGAAGGAACAAAGGTGAAAGCTGCCAATACCATAATGATTTACAAAGTATGATGTAATGACACTTAGAATTGTTGGAAAATACTTCCCAACCAAGCATTTTCTTTAACCCCCTGCCTTTAGAGCAATGGGGCTTTAGACAGTAAGGGTTTCCTGCATGTCTCTACCCAGGGTTGCCATATTCCAGTCCTTCATATCCGTGCATCTAATTTGCATATTATGCCAATTATTATAATTATGCATGTTATTAATTTGCATTCTGATTATGCAAATTAGACACATCAGTCATTGCACTTTTTCTAACATTGTTTCTACCTCAGTACCAGTACCAAGATAAGAGCTTTTTTCTTCTTCTTTCCCCCCTAGCTGGTGTGAAGACAGGAAAATTTCCAAGCAGCCCCAGAGAGTAATGGACCTCCCTTTATTCTTGTGAGGCTGTTTGGAAGCAAAATTCCACTGTGTTGCTTAGCCCTAGGCTCAAGCCACACAAGGCCCCCTCTGTTCGCCTCCTTTCCTTTCTCACCTTCTGGGCCTGTTGGAGGAACGGCAGGAGGGGTAAGGTGGCAATGCTACAATGCCTGTGCAGCAGCAACTGGAGCCTGCAGGGTGGGATGAGGCTCCCCTTTCTTGCATGATTTCCTGTTTCATTGCCACTACCACATTTTAACCAACTCACCCAAGTGGCCAGAACACTTTTTTCCCCTGGGATTTTGCAGGCTTTCTGGGACAAATGGCAATCCTACATCTACCTTCTAAAACTTTCTCCATTGGCTCAGTCACTCATTATGGGGATGTATCTAAGCAACCACTCCAGGTGGTCTGAGGACCTTCCAGATGTGTTTGCAAGCACATAAAAGACCCCTCTTCCTCTTCCGTTAACATGGTGAGTTCAAAGTCTGCTGAGCTGCACCTCTACTTGAAACTTTCCTATAGTTAGTCAAGGCTTAGACATTACCTGCAAATGTGTGAATGTACCTTTAAATGTAATTAGTAAAAGAAAATAGCTATGAAACTTGCATACTGCTTGTTTACCTTACTTTGCAAAAACAAATCTCAGAGAAACCCAAGAGATTCAGTGCTTCCACTTGTGAACTCTGCTAAAGGAGTCTGAGTCTAAATTGAACTAGTCTCCATCTTTCCCAGAAAAGGAGGTAACACCCCAGGAATGTACATCGGATCCAACAAGAAAAATGAGTACCATTCAAACCACATTCCTGAAAAGGTGTGTTAGACTTGAAAAGAACAGTACAGAAAATGATCCAGATCCCTCCACCCAGCAAACACTACCATATTTGGAATTTTGAAGTTTTGTTTTTTATAAAGGTAAGAGGATATGATATATTGTAATGCACAGTATATAGAAAATGAATAGGAGTACATTTTTCTCCCACTGTTATAATATGAAAGCCCACAGACATCCAATGAAGCTGAAAGATAGGACATTCTTGACATATGGTAGTATTTCTTGCAGAGTTAGAACTCAGAAATTTGCTGCAAAATGTAAGGATAGCCACCAATCTGGACATTGATGGCACAGAAAGCTATTGCTGACTCCTAGTTATGATGGCCATATATTAACTCTTCTATCAGAGGTGGTATGCTTCTCAATACCAGTTGCTAGGAAACACAGCCAAGTGACTGCTATCACATTTATGTCTTGCTTATGGGCTCCCAACAGACATCTGATATCTGAATGCCATTGCTTGGTGGCTTCTGTAGAAACAGAATGGTAGACTAAATGGGCTTTTCATCTGCTCCAGTTTATGTTCTAAAAGTCAAATAACGTACCTGGGGAGGGGAATGTGGTAGTGAGCATTCACCATGTCTGGAGCATCTCTGTCCACTGTAGATGGGAGTGGGGCTGTGAACTAAAGCTTTGTGCACTGTTACAGCCAGGAAAAGGTATAAAAAGAGTCCAGTAAAATAACATATAGTTTTAGTTTTCCATCCAATTGCTCCAATTGCTCTCCTAGCAAGGTAAGGTGCTCTACCAGGGTACTTCTGCCATCATCTCCTCCTTCCCTATCAGATAGTTCAGGTAGGAAAGGTGGTAGTGAGCATTTCTGAGCTTTCTGTAATTGCCCCTATCAAATGTTTTCCAAAAGATCAAGGATTTGTTAACATTTGCTTGAACCCACACAAAGTCCAAAGGCCTTCCAGGTTGTGTGCACATCTCCATATGAATTGTTATGTTATAGCTGATGTTTTGGGACCAAGGGGGCTTCTCCATTTACAATTATTCTTATGATCATTGAAAAGATACCTCTAATTTCTCCTTTTGCCTGTTTACATTCTGCCAGGTGAATAAAGACACTATAGAAGTCTACCCTCATTATTATTATTATTATTATTATTATTATTAACCTTTATTTATAAAGCACTATAAATTTACCCTTGACTACTAAAAAAATATTGTGTAGACCTGAAGGTTATGAAGTTTCAAATTTCCAATTTTATTCCATCATTTTTACTGAGGACATGTGCTGAGCATACGCCTACTAAGCAAAACTAGAACCTTCCAGGAAAGTTCTGAGTTTTTAAAAAAGGCCATTGTTGGACTGAAAAGGCCTCAGCAGCAGAATTTAGAATAGGCAGAAGACATAATTTCTGTTTCATTGGTACTGGTGGTATGCTGGGATGTGTGTGCTTTTAGGTTGTTGTTGTTTTTTTTTTTTTTTTTTGCTTTGTTACTTTTCATTTTTACATTCACAATATCACCCTTTGAAGTTATATAAGCTTTCCAAGAGGTTGATGGTGAGAATTAAAATTTTAGAGTTTAAAAACACCCATCTTATTAAATATTGACAGGTCCTAGGCTTTAGAGCTGCCTCTAGTCTGAAGAGGAAGAGGAAAGGGGATCAAACTAAGTGAAAATGTGGTTGAAAGAGACTATATTGCAAGCACCACATGGATGGCTGCAAAATGTATTTACTACTTTCATGATATTTAAGTTAATATGGGTGCTTTAAAATTTTCTGCTTTGTGCTACATGAGTGAATTTTAAGTGCCTTAAATCCTCCTGAAGCAAAGTTGCTTTGATCCCTGAATATTCTGATACAAGTATGGTGGAAACATCTGTAGTATGAGCTAATCTGTAAAACATTTGTGTTGCACATTGGTTGGATAATATTCAGGATCTTTGGGTTCTACAGTTCAGGGGAATTCTGGGGGGGAAAAGACTCCTTCCTACCACAGAAAGAAAATCTGCTCCAATGCAGCCATGTTTTCAAAAAGAAATAAAAATCAAAGTGTAACAACTGTAAATCCCACCCCCATCCCAAACCACTCTCCCACTGACAGGATCGGGTCACTGTATGTTAAAATATTTTGTCTCCTGGCATCTACCATTCTGGCAACTACAGAGTCTCAGAGCCAGCTAAACTGATGTTGAAAGCAACTATAAATTAACCAGTACAAAATTCATAATATTCTGAACCATAAATCTCATCTTAGTCCCTCTCATTAACACTAAACATATTCTGCCTCTACAGTCTGAGCCAGTATCAGGTGGAAGGAGTGTATAAAGATAGAAATGGAATGAGCAGAGATGAAAAGCTATAGCTGTCTCAAGCAGGGCTAAGCTCTCCTCTCAGAACAGAGGAGATCCTATTATGCTACCAGACATAGTGATGCTAGATTTGTTAAGCATAAATCTAATTCCTAGCAATGAGATATTTCCCTTTTTTTGAGCAGCAACATCATTTTTGCTTCCATCACACACTCCTTTTGGAGTAAAGTACTGCCTGAAGGAAACCTGTGGTTCCAGTTCAGACAGGAAAAATTGAATGCCAGTGAAAAAGGTCATAAAATCCAACATTTTATTTATGGTTAATAGCAGCCTTGGGACTCATGCCATTCCTTAGCACCACAGCAGATAAAGGCATGAGTGTCGCTCAGAAAAATTGATGTACCATAACAAAAAAGGAGACAGTTGATCTAAAGCTACCCTGTATTACCTCACATGTGCATACAGTAAAGGTAGCATTTTTCTCTAACCTACCCTTTGTCACCAGCAGGCATCATCACGGGATATATAAGCAGAGAATAAATGCATAATTAATTGTTCACAGAATTCCAGTTGAAAAATTACACTGCTAACTCAAGATGCTTTCAAGTGCACCAGATAAACCCAAAAGGATAGATTGTCATAAAAGTATGAATCACTATTAGCTAGGAAATCTATTTTAATGCAAAGGTTGCTTCAAATGGAAGTTGAGGATAAACAACTGAATATAAATTTGAAGTAAGAAAGAGAAAAGGCCAGTTTTAAAGAACTCAGGCAAACTCTATGAAAACCCAGCTCCCAGTCCCCCAAATGAGATTGGTATGGAGAATGAGTTTAGGGAGCATTCCCCTGGTAAAGTCAGAAGAGGGTGACTCTGTCTTCCAGCAAGAGAAACAATAAACCCAATTAAAAAAAAAAAAAAAGGACTGGAAGAGAATGGAAATAAGAGCCTGCACAGTTTGACACTGAAAATGTCTGCAAAGGCTTCAAAAAAATTGCAAGAATTTATCTTATGAACCCCCACTTCATTTATCTTAAGAACCTTTCAAAAGTAACCATTTCACAAATTCCATCTTACAGGCCAAGGTGATGATTCTTTATCAGCCCAAAGGCTGCATTCCTTCCTCTTGATTAACTTTCTGAGGATTCCAAGCCATCAGTAGGTGGGGTCAAAACAAAAGTGGGTGAAGAAACTCATTTCCCATTTTTCCTTTTGCCATTTGTTCATTTATACATCCATCCATCCTAATTAATTCACATTCATTCATTTACTCACATAAAAACATACACCTATGCGCAAGCCTCTAACTGCATTTTGCACTAGAGAAATGCCTCTAATTATCTTAAGTGAGACAAATTTCAGGTGCCGGAGACCTGGTCCAGATTATAAATGGAGGTGGGCATAAGAGGAGCTTGAAATGCCCCTTCCCACCATGGTCCCAATCTAGTTTGTGGGTCTCCATGACAAGGAAGAAAAAAATTCTTACTGCAGCAAATGGTTTTTCCCCTTAATGCAAACTGCAACAGCTAGAGTACCAGCTCAGAGTGGGACCATGGTGCAGAAGGGCTTTAAAATATAAAACCCAATCCCTATCTGGACTGGGAGCCCATGTGCCTACAATCTGTATTATTTTTTTTTTGGAGGGGAGGAGGAATAAAATTTTGCCCCAAGGGAAACTTTTTCCTAATGCAAACTTGTTTGTTTATAGCATTTAAAACTGGTCTTAGAGCCAAAAAGGCTCCTAGAATTAAACAGTTCCCTTATGTCTTTTTCCAGATTGGGCTGGAGCTGGGGTGGGAAAAGAGTTAAATCCTCCATGCTGTGGTTCCAGTCTAGACCAAGTTCCCCAGAACCTGCAACAGGCTGCTTTTCTGTGCTGTTCTGTGGAGAAAGAAAAGAACAGCATCTGAGAACAGGCCAAGAAGGAGAAGAGAAGCCTCTGCAGGCAAGACATTATCCATCTCTGCTACACACATCAATTAGTTGGCAAGTGTCAAGCAATGGACTACATGTTTATACAGAATACAGTAGCTACCACAGAAATGTTAAGAGTAATAATAATTTATTACGCCTCCAAAGAGAACACAAAATGGTACACTGCACACAAAAGAGTGATCAGAGGCACACCCCTTCTCACTTCTTGAGTGATCTGTACAAGAGTTCTATATACATCCGCTTACAGGTGTTGTTTCAGCAGCAGGGTGTTCACTATGTTCCTTCTAGTAAACAGAAGTCTTTCCAAAAACTCTTGGTACTAAAATTCATTGCTGTGCATCGCTGATACTCACTGATGCATTGGGAAAGGGCACAGAGTGGGGGCTTCTCTCATCCATTCCAAAAGAACACAGAAATTACATAAGGTCTCTCTGAAACAAAATCTGTCTGAATATTAATCTATTAAAGTAGTATAAGGAAAGATCCCAGTAAGATGCATGTACACTTGCTTGCGTGACACCTGTTTGTATCCAATGGAGGTGATTCAGCAACATGGATGAGAATACACATGGTATTACTTTTCCCACATCCCAAATGGGTACAGCACCAAATTCTACTAAAATTCTTAACTGAAGGTTAAAAGTATGTTGGAGGAGTGAGATCTCTTTTCCGAGTAGAATTCCAGAGGTCTAACCAGCTTTGTTTCCCAAACAGAGCACTGTATTTCTTTTATGTGAATAAAGGAAAGTAATTTAGTGTCTTTACCATTTTTGATTTTAAGAAGCTAGGAAAATAAAAAAGTTGCACCATGACAGAAGTATGACGGGACAACACAAGAAATGTGTCTTATAATCAGAAGTTGCACTACTTGGTGAACAGAAGTACTGAACTGAGTACAACAGATGTAGAGTACTAGATTCCTCTCCCCCAAGTTCTCCTTTTCTTCAAAAGCTGTGACAACAGCTAAACCCAGCTACCTACCTAATGAAACACTCCATTGAAATACAAAGAAAGTACGGTGTTACACTGTTCCTGCATCAGCTCAGTGTGGAATTTGGTTTGGGCAGTGTGAAAGAGAAGATACTGACAATATGAACAGGAGTAGCTGATCCCTTTATCAGTATTGGGGTAGGAATCCATGCATATCAAGCCAGTGGAAAGATATTAAGGAATCTAATGAAGAAGATCTACCAGCCTTCTGGGAACAAGATGAAATGGCTCGTGTTTGTACATCAGATGTATGCGCAGTAGAAACAGCATAGGACATAATTTGCTCCTTATTGCTCCTTTGAAAATAAATCACTGATATATAATAATCAGCTCATTCCTGGAGTCTTAAAATAGGGCAGTAGTAACAGCAGGAATGAGTTGAGAGAGGTAGCCTCTTAGTTAAGCAATTCCAGAGACCAAGTATTTTAGACTGGGCACTGGGAAAATCCTCCAGAAGCAGCTCTGGCAAGCACCATTCAGAACAGGAGGCACTAACTCAGAGGAAAGGGCAGTACCCTCAGATGTTAATTTCAACACCAACTGGAGAAGGAGCTAATAATACACAAGGACAGCTAATTCAAAGCACCCAAGCCAAGCTGATGACTAGGGCGTTACAGCACATGTGTACATATGGCAGGAGTTCATTTAGTCTGCCCATATCATTAAGGGCTTGTTTCTTGCACTACTTGCTCTTCCCAGGCCACTGTCCAACAATAGACAGCTTCAAGAGAACTGGAAGGATGAGCCTTTTGAGCAACATTCTTCTGTTCTAATTTTGCTCATATGGGGAGCAAACTCTTACCCTTGCACAAGAGCTACCACAAAGAAAAGTGGGGAAGATCAATAACTATGGATCCCTCTTCCCTACTTCCACTCTCCAGAGTAGACCATATTGTCGGTTCTCTAATCCCAAAGATATGGGACAAGTACAAATCTCCCCTTCGTTTTCCCTGGAAAACACACATACACACGCTAGGGCTAGGCCTTGCCACAACCAGGAGCTACAGTCAATGCTGGGGAAGGGGGTGCAATAACACCAGGACCAGTCAGGAAGCAGGCAAGTGATCCTACTTCAGGAAATAGTTGAAAATTCTTTAAGCAAAGCCTCCTGGCTGAGGGTGTTGAAAGCCAAATTCCTCCGTACATTGATGCTGATGGACCGAACCTGTGGGAAAGAGAGAACAGTCACTACAGGTAACAGACACAGGCTGATATACGTAGAATCATAGGCCTGCTACAGACTGCCAAAATAAAGCTGCTTTGGGTCTCTTTGGAGGTATGCTATTTAAATGATGCATGGATCCTAAGAGTCTGGAGGTCGTGCCAAAGCCACACTCCATTCCTAAGGACTGGAGTGCAGCTTTGGTGCAGCTTCCGGATTCTTAGGATGCATGCATCATTTAAACAGCCATACTCAAAAGAGACCCGAAGCAGCTTTATTTTGGTAGTCTGTAACAGGCCATAGAATCACAAAGTTGGAAGAGACCACAAGGTCCATTCAGTCCTACTCCCTGCCATGCAGGAAGACACCATCAAAGCAATCCTGACAGATGGTTATCCAGCCTCTGCTTAAAAACCTCCAAAGAGTGAGACTCTACCACACTCCAGGGAGCATATTCCACCACCAAACAGCTCTTACAGTCAGGATGTTCTTCCTAATGTTGAGGTGGAATCTGTTTTCCTATAGCTTGAATCCAAATCATATTTGTCCATTCACCCACTATAGAATGCCATTCCATTCCTGGACTAGGATAGTAACAAAGATATGAATCTGTAACCCCACTCATTAGTTAACTTGCAGCATCCTATGGGATTTCAGCTCCCATCTAAAGACAGGCAGACAATGATTTTGGTATTCACCAAAGACGAATAGATTTTTCAAGAGAATGAAGAATTCTGAACCAGAGTATGCCCACTTGAAAAGATCAATTTTCCCTCAATGAGTCTGTGCCATTTTTATCAGCTCAGTTTTGCTCTGAAGGTTGTATACCTAGGAGCTATCCATAGTCCTACCAACTCTGTTATATTTCCAGTTCTCTACCCTGACTTGCTACTACTGTTGAACCATTACTTGTTTTAATCAGTATTTGCCATCCTGAATTTACCTTTACATTAATCCACCCAGTTCCAAAAGGCTTTGTCTTGTCCCAAAAGCTTTGGTCAACCCGTAATGTCCAAAGTTTCACTTATTTGAAGTAGAATAAGGATGAGAATTTCACTATATGAAGTAGATTTAGGGAAGAAAATTGTTTGCATTCAGCTACTGTCTTATCCCTTTGGAAAGCACTTGGGTAAATTGCAACAGTGCAAGAGATGCCCATGTAACTTCCTCTGATTTAACTGAGCACCCTCTATTACACAGCATTGTGCTTTGGTATGGTGTGGGGAAGGGATATGACTTTCCTGAATCTAGAAGAAAAATATTCTAATGGTGTAATGGAGTTTTTTCAACAAAGCACTAAACGCCATTGGGCCTGAAGAAGAAGGCCCTCCCTCCTTGCCAACTGTCATCTTCTGGCCTGGAGGGAGTGAAAGGACAGACTCAATGCCATCGGGCCTGGCCTCGATTAAGAAGAGCCCTCCCTCCAGTCTATCTGCCTTGGTCCAGGCCTCAGAGGGAGAGAAGAACTGCTGGACCTGATCACCTTCCCCACCACCATTCCCTTCTCCTTTTGTGTCGTGTCTTTTTAGATTGTAAGCCTGAGGGCAGGGAACCATCTAATTAAAATAATAATTGTAAGCTGCTCTAAGAGCCTTTAGGGCTGAAGGGCGGTATATATACTGTAAATAAATAAATAAATAAATAATAGATCAACTTGATTCTTGCCCCTACTTTGATAGTGAACTCGGGGGACACACTATACATTCACTGTAGCTCTCAATAGGGGATTGGTTTGGTGTAGCTTCATTAAGTATCTAGAGAAGGAAGGATTAAACTGGTTGCATTTTTTAAATCACTGGATGAAGAATAATGAGTAATGTTTCTCTAGCTCTACTCAACTGGGAAAGGATCTATTTGGTCACATCTCATAAAAATGAGGCAAGGAAGACTGTTGGCAAAGATGCTAACTATACTCAATGATGCTGAATCTAAATTACCAGTGCTAAGGAGGATGAATTCCAGAAAGGAAGCTTAATGTTGGCAAATTAGAAAACAAATCTTTACTTTAATCAAGAGAAATAGTAAACAAGGGAGCATAGAAGGAATGACATGAAAAGATGAGGTAAAGCACAAAAAAGGAGGCAGCTGATGCACAAAATGGAACCATGGGTATGGTAACAGGGAAAGAGAATATTTCATCTGCACAGGAGAAGAAAACCTTGACTATTTCTGCACTACTGTGCACATGCCTCTGCATTCAGCTTTCTCCCTCTTTAAACACAAATTTTTTAAAAAAGAAAGTTTTCACACTACCCATGTCCCATTGCTCAAACATTAGCAGTACAGAATGCCAGATACCTGGCAAAGACAGAAGAGAAGAGAGTTATAGTTGCAGGCTGGTAAAGAGAAAAATTGAAGAATGCTGTTTGGTTGTGATTGAGACATGTGCAGTTTATAGAACTTCAAATCCTGCAAAGTCTGTCTTCTGTGAAAGTATTCTGATTCCTGTTCTGTCAATGGAACTGTTGGAAACTTGTGCTCCACAAACATCCAGGAAGCATAAGTATCCAAGTATCGCCTGATATATTTATCGATTCAGATACGATTTTATATAATGCCAGTATGAGCAGATGTGATCTGTGATGACCCACATAGCACCAGACATAGGCTGTATGTAGCTGCAGCCATGTAGAATGGCAAGATGAGGCAGCTTGCAAGAAAGAGCACTGCAATCCCACTCCCATCCTGTATTTCTGATAGGAAACCAAGAACCAAGAGATAAGTTCTTCCCAATCAAACAAGACCAAAAAACTCATTTAACTTTCATGTGTTTCTCAACACATGCCCCCTCACCAGTCCTCTTAGTTTTGGGAATCCAGATATTTTCTAAGCCTCACAGTTTGAGTCTTCATACTTTTTGGCTTTCCATGGACCTTTCTTTTCAAGACAGGTATTTATTGCCTCAACCAACTCTCAGTTTCCACTGTAACCTTTCAATTTCCTGTTAGCTCTGTATCCTGGAATCTGAATGGATTATCTTACGTGTGTATGCTACTTTTTATTTTTCTTACTAAACATATGTATAAACATGCCTGAGGTCTCCATAGTAAGTACTGGTATAGCTGGTGCTGGATCCTGCATATTACATTATCCTTTCCTGTATAGCCAAGTTGAGTATTTCCCAAAATTAATTCAGAAAGATTGCAACTCCCAGTGGAGGCTCTACTGTCCCACATATTTAGCATAACAGAAGTGTAATTATCATGAGGTTTATTTGATTCTCATCATGGACATGTAAGAAATACTCCCAAACATGTAATTCTACCATCTCTAGGAAAACTGCAAAGAGTTAAAGAAACCCCAGATAAAAGTAGATGAAACCTTTCTGTTCCTAATTATGTTGGTCTGGTGCCAGTTGGAAAAGACTCAGTGAAAAGTACGCTAATGCATGTGTTTCTACATTCCCAGCCATGTATTATGTGGATAAAAGGCCAGTTCAGGTTGTGCTTTGGTGGCACTGAAAGCCAGACTGTGGTCCTAGACTTTGAGGTGCCTATGTGAGAGTTAAAACTCACCAGTTCTTTAAAGAAAGCAGCTTCCTTGTGTTGCTCAGAGTAGCGTTCATATTGGTCCAGCCCATCCTGCAACTTTAGGGTGAGCGTATCATAGTTGGAACGCACCACTTCCAAAACCTACATCACAAACATACAATGAAAAGAAGCATCAACATGTTGAACATAATGCAATTTGAAACATACAGGCATTAGGGTTCCCATTACTTCACTGGGAAGCCCAGGCCTATTTCTCCAAAGCTACTAGGGAAATCTGATCTTCCTGAAATAACCTGGGGAATAAAATAATAATCTTATTATGACATAGGTGTGAGTGGGGAGGGGGGAGAAAGAGAGAGACAGAAAGACAGATACACACACACAGAGAGAGAGAGAGAGAGAGAGAGAGGGAGAAGGAGAAGGAGAGGGAGAGGGGCTGTCCACATGTACAGACTGTGTTTAGTAAAACTAGAAATCATCAGACCTATTATTCAACATATCACAGTCCATTTCCTCAATAAAAAGAGAAAGCATTAGGAGAGAAGAGTCTCTGAGAATTGAACTTTTCTAACCCCCAAGTTCACAAATGTGAGCTATGGAGTTCAGAAAATTGAATGGGTCTGTAACTTCCTGTTATCTTATACAAAATATCTATGTTATCGTGTCCTGAGAAGCTATACTCAAATATTTGCATCATCATGTTATATATTTTTCTCCTTCTCCAGAACTGCAGAGATATTCAGTCTCTTAAAGCAGGGGTAGATGATTGTGACCTTACAACTGTTGTAGAACTGCAGCTCTCAGCATTCCTCCTCACTGGCTATGCTGGCTTGGACAGCTAGGAGGAGAAACCTAACATCTTCTGGAGAGCTACACAAATCCCAGCCCTTCCTAAAGTGTGGGCTTTTAGTGCCTTAATATGCAACATGCCTTAGTGAACAATAGTACTAAGCTATCTTGAAATTATGTGTATTCTTGTCTTCCCTGAGAGGAGAACTTAAAGAAAACCAAGATCTCCCATATTTATCCAGAGGTAACCTCCAGGCTCTATAAACCATTCATTGAATGCCATTCCGCACTCCAGAAGCTTACTTTGAGCATTAAATATGCTCATCTGTTCTTATAGAAGACTCACAAGCTCTCATTGCCTAACACAAACCACAACATTTAAAAACATATGAGTTGAATCTCCAGAAAGTCCACATCTGTGTTCTTCAGGAAATTTCTGTGGTCTGAAAAACAGGAAAATTTCCCACAATTTAGACAACTCCCTGTTTTCTCCAGTGCCATTCTGATTAATCATTATCAAACAGCAGATATTCATGTGTCAACTATGAAGCCCAAGTAGTACACACACACACACACACACACACACACACACACAGAGAGAGAGAGAGAGAGAGAGAGAGAGAGAGATCTAGCCTTCCTTTTTCTTGCCAGAAACCTCAAGAGGAAGTTTGCCAAGCATAGATTTTAGAACATGCTGCCTAGCACCTAACAGATGCTCTCCACAGGTGCAATCCATGCACCACAACACAGAACAGGGAGGTACACAGAATGAATAAATGTTGATATGCTACAAGGTCATTTCTAAATAGTTTGTCAGCTATCCTGCTGCTGCTAGAGCATGCAGCCTCCTCTGCAAACAGACTTCTTCTTTAATTTTGTTTGTCAGGTTTACTGGCAGTGAGGAAAAAAAATCCCTCAGCAATAACAGCTATCCGCAAATTCAATTGGCCATTTTCTCACACATGTGCTGAAGCTGTGATGGGAATAATAAGTGTAGAAGTATAGAGACCTCTGCTATAGAGATCAGACCTTGGAGGAGGAATAATTCACTCCGGAATGCAACTAGCCACTAGGGACTGAACATAATAGAATAATACACCTCTCCACTAGACAGTAAAATATAGAGCTACACCACAGCCTCCACGAATCAGAACTCTGTCCTCTTGCCAGCAGGAAAGATTCAAATCGCCTGCAATTAACCACAAATAGGAAGCCACTTTGTGCTCGAAAAAGAAGGTTCCGAGTTGAATTATCACCTGAATGTCTTCTTTAAAGCTGTTACGTACAGTGTTCTTACAACCACCTTAAAAAATTGAAAATGTTCATGTGGTCTGGTTTTTGAAAGCATGAAGGAGACAGAAATGATGTAAGAATTTACACATATACTACATCTCAAATTTCATATCTTATTATATATGCCAGAGTTACATTTTAGTTATCCCCCTATTTACATAATTGTCTGTTGCTGAGGACTCATCCAAAGTCCCTGACACCATCTATGGGCAAGTGTACTCGCTCCTGTGAGGCACAGGCCCTGCGCCAACCTGTCCCTGCTGCAAAGGGAGCTCTATTCCTTCGCCGCTTTGACAGCAGAAAGAATGCCATCTCCACCAGCTACAGGGTGAGGTGGGTGGTGAGACTGTGAGCAACATAACACCTTACTCAGAAATAAAGAGAGAACGCTTAATGATCTGTTAGATCAGTGCAGCTTTAACAATAGTTTGCCTCTCATCTCACTATCTGAAAATCCAAAAAAGAAAAAGCCTCAATTTGTGAGCACAGATGGCAGACAAAAAAAGAGCTGTTGGAGTTCTGGCAACAGAGAGTGCCAGCAGGTAGGTGAAAGGTTTAGGCCAAGAACATAGCAGGGATCAAAAGATCTGGGTTCCTCACTCTTACCCTTAGTTAAAGACCATTATTTATAACCCTTTCACCTTCCACTCATTAGAAGACTGGCATTTGCTGTTGTTCTGATGAACCTCCCTTTTATCTACAACTGATAAATGCCATTCAGAAGTTCTGGAGCTTTAAGCTGAAGAGGCCATTTACAGCAGGAATAGAGCTAGGTTCTTTGCTAAATTCCACTTTGTTCTTCATACAGACACAGATTCCTTTGCTCCAGATACCTTTGCAGGTACATTTTTCAAATTCATCAGCTACCCTGCTCTCTTGTTTTCCATAATTCAGGTCTCCAATATATGGGTGGCGATGAGGTGAACCTCAGCCTTTTTTGCCAGAAAATCCTTCATCCCTGAGCAAGTTGCCACTTCTCCCAAAAAGCTTTACACAGTACTGATTTCTCTGAGCGTGACTGTGTAGAAATATGCTGTAGAAATACTCATGACAATCTCCAGCATTGCAGGCTGGCTAAGTTGGCATCACATTACAGTTGCTATGGAACAAATGAAAGCTGCCAATCAAAGAGGTTTGTTACAGTTGAACTAGTTTTGTTCAATGGGAAGACAGAAAATGTACTCTCTAAGTAACCCAACAGTCCCAATATTCTCTGCACAAGTGTCCTAACTGTCACTCATTGAACCAACTGAAATTTTTGTCCTGTGTACCAAAATACAAGTTTCATTAAGCAAGCTGTGGACATTTAGGCTCTTCCACTTTTATGCTAAAGGCAGTTTTCCACTTACAAGGTCATATGTGACTATGTGAAGTTCCTATCACACTCAGCTGTAATTTACTGTTCAATTCTCAGTGTTCTTGAGATTATAGTTAGAGAAGTTGAAGATTAACCAATCTAAGGCAGGTACCAGCATTGTGCTAGTCCAGATGCTCAGTGAGTGTTCTTGAATTTCATCACAACCATCTAAGTCTCTTTTGAATCTGAGAAGCATATCAAGGATTTTGACACTTTCGCATTTTTAAAAAAATAACGTCTCAAATCATCTGGCCTGTGGAATAAGATGTACAAGAAAATGTGTCTTTTTAGGAAAAGAAACAATGTATGGCTTCATATTTTATACTGTTAGAAGTAATATTTCCTGATAAATTAGGTATTCTTTAGAAGAGTGTGGGGTTTTAAAAAAGTATTTCATTAGGGTAAACTGCAATCAAATTGTGTTTCAGTTTATATTTTACATGTCAGGACACCCTTCTATACAAAATGGCACAGAGTTCAACTGTGTCCTTTGTGATGATCATCAAAGATACTCTGGAGGAGGAAGAGAGATTGTGAGAAGTGTTTTGTAGTCCAAATGTTTCCAGGTTGTTGTCACATGTCGTGTGTGTGTGTGTGTGTGTGTGTGTGTGTGTGTAAAATGCAATTTCCCCTTACAATTATTGAAAACAAGCGGAATACCCAGAATCACAAGTGACAAAAAACCCTTAGTCTGCTCACCCAGAAACCTCACACTATTGTTCTCTGTCTTTCTACTCTCTTTCTTCTCCCCGTTCCAACAACTAACTAACTAACTAACTAACCTCTTACCATCTTTCCTTCTGGTCTTTCTACATCATCTTTTTCTACCCTCTACTTTGTTCTGCCTTTCCCCAAGTTTACTCTCTGCCTTGCCTTTACTAAACAACAGGATTCTCCCCCTTTCTCTTTCACTATTTCGAATGAAAGGGATCTTGGAGAGGGAAGCTTCATGTGGAGTTCTTTAGATGCCTTCTGGACAATTTATTAGTCCAGGATTGACATCAATTTCTCTGATGGTTAGGAAAGGAGCTGTCCATTCTGTGGCACTGTCTTGGCATTGTTAGGGAGGTCTGCACCTAGTGACTGAAGATGACATTGAAGGCTACATATTTGTAAGTAAAATGGATCAATTTTAAAAAATGAAATAGTCCTGTAGTGCACACTGCTATAGTATCCTTAATATCCATGCCAGGTCTGAGGAAGCAAGTCTTCACAATCTTGAGAGCTCTGGTAGAGACACAGGAACAGAAGCACACATATTTTCTTTTATTATTGCACTTTATGATAGCAATCTCAACACAGACTGTTATTATAACAAGTAATTTGTAGTCATTTACAAGGAAATCAAGAATTTGCAAAGAAAGATATTTTGCTATCTTTCACCATGATATTGCTAAACTACTCTTTACTCTCTGAACTGTCTTACAGACTTAGTAGTGGGAGGTGCGGGGAGAGAATACCCCACAGGAAGGAAATAATTGTAGCTCTAGGGATTATGGAACTGCAAATACAGAAAATAGAAACATGTTAGATTTTAGAAGCTGCCTTGGGAACAAGGCATGTTGTGCAATTAGTTTGTCCCAATTTTGGTTTCCCCCATATCTTCTAATTTGAACACACAGAAGGTCACACAAACCTACAGTTACCTTCCAGGATTTCTAAAGGCCCTTGGTTTCCCCCTCATCATATCTCCTGTGAGGTTATCATTGAAAGATCTAGGAAAGAGACAGGCCAAAGCAGCAATTATTTTAGTTTCTTCTCAAAGAGCAACATACACTAACCCCTGTAACAGCAAGGTTCATAGCACAGGCTGGCTACCAAGGACTTCAAATTAGTACTCAAGCAAGTATTGGTTCTCTCTAAGCCCCAAGCATCCCAGAACAGATCTCCAACAGGAGGACAGGACCAAAGAACAGACAGCTCCTTCAGCTTTTCTCTTGAATAGTGTGAAATATTTGTGGTAAAGAAAAATCCTCTGAATAGAAAGGAGAAGTTTGAAAAAGTTTGCTCAAAAAAAATAAATAAAAAAAAATAAAAAAAAGGCTTCCAATTGATGTTGAAATGTAAAAAGCCAATTGCTTAACTTCAAGAATGTGGTCAGACAGAAAATATAGACTGTGGTCAGTCTAAGGAGAGAGTGGCTGTACCAATTTAATTTATTTTACTTGTTCCTTCAAGCTAATAAAGCACAGCATGTCACAAAATGCACAAGTAGCTCCACACTTAACATGCCAAAAGGATGTCTCTAGAAGCATTTTACTGCTAACAGAATGTCTTCATGTATTTGAAAGACTTATCACTTTTAACTTGAGAGCAATGACTGCATCTTTACATAAAGCAACAGATAATTGACAGATTTTACAAGAGTATGTTCTAATTAATATTGAAAAGGGTAAAAATGTATTGTATTCTGTAGGCAGCATCTTAAGAATTTGCTGATGCTGCTGGAATCTCTGCTGGAATGAATTCCTTGCATCAGCAAAGACAAATCAAAATAATTAGTTTTAAATAAAAACAAAACCATCAGCACATTTTGGTAACTGTTTGTAGACTTCTGTATTGAATGGGATCAGGCCACCTATGATATTCATTTTAGTAAATCCACCTGTTCATCTTATTTGCAGAAAAATCCAAATTTCTCACACAGGATAAAATATAGTCGTATTTGTGTATTTCAAAATTCATGTTGCTTACTGCAGTAACACTGAGCTTCTCACTCAACATCTGGAGAAGGTCTGACAGAAAGGGGGAAAAGTAAAGTTTGAAGAGATTTTGTACAAATCTTAAAGTACACTTACAAATCTTTGAGAAGAATAGGGAATTATGCATATTCCATAAACTTTACTCCTGATCATCAGTAGCTCTGATCAAATCAAACCTGGTGATCTTGACATCACATCACAAATAAACAAGCTTCATGTAAATCTAATTTTCCCCTCCGCAAAAACACCCAGGAAGATCCAGCAAATGTATCCAACTTCAACCTTGTATTTTGTAAGATTTATTAACCCCCAAATCCTTATTACTTTTATTAAGATAAAGCTAACTAAACATTTCAATTTGAAGTGACTTCTGATTGTGATTTGCCCAGACATAAGGTGATAGAAATTTTGCTTTTTCTTGGGGTCTAGAGAAGCAGGCACTCACATTTTCCAGGTATTTTTACTCCAATTCCTAGGGAGACTGCATCGACCTGAGGGTCAGGATGCCACAAAAAGGGAATTGGATCTGCATTGTGCTCTGTGGACTGCAGTTCACTTCTGGTCTTGTTGTTGTTATGTGCCTTCAAGTCATTTCTGATTTTTGGCAACCGTAAGGTGAATTTGCTGATGGGGGTTTCTTAGCAGATTGTGTTCAGAGCAAGTTTGCCATAGTGTTCCTCTGAGTCTGAGAGCATGTGACTTGCCCAAGGTCACCCAGTGGGTTTCCATGGCCAAGCGGGGACTCGAACCCTAGTCTCTGGAGTCATAGTCCAATGATGAAACCATTACAACCATGCTGGCTCTCACCCCTGGACATTCAAATTAGGTTCTAGCAGGTTGCAGATGGCGCTGCCAAGACTCCATTCAGCAAGAGGAAAAAAAGAAATGTTTGACTGCTGCATCCCTCCAGCCTTTAACAATATAAAATCTAGTTCTTATTCATAACTGTCACCTTCCTGAGTGAAACATACAGGCTGTTTTGTAAATGAAGAACAAAGAGAAACTATTCAGTCTTTATAGTAACAAAGCTGGAGATAATTTTAGATGCTGTACTAGGCTAAAAAACAAACAAACCAACAGAAGCCAGTTTTATCTAGGCACAAATATGAATAGTTCTGCACACCTGAGGCTACTGCACCAAATGTAATTGTTCCCAGAAATGTCAGATCTGGCCATGATGACATATTCCTTAGTTACATCTCATTTGCAGTACTGTAATGCATTATACCGTACTTGGGGTTCCTCTGAAAAATGTCCAGAGTCCACCTGTTTCATGACTGTTGAATTCGGGATGTCCACCTGGCTACTGGACTGTTTCCAGGTACAATTCAAAGTACTGTTTGTGGGTTATAAAACCTTGAATAGCTTGGAATCAAATTACCTGAAGTGACATCTTCACCCATATAAACCTATCCACATTTTACCTTTTTCCTCCCTGTATCTGTTTTTTAAAATTTTATTTCATGTTAAAACACAAGTATACAAATGACTAAGTCTACATAACGTTACTTGACATACAATTTTACAAATCTAAATAACATACATGACATACATAACATAAATAATATACATACATTTACAACAAACATAAAAAGATACCATAGAATTTTCATAATATTCTTTTATGAATCTTCCTAAATCAGATAAGTTAACCTTGTCTTAGTCAAGTTTCTAGATTTCCTTTATATCTCTTCTATTTCTAAATTGTAAATCTCGTATTTTTCTGATCTTCTTATCTCAGATTATTTCAGAGTTATTCAGAATTTTTCCCGGGTCTAGTCCCATTTTAATACTAAAGAAAAAGAAAAAAGAGGGTGGAGGAATTTGTTTCTATTTCTAAAAAATTAGAAAATTAAAAATTCTACTTCTTCTCCAAAGTAAAAGTATAGATTTTTTTCATTCCCCTTAGTCAAAGTCTCAACCTTTTTTCTTACTATAAAGTTTAAGACTGATCCAGTCTTCTTCTGTAGATTTTCTAGTTGTGTCATTCATAACAGAAGTTAAAATATCCAAATCCATTGCTTTTCTCAATTTTACAAACCAATCTTCTTCTGAAGGTATTTGTTCCTTTTTCCAGTATCTGGCATACAATATCCTTGCAAAGGTAACCATATGCAATATAATTCGTGCAATTTTATTATCCGATTTTATCTTGCTTATCATGTTTAACAAAAATACTAAAGGATCTAGTGGAATTTCAATCTGTAATATCTCTTCCATCAATTCTTGTATTTTCTTCCAGTATCTTTCAGCCTTCGGACATTTCCACCATTGGTGAAAAAATGATCCTTCTGGTTGATAGCATTTCCAACATTTTATATCACCTGTATTATATATGGCATACAACTTAAAAGGAGTCATGTACCAATCGGTACATCATTTTGAAAAAAAATTATTTGTATTCCTGACACAGAGTAAATTTCTTAGTAATCTTCCAGGTTTTCCCCACATTTCCAATTCGATGGGTTCACCTATATCCTGTGCCCATTTGACCATCACGTGTTTTACAGTCTCATTTTCCAAGTTCCTAGTTTTTAAGATTTTGTAATATTTCGATATATGAATTTTTCCTTTATCTGTGAATAATTTATCCAATTCATTTTTTTCCTTTGGTAAATCCTATTAATTTTCTGTCTTTTTTGAATTGTTCTAATATTTGGTTATATGTAAACCACTGAATTTTAAGTCCTTCTTTTTTCAATTGTTCTAAGGCTTTAATAATCTAGTTTTTGTGTTAATTATGAGGTCTTTGTATTTTATCCAATGTTCATTCTTAACTTTTGATCAGTATAAGAAAGCCTCCTGTGGTGAGACCCACATGGGTATTTCTTTATAAAATTGTTTCTTAATTTTTAGCTAGCTTTTTAAGAGTGATCTTCTGATAAAGTGATGTTGGAAATGCTTGTTATTTCTTAGTTTATCGTACCATAAAAATGCATAGAAACCAAATCTCATATTACTGCTTTCTAAAATAAGTGATCTTGTACTTTCCAAATTCATCCAGTCTTCTATTCATTGTAATTCTGCCTGTATCTGCGCATTTAATTTTTTTTCCTGCCTAAGTGCAGTACCTTGCATTTCCTCCTAACAAAATTTATTTTGTTCTGGTCCAGCTATGTACTGTACATCTGTTAAGGTCATTTTTAATTATGAATCTGTACCTCTTGGGTATTAGCAACCCTTCCTAATTTGATGACATCTGTAAATTTGATAAGCACGCCCCCATTGCATCATCCAAGTCATTGATAAAAATGTTGAATTGCACCGGGCTAAGGACAGAACCCTGTGGCACCCCACTGGTCACTTCTTTCCAGGATGAAGAGGAGCTGTTGTTGACTACCTTGGGTTTGGTCAGTCAATCAACAACAAATCCACCTGATAGCTGCATTGTCTAGCCCATAATTTACTAGCTTGTTTGCAAGGATATCACGGGGGACTTTGTCAAAGGCCTTTCTAAAATCAAGAAACACTACATCCTCAGTATTCCCCCCATCTACCATCTTGTAACTTAATTTAAAAAGAGAGAGAGATACTTTTAGTATGATGTGACTTGTTTATGAGAAACCCATGTTGACTTTTATTGATGTCAAGCTGAATGAGCAGTAATTATTTGGGTTCTCTCTTTTTCCTTTTTGAAGATGAGGACAACATTTGCCCTCCTCTACTCCACTGTTCTTCAGGAATTTCCAAAGATTATTGCCAAAGGTTCTGAGATTACTTCTGCTAGTTCTTTTATTACCCTTGAAAATAGATCATCTGGTCCTGAAGACTTGGACTCATTTAGAGTAGCCAGGTATTCCTGTATTACCTCTTTACCTATTCTGTGCTGAATCTCCCCTACTACATCATCTGTTCCATTTCCACCATGTTGAGCATGTTGACTTTCTCCCTACATATGCTGGCTATTTGTTTGAATTCCACTTTGGTGATTTCTGTCCTTTTCCATTTCATGTACATGACTCTTTTAAATCTTAGCTCAATTGAAAGTTCTTTAGATATCCATCCTGGTTTCTTCAGACACCTCTAAATCTATCCTCCTCATTGGCACTGTTTGAAACTGTGGCTTCAGTGTTTTACTTTTAAAAAACGCTCATCTACCATTAATTCCCTTCTCTTTTAGAATTCCTGTCTGCAGCATCACATCAAGTATTTCCCTAAGTTTACTGAAATTAGTTTTCTTAAAGTCTGGAATGTGTGTCTGACTACAATTGGCTTCTCTTTTCCACTGTATAACAAACAGTGGGAGTGCATGGGTCATTCCCACCTAAGGATTCTGTCACTTCAACCCTATTAACCAGGTTATCACTGTTGAATAGGATCAGATCTAAAATAGCCGATTCCTTTGTTGCTTCTTCCACCTTCTGGACAATGAAAATATTCTACAAGGCATGTGAGGAATTTGTTGGACCTTAAATTTCTGGCAGAGTTTGACTTCCAACAAATATCAGGATAGTTAAAATCCCCTGTTAGTACTGCATCTTTCCTTTCTCAGTGTATGGTCATCTCTTCCAGGAAGGCATCATCCAAGTAATCAGTCTGGCTTGAAGATCTGTGGTAGACTCCCACAATTACATTCCTGTTGTTTCTATCACCCTTAACTTTTACGCAGATGCTCTCAACTTGGATTCCAAGATTTATGTCATGGATCTTTTCACAGGTGTAAATATCCCTGACATATAAGGTTATTCCTCCTTCCTTCCTGTTTGGTCTATTTCTTTGAAATAGGTTATAACTTTCTACTACTACATTCCAATCATGATATTCATCCCACCAGATTTCAATGATGCCTATTATATTTGCTTTGCTGTGTTAAGAGTTCATCTTGTTTATTTCCAGATCCAGGTATGTTCCTTCAGACACCCAGTTGTACCAAACAAAAAGGTTTATGCCAGATTGGTTCAGACAAATAATGAACACCTTAAGTGTGATAAGGCAATCCTCCTGCTCCTGGGGCTCCTGGCAGGGGTGGCTGAAGAGGATATAAAAGGAAGGCAACTTCTAAGAGCAGTGTCATGTACCCCACATCCATTTGAGGACCTCATCCCTTGAGGGCCTTCAGCTGCTCTAATTTGGCCTTCTTCTCCCCAGCCTTCATCTTTTCCCCTCCTCCTCTCTGGGCCAGCTCTCTACCCTCTTCATCCCTGCTCCAATTGTGCAATCTCCAGTTTCAATCCTCCTCCTGGTCACTGCCTCATCCATGCCCTCTCCTTCTCTTATGTTCCTTTCTCTGGCCACATGTCCCTGTCTTCTTCACTCTCCATTCATTCTCCATTCATCTTCATTCCCCTATCTCTTCTTCTCCCATCATGTTTTTCTTTCTGTCCTTTTTCCTTTCATTTTGTCTCCTCTTGGCTTGTCCTACTCTTCAAACCTCCTGACACCTGCCCCCCAGACCCTGCCTCCCATTGACATTTCCTCCAGCACGTTTGTGTCTGTTTTTGCCACACCTGTGACCCACTGCCTTAGAAGTTGCCCTTGTCTCATGGGTCAGTTAGGGGTTAGTGCTCTGACACAGGCAAGCATCCTGGCATTCCCTCCTGGGCACCAGAGCATAGTTTTATTTTATGTTGTATCTTATCTGTAGTTAGCCATCTTGGGCACCATTGTGTGGAAAGGTGGAGTATACATTTGAAGCAGTAGCACAATCTCAGATTGACTACAACCAGCTTTGATAGCAGTTGCTTAGTTACCACACCTTCCCTCAAGGTGCCTTGTCATAATGTACCGCAGAGGCTAACCCTTCCCAGAAGCTGTTTCCATAAGAGAACACACAAGTTGACAAAATTTGAATTATTCCACATTCAAAACTGCCCAACAGCTCATGTTTCACCATCAGATGTTGAAGGGCTTTTACAGCAGCACTGCCTCAGATAATTATTAACCTTTTATATGTCACAATACCAAGCCAAAATAGTTCAGACAGAGGGGACTACCAGCTGCAGAGCTTCATCCCATTCAAAGCTCCACAGATACTGCATTACAAATACAGATCTGACAAGCTTAGCTTCCTGAGAAAAGCAAAACCAACAGAAACTGGGAAAGAGCACATTGCAAAAAGAAGAGGGAAACAGTAGTTTGGCTACCCATGTACTGTCACAAACAGATTTCTCTATCAAGTGAAACTTCTGCCAACGTATCAAATATACAACATCAGTGATATTAGCAATTTTAGTGACCTCATCCAAAATATGATCATGAATCTCCTGTTAACACTGACTTTGCATTTAACACTTTGAAGAGAGATTATGACACTAATGCTTTGAGCATCCCTATAACCTTTGAAAGTACAAAACAGTATTTCAGGCACAGTAGGCTTGATCTTGTCCAACAGAATTTTCTCTAATTTCCACTCTCTCTTTTACTCCACAATCACAATCCATCAACCCCCTTCACCAAGTCAAATCAATGTCTCGTCTTCCTTAACTCAAAAGAACTAACTGACCCCTGGAGATCACAAGTGAGAGTCAACTGTTTCATCTCCAACATTTTTTTACAGTATATTTTTTCATGTTTAAAAATGCATTGCTGTATAACATTGCTTACATAATAATGCATTAACACAATACAGTCATGTTTGGCAACTGGAATGTACCTGAATATTTCCCCTTAATATCTAATGTAAGGCAACTGTACAGTATGACACTCATTAAAATCCTCACAAGGATTTTGAAAGTGCTAAACTTGTTTGAACATAGATTCCCATATTGTGTTTTATTTAATTATTTGCCCTAATCAAATACTTTTTGGCTTCTTGAAACAGATATTTATTCAGTATGTAAAATTAACATGACTTTTAAAAATTTGGCTTACCCAAGTAAAAAAAAATCCAAAAATCACCATACTAAATCAGTTCTTCATCTATTGGAAAAGCAGAGTGTGTTCTAGAAAATATTTGACTCAATGTTTCTTGCAAAGCCTACAGCACAGCTGGGGACAACAGATACTAGTAATCAGGTCTAGTGGTCGCATAGGTCTGGAAGAAACAGCCAATATTTAGGATTTTAGGAATCTGATGTTGGTCAAGAGAAAAATGGTTAACTCCATTCCTCATGAAAATTGGGAGAGTAGGAATTGGACTCACCCTTTATTCTAATTACCACACTCTTCAAGCTTACACCACCTTCAGGAGAGTGTAGCAATTGCTGCCCCCTTGCTTGACCTCTTAAAACCTCTTCCAGTTGAAAGTTCTCTAATCCATTACGTTTGTGATTTGTTGCTAACTGCCCATGAGTTGTCCCCAACGCATGGTAACCCTGTGGATGAGACATCTCCAAGACTTCCTGTCCTTTACTGCCTATAAACTCATACTGGTGACCTCGTTAGTACAACCTATCCATCTAGCATATGGGCTTCATCTATTTCTATTACCTTCTACCTTTTTTTAGCATTACTGTCTTTTCCAATGACTCATGCCTCTCATGATGTGTTCTAACTATGATAGCCTCAATTTGATCATCTTGGCTTCCAGGGAGATTTCATGCTTGATCTGTTCAAGGACCCACTGGTACATCTTTTGATAATAATAATATTATTATTTATTATTACATCTTTTGGGCTGTCTATAGTATCTTTAGCACACTTCTCTAGCACATCATCTCAAATGAATTGATTTTCTTTTTATCTGCTTTTTTTCACTGTTCAGTTCTCACATCCATAATGGTGATGCAAATACAATTGCTTGGACTATTCTAACTTGCACTTTCTTCTTTAACTTTCTTAGTAATTGTTACACATCTGTGATGTTTTCTGCTAGTAGTTTGGTGTCATCTGCATATCTTAGATTGTTGATGTTCCTTCCTCTATCTTCTCCTTCTTCTTAGTCTAAACCTGCTCTTCCTATGATATTTTTAGCATACAAGTTGAACAAATAGGGTAATAAAATGCAGGCTTGCTCGACCCCTTTGCCAATAGGGAACCATTCTGTTTCTCCATATTCTGTTCTTACAGTAGCCTCTTGTCCTAAGTACATATTTCTCATCAGGACTAGCAAATGTTGTGACATTCCCATGTCTTTAAGAGCCAATCATAACTTTTTTTGTGATCTATGCAGTCAAATGTTTTGCTGTAGTTTATGAAGCACACACTGATTTATCTATCTCTTGGTATGCTCCATTAGCCATCGTATGTTTACGATGTGGTCCCTAGTGCCTCTTCCTTTCCTGAACCCTACTTATGTCTCTGAGATTTCTCTCTCTATGACTGGATTTATGTTGTAGAATTCTTAGCATAATGTTGCTTGAATAGGAAATTAATGCTATAGTCTTATAGTTGCTGAGAAGTCTTTTGTGTCTTCTTTTCTGTGGATGGGGATGTATATTGATCATTTCTATTCTGTTGGCTCCCATTTTGTTTTCCAAATTTGTTGACATATGTTAGTTAGTATTAGAATTCATTCTGTCTGTGTGGCTTGTACCAGTTCAATTGGTATATCATCTGTTCCTGGTGTTCCCATTACTTACACACATGCAAGTAAAATCCTTAAGCAAACCCTCCAGGTCACCATGTTGATCATCAATGAAGGACAAGGCTAAAATGGGCCCTTTAGCTTAGATGGATTTTACCATGGGCACCATCTCCAATGCTGACAATTCCATCTTTTACATAGTATTTGAGGTTGAAAAAAGCCACTCTCTACACTGTTCAAATTCTTTGCAGCACCCACCTCCACACCTACATATGTGGCAAGTACACTGTTACTTCATTTAGTGTTAAGATATCTGAAATACTACAGACAACCGGGGGGGGGGGGGAATAAATAATTAAATAAAATAGGACAACATTTTCAAATGTAGGACACATTTTTTAATATAAATGCATGTTTCTTAGGCATGATCAAAATGGAGGACATTTGGGCATTATTCCTAGACAGATGGCAGAAATGTACTTCCCTTTCTGGCCAACCCCCCTCCCCCCATTCCAAACAGCACATTTGGGCATTGAACATGGCTTTACTTAAGATGGCCTCTTGCGTATTTCAGAGGCTTACTGCATAACCAAACTCTTGTGGTTTCACACTGAACATGGGTTCACATGGCTATGCATACTGAACATGTCAAGGTGGTTTCATAGTTCTTGCACCAAGTGTACTTCTCAGAAGTGTGTACTACTTGGTCAAGGGACTGTGGTTTTTCTTCACTGTGCATGAGTTTGTAAAAATCACAGCAATTTACATTGGCCGTGCCTCTGAAGCTGGCTCATATCAATATCACCATGACTATCATCATCATTGTTAAAACAAAGCAGACCTGTAAAAATGGAATGGAAATCCTCCTCCTCCTCCTTCCTTCCTCCCTCTTCCTCCCTCTTCCTCCTCCTTCTCCTCCTCCCTGCGCGTCTTCGCTGGAGGCCAATGGCCCTGCTCGCCTGCGCTAGAGCCCCCGCGTGCTTCTGCCACAGGCCAAAGGCCCCGTGGGGCCTTTGGCGGCGGCAATCGACAGCAGGACCGAGCTGGGGCCGGTCCCAACGGCTCGGCGGGCCACATGTGACCCGCGGGCCGTAGGTTGCCGACCCCTGGGCCAGAGGAAGCCCTGCTGCGTATTCTACCATTTCAAAATGTAACGTTTGCTCTTTTTTTGTTTTTGTTTTTTTTACATATGATAGGACTTTTTCTGCAGCAATAACTGCCTTCACAAGGTTCTATCCTTACTGTGTTTTTGACAGTCAAAACTGTATTTGTCTGTCAGGCCTTTTGGCTTTAAAAAAAATCTGTTTTTAAAGAATGTTTATTTCTGTTTTGTTTTTATAATGTGATTTCATTGCAAATTCCTTTGGGGGATGTAGTGGACAGAAAAGTGATTTACTATTTACTAGAAGTATATATAAGTGATGGTCTCAGTTTGCAGTGTGTGCATTTGTTGGAGAGGCTGCTCAATGCTGAAGGGTTCTTGCCATAGCAAAGTAGTTGAAGTCCTTCAGAAACTCAGTGCTGGTGTTGGAACTTGGCAGGACATTCTCTTCCCAGACAAATTTGGCTCTCTCTCTCTTTTGGTCATGCTTCCTGTTGTTTACTATACACATTCATTAGTTCAGATGGACAGAATGCATATAAATTAAGAGTCTGCAGCTTTTAAAAAACATCCCTCAGTAGTCAAAGTCAATGATTTGCATTAACCAAGGGCATATTCTCCAAAATAAACCCATCATCTGCCAACTTCAATTGCTCAAAACAGAACTGCACTGACACCTGGCCTTGGTTTGCATTTTCAGTGCAGCAAAGGGGTTTTGAAGACTCATTAAAGCATATGGGGGATTTTCATGCCCTTTTCTAGCTTCCTGAAACTAAACTAGCATTATATACAGTTGTCAGATGCTTGACAGATATCTGTGAACTCTAAAGGAACCAGATTTCAATAAATAAATAAGACAAACCATTCACAAAAATCCACATATTTGTATTTCTCCTCTCTCTAGACAATTAAGCCTAAAGACCACACTGGGAATGCATTCCACCACCCAAGCTTAATCAGCAATTGCTTTTGCTTCTAAGGAATGATGGAACTTGTTCACACAGTACACTTTTGTGTATACACTTCTTTTAGTGAAAACTACAGCTGGGGAAAAAATGGGGGGGATGAGTAGCCACACACTTTGAGCACCCCAAAACCCCACCCCGCCCCAATGTATTTATTTTTTTCTAATTAAGTATGACCTGTAAAGTGCCCCAAACTGTTAGAATTATTTGAAGTATGTGGTCCTCCTCAATCTTTAGCCAATTAGTCCTGAAAGTGGATGCAATCATTTTTTTAAGCCTGGCCAGCCAACCTCTAACACCCTTTCTCCCTCTCTCTCTCTCTACATATATATTAATAGAAATACAGTCGGCCCTTCTTATACACAGTTTTTTTATACACAGATTTAAGCATCCACGGTTTGAAAATGTTCAAGTGAATGGGGCTTGTGTGTGCAGTGGTGCAGTGGCACACGCGGGCACCCATTTCATCTAAATGGGACGCACACCCCCGCGTGGCTTGAACACATATGCCGTGTATAACGTGGATGCACTGTATTTATGCTGGAAGCATTATCAGACTAGATTTCTTACATTTTTTGACATATCAGATTTTTCAGCTGAGGGTTCTACAGCATTAACAGAACAGAAGGGACAAAGGGACAAATATGGATGTTCTTGTCTCTGACAGTACCTTCTGTACATGCGAAATGTGTGTACATTTCCCTTTTTACATTTTCTTTCATGGGAATGTTTCAAAAAGTCATGAGCTTCATGATGCATGAAGGGCTTTCAGATGTAAGTACTTCTGAGTTATGCAGAAGTGTGCCACACAGTTTAGATTACAGTGCGCCCACGTCATACGTGGTGCACTTTATGCGGTTTTCAGCATACGCTGAAAACCGTATGGGGAGGAAGGGGTGGCATGTCCCATAGGGATGAATGGGGTGTGCGCCCATGGCGCACACATGCACCACTATATGCACGAATCCCATTCATTTATATGGGGCTCAAGAATATGTGTTATTTGTTTTATGTGGGTGAGGCCGGAATGGATCCCTGTGTAAACAAATGGCGCACTGTACAAGGAGATTAGGGTTGAGTCTTACTATCCTAGTAAAAAAGAACCCATGTCTCATTCTGTCCAAACAACACTGTTTATACAGTTAACACTTCACATTCTTACAGCATTGACAACAGGCAGTAATGCACCTAGGGACTTTGGAGCCAAAGCTCAGAGGACCCATAGCCCAGGGCTCCTAATGATCACTCACAAAATGGCAGGTGATGGAGACAGGAACAAACAGGCCTGCCACCTACACCTAGGTCAGCACAGGCATAGCAGAGCCCACTGGGGATGTCACTGCTAGCACAGTATTACAGTGCACCCTTGTTAGACGCTGGGGTTTGGTTCCAAGATCCCCCATGGATAACAAAATCCGTGGATGCTCAAGTCCCATTAAATATAATGACATAGCAAAATAGTGTCCCTTATTTTAAAAAATGGAAAATTAAGGTTTGATATTTGAAATTTATACTTTTTTTGAACATTTTCAAACCGTGGATGCTTAAATCTGTGTATTAAAAAACTGTGTATAAGAAGGGCCGACTGTATTTCTATTAATATATATGTAGAGAGAGAGAAGGAGAAAGGGTGTTAGGGGTTGGCTGGCCAGGCTTATAGATGCTCATGTTATTATTTCTCTATCCAGGTTCACATGTTTTCTGTAACCTTGGTTTACTGCTGGCATTCCTCCTGTTGGCTTTCATTTTTGCAGGGTTAGCAATTAAGCAAGGATGGTCAACATGTGGTCAACAGACTCCCAATGTTTTTGCAGCTCCAGCTGGCATGTCTACAACCACTGCTATGGTAGAATTTTGACTGGGCAGCAACAAAGTCATTGTTTCATCCGAAAGAAGCATGCAACAGTCAGCTCCTAGAAACCTCCAAGAAGTATGAGCTGAAGATAGAATCTACTTTCTTAACAATAAGGAACACAATCCCAATATGCCCTGTTTATACAAATAAAAGATTTTATTGCTACTGCACCTTGGAGTGAAGGTAAAATCTGCTTCCTAGATAGTGCTATGATTCAAATTAGTTGAAATTCAAAACTATACACATTCAATGTATTTTTATTTTAAACCAGGCTTGACAAACCAATTATTGGCTAAAATATAATAGCAGCTGTAAGTAAGGCACAGGATATTTTGTGGAGAGATAGTAATCATGTGCTTCACAATGGACAGTGTGGCTTTTTAAAATATTATGTCCAGAATCTCAAATGACTTGGCTGTACAACTGACAATGACAGATCAAGGTTAGCAATTGGATCAGATGTTCATTACTATCCAAAGGGTGCTCAACAATGGCTCCTCTCATCCTGGAGAGAACTGACCAGTGGGGTGCCGCAGGGTTCCGTCCTGGGCCCAGTGCTATTCAACATCTTTATCAATGATTTGGATGACAGAATTGGGGGCATACTTATCAAATTTGCAGATGGCATCAAATTAGGAGGGGTAGCAAATACCTCAGAGGACAGGATCAAAATTCAAAATGACCTGAATAGACTAGAAAGCTAACAAAATGAAATTCAACACGGAGAAATGTAAGGTACTGCACTTACGGCGGAAAAAGGAAATGCACAGATATAGGATGGGGAACACTTGGTTGAATGAGATGACATGTGAAAGGGATCTAGGAGTCCAAGTAGACCCCAAGTTGAACATGAGTCAACAGTGAAATGCAGCAGCTAAAAAGGCCAATGCAATTTTAGGCTGCATCAATAGAAGTATAGTGTCTAGATCAAAAGAAGTAATAGTGCCACTCTATTCTGCTTTGGTCAGGCCCCACCTGGAATACCATGTCCAGTTCTGGGCATCACAATTCAAAAAGGATGTTGAGAAACTAGAGCATGTTCAAAGGAGGGCAACTAAAATGGTGAAGGGCCTGGAAACCATGCCCTATGAGGAATGACTTAAGGAGCTAGGGATGTTTAGTCTGGAGAAGAGAAGGTTAAGAGGTGATATGATAGCCCTGTTTAAATACTTGAAGCAATGTCATATTGAGGAGGGAGCAAGCTTGTTTTCTGCTGCTCCAGAGAACAGGACCTGGAACAATGGATGCAAGCTACAGGAAAAGAGATTCCACCTCAACATTAGGAGAAACTTCCTGTCAGTAAGGGCTGTTTGACAGTGGAACACTCTCCCTTGGAGTGTAGTGGAGTCTCCTTCCTTGGAGGTCTTTAAACAGAGGCTGGATGGCCATTTGTCGGGTATGCTTTGATTGTGAGTTCCTGCATGGCAGGGAATTGGATTGGATGGCCCTTGTGGTCTCTTCCAACTCTACAATTCTATGACTATGTACCACAGCAAAACAAGAAAGCATCATGTAGAAGGAATAGAGTATAGTTGTGAGTTACCACAACCTAGCTATACTCACAGTCTGCAAAACTATAAGCATATTAGTGAGAGGTTGTAATACTCTTGCTGGCTCCCAGCATAGCTGTTACATGGACTAGATTTTAAAGTGTTTTAAAGCAGTAAGTGTTTTAGCAGCACGACACCCATTCAAGTCAATGAGGGTCACATGGGAAAATACCATTAATGCATGACCTTTCAGATGCTCTTAGAATTCTTCAGTTTCTTTCACATATGCAACTACAGCAGTGTTCACATCTCTGACACAATTCTTATTGGATTTCTGGTATATAATGAAAACAAAGAACGTCTTGAAATGTGTCCCAACAAGACAAGCCCTGTAGGCACCATTATTACTGGATTATTTTCTAGCATCAATACTATGCTGAACACCCCCCAAAAACAGAAAAGGTAAAGCCTATGCATAGTAAGCTGAAACTCCTGATGAATTCTTGTTCAGCTATTATACTCATTCCTTTTTTTTTTCATTCTTTCAAAATGTTTATATTCTACTCTGTATCATGGGATCTCAGGGTGTTGAACAATCAAATCACTTTAACAAAATGAAAACTATTTAAGACAATAGGAATAATTTAAACAGAATAAAAGCATATTAAACATTTTGACAAGTTAAAATATTATGGAAATTTGAATGGACTTATCTAGGCATAAAATGCTTGAATAAAAAGCCATGTTTAAGAAGAAGAGGAAGAGGAGGAGAAGGAGAAGGAGGAAGAGGGGATTAATCAAGAATGGCCAACAAGGTTAAAGTGTTCCCAAGCAGTTTTTGAATACCTGTCTTGTCATTTCCCAAGGCATTGCTGGCATACATCATGCAAGAAGATGAGTTTATAAATTCTGGATTCTGTGGACAGTATTATTAGTTCTGTACTAGTGTAGCCAGATCAGACACAAGAAGAGAACTGGTATCTTAGTCCCGAAACAGAGGGACCATAAGGAGTGGCTTCCAGATGCTTCGGGGGCATGACATGCAGATGACGCATGCACCTTGGAGAGGCTATAAGCCGCTCTGAGTCCGCCTAAGGCAGCCCAAAGCCACTGGCAAAAGGAGCAGCAAAATCTCGCTTCATGCCAACAGCTTGTTTGGGACTGCGATGGTGGCAGCCCACTTTGAGAGTGGGCCATGCAGTCAACCTACAGATGTAAAATTTCTGGAAATTTTGAGGACATGGGAAAAAACCTTGTTCCCCCCCCCCAGGTTTTTTTGGGGGGAAATGGAAATTTCCCAAAAAAGTGGAAAAAAATGCAACATTGGCACTTTTTACAGAATGAAAGTCACTCTGTTACTTTAGGAACATAAAATATGACTATGTACAGTTTGATTTGGCATAAAATTATCACAATTGGTATATTAAAATACAGTATATTCAAACAATTACTATAAATGGAATTTAGTTTTATTTACTTATTTATTTGTAACAAATGGAGAAATAATACCCTGAACTTTGGTTTTGCTAGTTTATGTGGTGCAGGCAAAAATAAAAACAAAATTTAAAAAACCCAAAAGAAATCATCAATATTAGTAACTAAGGCTCGTTACAGACTGCTGAGAAGCAGCGGTCTGCCGCCGCCGCTGGTTGCAGCGTCCGGGAACCGCAGCAGCCAAACGGTGCGGTTCTCGGACACTGCAGAGAAGAAGCATGAAAATCACGCTCCCTCCTGGGCCCCCGAAGACACACCGCAAGGCGCTAGTCGTGCACTCGCAGTGTCACTTCTGGGGGTGTGACGTGTGGACGCAGAGCATCCGCTACCTCAAAATGGTGGCGGCCGTGTGGAACGGCCGCCGCCATTTTGACATAGTCATAACGCATGAGGGGCAAGGTGTGTCAGGAAGTGCCGCCCCTCACGTGTGATGACGGCGCGATGACAGCACCTCATGGGCCCGTCTGTAACGTGCCAAAGATTATTTCCTCTCCACAGTATCAGATAGACATTCCCATAAAAAGCACCCATTCCCATAAAAAGAATTGAGGGAGGGGTGAAGTGTGTGGAAGGGAGGGGAGACTAAGATTCAAGTAACAGACATGAAATTTAATCAGATTCTTTTTCTGAGCAGTGTGCACTGCATAAATATTCCAGGTTGACACCACTTTAACCATCATGGCTCAATGCTAGGGAATTCTGAGAACTGTCGTTTGTTGTGGCACCAGAACTCTCTGACAGAGAAGGTTAAATGTCTCATAAAACTAGATTGAAACAAGCTTCTCTACCCTTTCACATGTCAGTTTATTTCTTGATTTAGTGTGAATACTTCCAAACATAGATCAGATTCTTTCAGTGCCCTCTAAAGGAAGAAATGCATCTTGCTCTCGCATTGGAGAGTTCAGTTTTTAACCTAGGACTGGCTTGTCCTCCTCATTTAGTACACAGAAATTAGAATAATCTGATAGTGTGCATACATAGTTTTTAGAAATGTCTGGAGAATATATGAATACCTTGTCTTAAAGATTTTATTCATAATACTAAAATAAAACATTCCATAATCAATTTTCTTTCTTTTTTCAAAAAAAATTTTTGGGGGGACGGGGACCAAAAAAGATTTCAGGAAAAAAATGGGAAGAAAACGTTTCCTCCCCCCATATTTTTCAGATTTTTTCCCAGGTCTTCACATCTCTAGGTCAACCACAGTCCCCAGCCGATCATGGGGCAATTGTGGGCAGAGCGGCCAGAGGCCATTCCTTCATGTCCGTCTGCTTCACCCTTAGGTTCTCCATAGGGCCTAGTTACTGTATCTGCCTCTTTGGATACTACTTCTTTAGGCTGACTCAGGTATTAGTTATCACTGATTTCAACTTGTTAGGATTGGAAGAGTTCCCTGCTTTAGCCAAGGCACTCTGTTACAACAAATTTTCACCAAACTAACATTTAGCATTTTTTTAAAATAAAAAAATAAAATGCAGGTATCAGAACCAATAATAGTTGCTACTTATCTTTTTACTGCAATGTGTTTGAAAACCTTAGAAGGACAAACACTATCCGGAAGTTCATGTGTGAAGCAGAAAAGACCTAACAGTTGGTTTGTTTTGTAGCTAATCTGGTTTTTGGAGAACTCTCAGCTCCAGTAATTTGATCCCAAATCCCTAAAGGGCCCCCTGCAGTTTCAGTCTGAGGAGCAATTCATTGCTGTGCCCATTATGATGCCACTGCTAATACACAACATCTGCCAATCTCTACCCTAGAGACTGCTGCAGGTCCAGGCAGGACCATTGATCCTCCTGTGTGCATACACACAAAATCTGATAGATTCCTTTTTGACGAAATGCTCTTTATAGAACAAAGAGGAATTATCAATTTTTGGTTCTAAACAGTGCAATCAAAAGCAAGAGCTGCTATTAGAGACCTGGAAGCTATAGATCTTCCTCTAGAGCTGGTAGTATTTATTTAGCTATTTTGCAGAACTAGTTCTATGGTGGCTCTGCCTGCCAGAACAGAAAAAAGTGCACATATGCAAATACACACATTGGACCCAGCATGGTGTAGAGGTTGGAGTGTTGGACTGTGACTCTGGACACCAGGATTCGATTCCCTGTTCAGCCATGGAAAGCCACTGGGTGACCTTGGGCAAGTCATTCACTCTTGCCCCCCAAAAAACCTATGATAGGTTCATCTTAGGAGCACCACAAGTTGTAAACAACTTGAAGGTACACAATAACAACATATTTACATCACTTACAATTAAACTAAATGCAGATTTTGACAGGCTTTCCCTGGAGAGGTTTAACCTACCACTTGTACAGTTGAACACTTCAAGCAATCAGTTTCATTGACAAACTGTCAGGAAGGAAACTGCAATCTTCTACTTACTGCTGCTGTTAAAGAATGGAATGAAAGCATAAGCAAGGGGTTTAGTTCCATACCAAGGATAGTGTGAGGGTGGAGGAGTGCTAGACAGTAGTAAGTCAGAGTTGGTAGTGGAACAAATAAGGATTCCAGGCCATGAATCAAGTAATAATATGGTCAATCTATCATTCCAACATTTAGTCTGCACAGCCCATGAGAGATGAGAAGGACATAGAAGCCAAGATTGGTAGGCCACACATTAGGTGAAAAAAGTAATTATGTAATAGTTTAAAAAAAAAGAAAAGAAGGTACAACAAAATGCTATATGAATAGCTACTAAATAGAGCATTCACAGCTAGCAATCAAAAATGCATTTTTCCAATACTGAGATAAAATATGGAGAACTGCTTGGATAATAGTGATATCTTAAACTGCACAGTGTGCAAATTCCAATAGTTAAACCACATTCAGCAGGGGCTGTGTGTTGATTTTATACTGACTTCAGAAGAAATAATGGAAGACCAACTAGCCACTCTGTATAAGATCATGCAAAATAGGTATATCAATGGGTCTAGGCCTGCATAGGTGCAGGAAAATCCTATACAATTTCCTCTCTATACAGAAGCAGAGTGTAAACCAAGTTCCCAAGGATATAATGAAAACGACAAAACAGAGGTGAGGCCTCCTTCCTAACAAGTCGTGCCGTCTAAACATCTGGCTTTAAGGTTATGCCAATTTCTAACTGTGGGCTACAATATTTACATCCTTCTCCTAAATCAGAGATGGGAATTGTGTGGCAACTAACTGGAGAATAGAATCCATTTAAGGCTCGTTTAGGATATCAGGAATTAATTTCCTTATTATAGCTGGATTTTGCTACTAGTCATATTTTGTTCTGATTTTAAATGATTATTTGATAAGTTATGTTTTTGCTTCTACCTGGACTTGGGCAGACTAAGAATTTAAATACACATATGCAACTGGACATTAAGAAGCACCAAAAAAGTAGCACAGCAGAAGTTTCTGGGTATATTTGTGTCCCCTCAATTCTAAGCTCAATTGATCTCTTACATTATTATTTTCTTCCCAGATAACTATTTACAGAAATCACTTGGGACTGTACTAAGTTCAAAGTGGGCTTGAAAATGGCCATATTTCCTTTTGCCAAAACAGTGTCATGGAGGATTTAAAGTTACAGAGCTGTAGAAAGGCATGAGCTATCAGAGAAACCATTAGCTTAGATGGATTAAAAAAAAAGCTTAGGGAAGTGGCCAAGCACTCAGAACTGATCATTAAAGGAAAGGTGATTCTGGCCTGACAGTGTGAAAACACTGCAATCTAAAAACTGTTGGAAAGGCAAAGAGACAGGACAAAAAAAGGCCTGCCCGCTGTATAGTGGGAAATGAGATTTAATTGATTCCATGACTATGAGGTTTATTCAATTTCTGTTGTGAATTTCAACTGTTACAGAAGGAAGTGGCATTTTTTGCTGGGGTGGAATGGGAGGATGGTATGAGAAAAAGAAATTTGTATGGTTTTCTATCACTCCCACCCCTGCTGGAGCAGCTACCCCTTTCATTCTTTCCAAAAAAAGGGCTAGGATGGGAGAACAACAAGAGGAGGCAAGAAACACTGTGAAAAGATATGGAAGAAATACCTAGAGGATCATCCTAAAGGATTAACATTAACATGTAATCACGTGTGGATTTCAAGTGTCATTGGCAGTGACCTCTCTCATATGTTGCTGGACAATCACGAGCATCATCTGCTGCTTTAGAAGATTTTTTTGGCCTTATGGTCTACCTTATCCATTCAAAACTCTCTTTGGGAGGCTGTCTCCAACTGGCAGACATCCATGCTGGTCTCCGCCTCTGACATCACACTTGTGTTCTCCCAAGACCTGATGGACAAAAAAGTTCTCCTGAGGGATTGGGGAAAGGAAAAAATGTTGCAGTAATTTTAATTCCGTACTTCTTACTTATGGAGCACAGAAGATAAAAACTTCTCTCTTTTTAAGCACCATATGCTGTCTCTGGTAAGAGAGAAAAGAAAGGAAGTCATAATAAAAGCAAAAGAAAAAAGGTAAATATATGCTGGACATTAATATTTCTGAGAGCTCCATAAAAAAACACCTGTTGATTTGCAGACGACAGGGCTTGTTTGTGAGGACAGGAAGACCCTTTTGTTAATGAACTTAGAAGCTGCCTCTACCTTCTACCACAGAGGATGACACAGAGATAGTTCTTAGTTCTCTGGGAGGACAGTCTATGCTACAAAACAACTGACATCAGTCCATAAGTCATAATTGTCGTTGTGTGTCTTTAAGTCATTTCTGACCTATGGCAACACTAACACAAACCATCACAGGGTTTTCTTGCTAGAATTTGTTCAGAAGAGGGAATTGCCTTCTTCTGAGGCGGAAAGAGTATGACTTGCCTAAGGTTACCCAGTGGTTTTCTATGGCCGAGCAGGGATTTGAACTCTGGTGCCCCAGTGTCCTAGTCCAAAACTCAAACCTTTACATACCCTGGCTCTTCTTCAATAATTACATATTCATAATGGGTGAAGAGTAACTTTTCATTCTGTAAAGAAGGGATGGGGAAAGCTGTGGCCCTCCAGATGTTTTGGGCCTATAAGTCCCATCTTTCCTGGCCACTGGCTGTGCTGACATGAGCTGATGGACACTGTAACCCCACAACATCTGGAGAGTCATTGGTTCCTTCATCTTAACATTGTAAGATTGTAAACCAGGGTTACAATTTTTGGTGTTCTTGTGAATGTTGGTCAGATGGATGCTCGACCTGAGCAGCATCCACAAGAAAGGTGGGAGGAAGGTAACACAGCATGTAATAAGCATGGCATTAGAAATGCTCATATAAAAACTCTCTATGCAATGTTACAAACAGGGGACACTGATGAAAGTTTCATTAGAAACCCTTCAAGTTAGCAATGACAAATAATAACTGCATCAGATAGCTGAAAGACTGCAGGGCCTAGGATTCAAAACCAAGTGTCAATGAACAGTTTATAAGGTAAAGTTAAAGTACAAAGTCAAATGTTGTCAAAATAATGGCCATAGTCAAATTCAAGGAATTTTTGGGAAACATGTTATGCTCGCTAAAGCGCATTCCTCTGTCTGAGCACGTAATTCTCACAGAAGATGGAAGAATAACTCAAAGAGCCATCAAACGAGAAGAAGCTAATTTCTGCGATTGCTCACTATCTGATCACAAAGAACATCAATAAGGTGGTGTTTGTTCCATCCTTCACCCCATGTTATGAACACTACTATATTCCAGTCAAAGAAAGGATGGTAACAATCTAATCTTCCAGAATTTTCCAGATTGTACAGACACATTTTCATATTCAGGATTACACAAAACCCATAAAGAACAGTATGACCCACTTTATATTCCTATAAAACCATATGAAAAGCAACATGCAGCAACTGTGGCAGAACAACAGTGAGATCCCATGCAGATAAAATAAAACCCACATCATGTCAAAATGCCTCTTCTGTAGCACAGCACATGAGTATCCTGAGTGTATCGTCCAGAAAAGAGTGAGCTAGAAAGTATTATCATTTTGTATTTTTCTATTATGGAATGCTGATTTGCTCAGCCACAGCGTCAACCATCAGCTCATATCCCAGAGGACAGAAACATAATTCAAAATGGCTGTTTTAGGAAGCTGGGTCGAAACTACTTGCTGTTCACCGCTATGATCTTTGGAATAGCGGTATATAAATAAAACAAATTATTATTTTATTATTTTATTATTATGATTATTAGTATATTATTATTATTATTACCTTTGTACCAAGTTCAGAAGCTTCAACTGGTTCAAAATGCAGCAGCCAGATTGGTCACTGGAACATCTAGATCAGATCATATAACACCAATTCTAAAATCTCTTCACTGGTTGCCAATCAGCTTCTGGGCACAATACAAAGTGTTGGTCATTACCTTTAAAGCCCTATATGGCCTGGGCCCGAGTTACTTGAGGGAACGCCTCTCCCTACATAATCTGCCCTGCACCCTCAGAATATCTGGGAAGAATGTATTAGAATATTCAAAGACCAGGTTAACAACAACTTCTCACAGAGCATTTACAGCCATGGCCACCAAGCTATGGAATAACTTGCCAGAAGAGATCCATCTTATTAGCATTTTAGAGGTGATCTTCTGTGAAGAATGTAAGGAAAAATCCCACTTCTGGCTGTAATTGAGTGTTTTAGAAGATGTTTTTAGTGTCTTGAATTGTTTTTTTAAGTGATGTACTGTTTTATTGCATGTAATTTAGGTGTCATTTATGGTTGTAATCCCACCTTGATCCATTGGGAGAAGCCGGAAATAGAAATAAATTATTATTATTATTATTAATATTTCAAAAGGAATCTAGGAGTCTTAGTGGACCACATGAGTCAGCAATAAGACATGGCAGCTAAAAAAACTAATGCAATTCTAGACTGCACCAATAGGGCTATAGTGTCTACATCGAGGGAAGTAATAGCACCACTATATTTTGCTTTGGTCAGACCTCACTTGGAATACTGTGCCCAGTTCTGGTCACCACAATTCAAGAAGGATACTGACAAGCTGGATCATTAACTGTCATCTTCCGGCCTATGGGGGAGTTGACCAGGCATGCCCAGCTCCATAAGGGCTAGCCTGGAATAAGAGACTCCTCCCTCCATAACTGCCATCTTCTGGCCCACAAGGGAGTTGACCAGACATGCCCAGCTCCATCAGGGCTAGCCTGGAAGAAGAGACTCCTCCCTCAATAACTGTCATCTTCCGGCCTGCGAGGGAGTTGACCAGCCAGGCCCAGCTCCATCAGGGCTAGCCTGGAAGAAGAGACTCCTCCCTCCATAACTGTCATCTTCCGGCCTATGAGTTGACCAGGCAGGCCCAGCTCCATCAGGGCTAGCTTGAAGAAGAAGAGCCCTCCCTCTAGTCCATCTGCCTTGGTCCAGGCCTCAGAGGGAGAGAAGAATGCTGGATCTGATCCCCTCCCTCTCACCATTCCCTTCTCCTTTTGTGTCATGTCTTTTTATATTGTAAGCCTGAGGGCAGGGAACCGTCTATTATCCCCTCTGTTGTAAGTTGCCCGGATTCCCAGTGATTGGGCGGCATATAAGTAAATCCTATTATTATTATTATTATTATTATTATTATTATTATTATTATTATTATTATTATTATTATTTCCAGAATAGTGACCAAAATGATGAAAGGTCTGGAAACCATGCCCTATGATGAATAGCTTAGGGAATTGGGTATGTTTAGTCTGGAGAAGAGAAGGTTAAGGAGTGACATGATTACTAAGTTTAAATATTTGAAGGAATGTCACACCGAGGATGGAGCAAGCTTGTTTTCTGCTGTTACAGGGACTAGGACCCATTCAAATTACAGGAAAATAAATTCCATCTAAGAATTAGGAAGAACCTCCTGACAGTAATAGCTATTTGACTGTGGAACACTCTGCCTTGGCGTGTAGTGGAGTCTCCTTCTGTAGAGGTATTTCAACAGAGGCCGGATGGCCATCTGTCGAGAGTGCGTTGATTGTGTATTCCAGAATGGCAAGGGGTGGGATTTGAAGCCCCTTGTGGATTCTTCCAATTTTATGATTCTACTCTATGATTCTATGATCATGAAGTACAACATGCCCTGTTACTTTGTGTGACCAGTTCTTGAATATTAGGAAACGAGTTTCTGACTTTGCTTAGAAATTAAACACCTCCAAGAAGCCCTCTAGAGCCAGAATCTTCTAGCACAGAGATAACAGTGACAGATTCTGTTGTCCCACATCAAATTCCTGTTTAAAAGAAAATAAAAGCTTTGATTATCTTGGGAAATGGCACTACTTATCTGTGGGACCATCTGCTTCTTTGTCAAGAAGATAAACTACCATCTTGCTCATGGGAGGGATTTTTGTTTTATTTTGATTATTTGCCTGCCTCACTGGAGCAAAGCACTCACAAGCTGCTACTAGTGGCACCCAGTGCAGGAGGACAAGTCTTAGCATTGCCAAATAACCATATGGTACTTTCAACATGGATCCTTTCTTGCCCAGTAGTCAGTAGAGGTACAAAGCTAATCTTGTTGAGTTTCAGATACTGAATATGATATGATGTACAACAACAACAGTTTATTAATGACAACCAAATACAGGTTATAGCCATCAAATTACAAAAATAATTAAAACCCTTTAAAACTTCCACAATTAGCTCTATAACATATAGAGCAATATGTTTCCACTAAAATTACAAAAATATTTCATACAAAAACATCACAATTTTCCACACTCTATTCAAATTAATATGATCTGTTTAGTGCAGATTCCCATGCAGACCTTTATTCTCAAAGTCTAAGAATATGATATGAGAAACAGATACATAGTTGTATAAAACAATTTTTGTCGTTTGTTAAGGCATCTTTTAAAAGGGGAGCATCAGAAATTCCACAGAAAAAGACTGCTTTCCCTAGAAACTTTTATTCAAAGATACAAATGAACCTGTCTTAGGCATAAATACTTATTTGGGTTTTAAGCGATCCTTGCTTTTTAGCAGCATTGCCAATTCACTTATACCTGACACTTTGTCCTAAGAGAAAATAAACACCAGACAGCAAATAGCTGCCTGGGTTGAGAATTGTTCAAAGACAGTTGTTGATACCTATTTTACCTTCTTCAATTAAAGATGTTGGTTCTTAAGGCCAGAGTTTTCCTGGAGGAAGACAGGAACAGCCCTGGATCTTGCCAATAGAACACGGCCATATTAAACAAGGCCATATTATGTAAGCTATACATTTAAATGTACAGTTCTTTCCAACCTCTAAACTACATAAAAGGAAGTAATTACATAATGTGGAGGATAGAGCCTATTAAACACTGCATTGCATTCCTAAACAACACGACTAGGAAGTACAGTGGGACCCCGGGATACGAATGCGCCGCCTTACGAAATTTCCGGGTTATGAAAAAAATCCATTGAAAAAAACTGTTCTGGGTTATGAAGGTTATTTCGGGTTACGAAAAAATTTTTGGTGCTTTTCGGCGCTTTTTCGCACGAAATCGCGGCTTTCGCTATTAGCGCCTATGGCTTTTTCGGCTTACGAAGATTTTCGGGTTACGAACGCGGCGGCGGAACGAATTAAATTCGTAACCCGGGGTACCACTGTAGTGTATTTGGGTACTTGGCTCCTAACTCCTTACCCGGCAGTGAGGGAGACATAGAGGCCAGCAACTTGGTCTGGAAATGAAGCCCTATGAGAAATGTTTGAGAGAGTTGTGTATGTTTAACATTAATATCTGAAGGGCTGTCATGCAGAAGACGGAATGAGCTCATTTTCTGCACTTCAGGGGATCCAATGGATCCAAATTACAACACGGAAGAACACAACTGAACATTAAGAACAACTTCCTGGCTGTAAAAGTTATTTGACAATGGAATAGACTGCCCTGGAGGATAATGGGTATATTATCTATAGAGGTTTTTAAACAGAGGTTGGATGGTCTCCTCTCAATAATGTTTTAACTGTGGATTCTTGAACTGGCAGGGGATTGATGCCCCTTGGTCCTTCCAACCCTATCCTGCTATGCTTTTATAAAATCCGTAAGTGCTCTGCTGCCAAAGAAGTGTCACTGCTAGACAAAAAGGAAGGGAATTGGGCTACTCCAGCATGCCACAGTGGGAATAGATCTTGTTGCTCCTGAAATGAAAAGTGTCATATCAACTAGCCCCACTGTGTGTGTTAAAGCAGAATAGGCATGAGAACAAAGTGAAAGGGGTGTCAGAAATGAAAGAGAGCAGAACCTGAGGGGGTGGGTAAGGGATGGGTAATCATTCCTGAGATCTTTCCAACTACACATAAGCATGTTACAAGTCATATGCATTTCTCAGTAGAATATAAAAGAACCTATTGAGAGATGAGATTCCCCCCCCCCAAATTCTAGTGCACTGTCCAGTGAATTCTAATTCTTTACATTAAAACTGGAATAAATATTTTTAAAGGACATTCCAATCTAAGTAATCTTCATACTGTGACAATGTCATACTTTTCAAAGCCAAACTTAAAATTATTTTAGGTCACCATTAAGAATACATAGGAAACTACCAGAATGAACCAAAATAACAAAATGTAAATGTTTTTTATCCTGTCTCCCTGCTGTGGAGACATCTATCAAACTCTCCCACCATTTAGATGTCTTGAGATTCAAGTTTGGGAGTGAAAGTAGAGTGCAGAGGGAAATACCTAAGGGGAAAGAAATGATATATGTAACTCCTGCTGAAAACTGGCAAATTAGAGTGTTCTGAATGTCAGTTTCTCTGGCCAGAGGACAGTATCTGTTTCCTTACTGCCTCTTGTTTTCTCTTCACAAGATAACAAAAGCCATGAGGCCTATTCTTCTGCTTCCCAGGTTAAGTAAAATGCATTATTAAAAGATTCAGTACTGAGGTTTTAAACTTCTGTTGAACATAACATAGATCCCTCTGCAAAATGAAGTAAGCCATAGTTCTAACTGCTTTCATCCTCTTCAGTAACTAAGGTGATTTCCTATTGGGCCCATGTCACAGGATGGATAGTTCTGTTCACCATCCTTATTAGGAAGCTCTGAGGTACACAGCCCCTCTAATGCTGGAAGAAATTTCCCCACAGCAGGGGAGACAAAGCATTTATTCTGACACGGTGTCTTGCATGAATGGCTGGTCTTATGCTTAGCTCATATATTTGCAAATTGGCTCAAAAACTAGAAAAATGTTCCAAATTCATATATGGAAAAACTAGAAAAATGTTCCAAATTCATACAAGCATGCAGGGCTTTTGGAACTATTGTCCTACTTAATGTTTGTATGCATCTGCCAGTCTACTACAAGTACTCATGCCAAATCACAGGAATGCCTCTTCATCCTGACAGGATGGATATCTGGCCATAGTTCCTAACATCTATACTGGCACAAGGGAAGGAAAGCATATTCAAGGGGATTTGTTCTACATCTGATAATTCACACATACACTTTATTACAACTGACTGGTTGAAGTTAAGCTGAAAAAATTAGGCTGTGAGAGCTCTTGATCCCATGAAACTGAAGAATGCTTTTTGACAGCATTCAACTGATTTTATCTAGTTCTAGCCATTCAAATGGGATTTATTTAAAATAAAATAAACGTATAATAGGTAGACATTCCAAAAATGAACACCCATGTAGGTGTTATCAGATGCTCTGTCAGCCAAAAAACAAAACAAAACAAAACAAAAAGCAATGCTTATACACAAAAAGCAATGTGTGCAACAGGTAATACTTAATTCTGTAATTTAGCCACCAAGGATGATGTTTGCACATAAGGTACAAAGTGGCCATCCTGATAAGGGGGCTCTGGAAACTGTCATCTTATCAAACAATCCTACATAAAACACATAGAAGCTCAAGAGTGGTGGTGGTCTCCTTTGGAAAATCCCCTCTAATCCCTTGGGACTGTGGAGTAGGATTAACCTCTGTCCCTTCCCTTTTCTGGATCCCTGGTGAGATTGCTGGAGAAGATACAACTTTAGCTAATAAACTCAGAAAGAAACAAGATTATGTTTCTGGTCAATCCTCATCCTCCTGCACCTCATCTTCATTGTTAAAGGGATGGTGGAACCCTAGAAACTGTTGGAGGATTCTGTTACTGGAGCTTGTTCAGTGAGATACTAACATTTTCAGGATGAGAGCAGAGGAAGCTATCTTATATCACTAGTCATTCTAGCACAATATTGTCATCTCTGACAGGAGCTCTCCAGGACTTCATTCAAGAATCTTTCCTAGTCCTATCAAGGAATCCCTGGTAGATGCCCATCTAAATGTGAATGTGGCCCTTCTTAGCTTCCACAATCAGATGGAAATAGGGTTTGTTCAAGGGGTCAACAGATATTTTTTAAAAAGTTGCTCCAGAAAGACTTGATTGTCCTGATTAAAATACAGGACTATACTTTAGAGCTAAAGCTTGTATTCTGCTGGGGGATATATGAATAATGACAGCAAAGACAGCCCTCTGCCCACCCGAAGGCTTCTAATGTAGCTTCTTTGGTCCCTGCCTTCTTTATACCAACAACCTGGGAGTTTTCTATTTAAGAAATCAAATGCCTGTTTTACATCTGTTCCATGTGCCTGGAACTGTTCAGTCCCTTAGGTCCCCAGGACAAAACAGTGACACATCTCAGCACAGATAAGCACAATTTCCTTCACGTAGGACAAAAAACATCCTTTTGAGCATTTTGGGGCTGACAGGCTTTGCTAGTTTGAACTTAATGCATAGCATTTGAAAGTAAGGAGCATACCAACCACAAAAAGCAGAGTCTGTGCTCCTGTTTTTATGTAGTTTTCCCTATAGATATTTCACCTTTTTGCTTCACAAGCATTTGTTCTGATGCTGTAAGAGACATTGCGGTTGATTTGCTTCTCTCTTCTAGCAGCAAAAAAAATCAGATGACCTAGTTTGTCATTTTGGAGAATGGCTGTCACCCACGCAGGGCAGATAACCCAGGGAGAAGCAAAGAGGGGCAAAGCAACAGTTTCTACTCATATGGTCCAAATGTGTTGCAGGCATTCGGACCACTGACCAAGTGCAAGATACTAAAGACAAATACCAAGTGTCATGCAAGCCGGCTTGCACAGTGCCTCCCTGCAGTGTACGCTCCTGCATCTGATGCTTGGAAACAGAGGGTGTCTATTGTTCCTTTGGTTTCCAGAGAGATTTAAAACTGAAAAATTGTACAAAATGCTAATCATCAAACATTCATAAAAACTGACAAGTGACAACTCTTCTTTTAATTGTATAGGCAAAAAGAAGTGATTTAATCTCTCTTAAATGCAGACTCTTTTGATCCTTCTCTAGCAATCTTCAGTGGGTTTTTTTAACCAGTTGGAACAGATGGTTAATGGCAGGGCTAATCAACAGCATCACTTTGAAATGACAACATTCTCCATCAGAAAAACCTCAATCTGCTTTCCAAATCCCACCACATGAGGACTCAGTGTTAGGAAAGGCAAGAGTTTCCCAGGCTCTATTTCCTTGACCCAAATACCTTGATACCCACATTAACTTTGCTATCCTGACACAAGAATCAGGTGCATGATATCAGAATGTCCTTTTAGCTCATTCTACCAATCTAAAACCACCTTAGTTCTAGGTCTCAACTGCTACAGTAAACAGTACCTAGTATGATTTGATCAGAGGCTTCCCAGTAAAATTATCTTGTACATAAGCATCAGAAACATGGATTCTGAACTCTTTAACAGCATGTAGATCACCCAGTATTCCTGCATGTGTTTTCCCTTTCTGAATCATAAATGTATGGGTGTGGGAGTAGAGAGCTATCAGCCCAAGGAAACTCCATCACCATGATTTCTTACCTGCCTCTCCCTATGGCTCAAGGTGAGGAAAACTGATAACATAAGGTAGAAATGTATACCTATTATGAAAATTCATAGGTTTTAGCACCTCCTGGATGATTAACCTCTTGACCTGTGATTCTATGATTCTATAATTCTATCTAACCTTTGACTCATATCAGGAATTCACGTTGGATGAAGAAAGCAAGCCTGTGTCCCATTTCAGTTCATCACCACCACTACCATATATCTTTGTGGTTGCTGAAATAGGAAGAGGCATATGATACCCCTACCTTTGAGGTATAATATTCCCAAAATACAATCTGGAAAGTCTAAAAGATTGTACCCTAGCCCACTTGTCCAGCCTGGAGGAGGAAGCAAAATGTCACGCCAGACAAATCTGAGAAACAAGGGGGAAAAGTCATGCTAGAAAAATCTGATCTTTTTTTTTTTGAGAAAATTACCAGTGACAGATGAAGGGAATGCCATAGATATAGTACATCTTGATTTTAGTAAGGGCTTTGACAAGGTTCCCCATGACATTCTTGTAAGCAAGCTTGTAAAATGTGGGCTAGATAAGGTATCTGTTACATGGATTTGTAATTGGTTGACCAGCCGAACCCAAAGGGTGCTCAACAATGGCACTTTTTCATCCTGGAGAGAACTGACCAGTGGGGTCCCACAGGGGTCTGTCCTAGGCCCAGTGCTATTCAACATCTTTATTAATGACTTGGATGACAGTATTGGGGGCATACTTATCAAATTTGCAGATGACACCAAATTAGGAAGAATAGCTCATACCCCAGAGGACAGGATCAAAGTTCAAGATGACCTGAATAGATTAGAAAGCTGGGCCAAAGCTAACAAAATGCAATTCAAAACAGAGAAATGTAAGGTACTACACTTAGGGCGGAAAAAGGAAATGCACAGATATAGGATGGGGAACATCTGGTTGAATGAGATGACATGTGAAAGAGATCTAGGAGTCCAAGTAGACCTCAAGTTGAACATGAGTCAACAGTGCAATGTGGCAGCTAAAAAGGCCAATACAATTTTAGGCTGCATCAATAGAAGTATAGCGTTTAGATCAGAGGTGCCCAACTTAGAAGGAGGTAGGGGCCGAAATTAAGGTCTGCTAGGTTGTTCGGGCCGCCAATAGGTTTAGGACAGGGAAATGTAGGACATTTAGTTGACATGTAGGACATTAAAGAAAAATTGAGGACATGACCAAATAGAAGCTGGAAGCATATAAATGTAAATCCATACTTCTTAGCGATGCTGAAAATGGGGGACATTTTGGAATCCCTCCTCCTGCACAGGAAGGCTGGGAGACATGTCCAGGAAAAGGAGGGAAAGTCTGGTCATCCCTTCCTTCCTTCCTTCCTTCCTTCCTTCCTTCCTTCGCTTGCTCGCTCGCTCGCTCCCTCCCTTCCTTCTTTCTTTCCTCCCTTCTTTATTTTTTTGCTTCTTTCTTTCCTCCCTTCCTCCTTTCTTCCTTTCCCTCTCTCCCTCCTTTATTTCCTTGCTTCTCTTTCCTCCCTTCCCCCTTTTTTCCTTTCCCTGCCTCCTCCCTCCCTCTCTTCTTTCTTTTTTCTTTCTTTTCCTCCTCTTACCCTCTCCCCTTCTTTCTTTCCTTCTTCACTTCTTCACTTCCTTGATTCTTTCTTTCCTCCCTTCCTTCCTTCTTTCTTTCTTTCTAGAGGAGGAGGAGAAGGAGGAGGGGGATGGGGAAAGAGATAAGGATGCCTGCGCACCACATTGTCCTCCTCCTCCTCTGCCAAGTCATTCGCTTTTGAACAGTTTGGAGGTTTTGCCAGGTGGGCAGCCTTGCTGACTTGGCAGAAGAGGAGGAGGACAACTCGCTGGGCAGGGGTCCTTGTCTCTGTCCCCCACTGATGGGCGGGCAGCCTTGTGAAAAGGAGGAGGGGGAGGAGGGGGGTAAGAGACAAGACAACCCGTCCACCGCATTGTCCTCTTCTGCCTTTGAGCGGCAAGGCTGCCTGCCCAGTAAAAAACCCAGGCCATGTGAATGACACAGCAGAGGACAACACTTTCCCCCCTCCTCCTCTGTTGAGTCACTCACCTTTGAGTGGCCTGGGGGCTTTGCCAAGTGGGCAGCCTTGCAAGGACGAGGATCCTGAATCCCAGGCTGCTCGCCAAAAGTGCGGTGGCCTCCTCCTCCTGCACCATTTCCATCCACACCCCAGTGAAGACTCTGGGCCCCTTATCTTAATGAGCCACACCCCTGCCCTCTCTCGCTCTTTTGCTCTCTCACTCCCTGCTCTCTCTCTCTGCCCTCCCAGCTCTACACTGCCACTTGCCCTTCAAAAAGCTCCTCCCTCTGGGCCTCACTCCCTCTGGGGTGAGAGGAGCTGTAAGCCTGCCCCCAGCAAAAGCTCTCCTGGGAGGTCTGGGGGTAGAGTCCATTGCTCCCATCCTCCAAAGCCCTGTGCGATCAGGGAGGACTCTGGGAGCCGGGACATCCTCCTCCTCCTCCTGATTATTTGGCCCCAGGCCTCCAGAAATCCTTTGGCGGGCCACAAGTTGTGCACCCCTGGTTTAGATCAAAGGAAGTAATAGTACCACTCTATTCTGCTTTGGTCAGGACCCACCTGGAGTAACATTTCTAGTTTTGGGCACCACAATTCAAAAAGGATGTTGAGAAACTAGAGCATGTCCAAAGAAGGGCAACTAAAATGGTGAAGAGTCTGGAAACCATGCCCTATAAGGAATGACTTAGGGAGCTGGGGATGTTTACTCTGGAGAAGAGGTTAAGAGGTGATATGATAGCCCTGTTGAAATATTTGAAAGGATGTCATATTGAGGAGGGAGCAAGCTAGATTGTTTTGTAACTTCGTAACTACTCCTAAGTACGTAATTCCTTCATGTATAACAAACCCCTTTGCTCATGTAGATATTGACATACAATAAAAGGGTTCCTTTAAAGCCCTCTTCTTCCCACACCCTCTTCACATGCCTTTGCTCAGGCATGTGTGCTTGTACACATATAGGATTCTCAGCTCCCACAGGAGAGGGAGGGAAAAATCTCTGCAGAGGCGGGAAAAACAAGATAAGCCCCATCTGCATCTTCCCAATAAGTTAATGAATCACATGGATAAATTAGTGGGTGGTAGCAGCTAGTAGGATGTGGTGCCTCACTGGTTAAGATGCTGACACTGACAATTACAAGATCAGCAGTTCAAGGTCTAGGCCAGTGATGGCGAATCTATGACAAGTGTGCCAGAGGTGGCACTCAGAGCCCACTCTGTGGGCACATGTGCTGTCGCCACAGCACAGAGTTTGCTAGAGTTTGTTACTAGAAGGTCAGCTGGACATGGTATTTTGCAATAAATAAGTGGGTTTTGGGTTGCAGTTTGGGGACTCGGCCTCTAAAAGGTTCACCATCACTGGCCTAGGCACCACATGACAGAGCTCCCATCACTAGTTTCTGTCAACCTAGCAGTTCAAAAGCATGTAAAAATGCAAGTAGATAAAAAGGTATCATTTCAGTGGGAAGGTAACAGTGTTCGGTTCAGACATGCCAGCTACATGATCACAGAATTGTCTTTGACAACGCTGGCTGTTCAGTTTAGTAATGGAGAGGAGCACTGCTCCTTACAGTTGGACACAATTTGACAACGTTATCAAAGGTGAATACCTTTACCTTTTACCTAGCAGCTAGATAAATCTTCAGGGTCCCCCTCACCTACTCAAGACCAGGAGATAGGGTCAAGGAGCTTGCTACACAGGGTCAGCAATGCCCCATGGTAGCAGGAGATTCATTACAACTGGTCTAAAAGAAAAAAGAGTGCCTTCCTTTATAGAAGAAAAAGTTGGTCCTGCATCCTTGTGGCTGGATGGGCAGTCCTGAAGAATTTAAAATAGGAATGGGAACTGTGCAATCTGCCAAAGTCTTTATTTTCAGCCCCCAGAGCTGTCACACACATCACCAGGTTTTATTTTATTTTTTTAAAGAAAAAGATAAAGAATCAAGCTCCTATGGGGAACAAATCTTGGATAAGATCAAACAGACCCCTCCCTCACACCCCATTTTAGCCTTCAAGATAATCTTTGAGAAACTAGAAGTGATCCCCATCAGAAGTGGCTGGTGCAGCCTAAGTCCAGTTGCGTAGAAAAACATACTCCAGATTCTGATCTAGAATACCGTTTTTACTATACCAGAAAAGGGGGTTCTCTGCACATCAAACCACATAGTGACAAAAATGTAACAACTTAACAGGTAACAGTAAAAGAATTCAATGAATTTCAATTTAAATAACAAAAATATTGATTTACCTTGACTATCTCATAAAAGATCTGTGTTCCCTTTTTAATTATCAACAAAATTTAACTTGTACTGCAAACCTAATGAGGCTGTAGCACTTTCAGACATCTTCTATACTGCAAATCTAGGTTCTGCAGCTTTACTCCTGAAAGATGGAAACTACCCAATAAATTTAGAAAGCACAGAAGCCCAAGTATATTTGTTGCCCTAACAGCCACAATTTGTCCAGGAATTAAAATGTAACTAATCAAGAAACTTTGTGGATTTATTAAGAGGCTTGAAAGTTGAGGGGGATCAATTCTCCCTGGGAAATAAAGAAGTTAAACTGCCCTAGTATAGAACAAACCAATAGTCTCTCTGAGATGGCTTTTCTGCCCATTGCCTCCTGCTCCAGTGACATTTATTGCATTCAATACATTAAACTTAATGGAAACTACTAAAAAGCACTAAAGCAATTGCTCTGAGGCTTAACTCTTCTTTTATCTCTCTCCTTCTCCTTCTTTCTCTTGGTAATTTAAGCAGGAACATTTCTTGAACACAATTAATGTTGTCATATGCAAGTTCCAAAGCTGTCAAAAGATATTACGCACTTCTATGTGCTTCTTCAAGTATAAATTAGCACAAGGTATACTAAAAGTAGTAAACTCGCTTCTCTAGCAGGTCATCATTACGAAACCAAAGAAGACAAAGGTGGTTGTCTTATATGAAAAAAAGCTACACAGCTACAAAATTCTGATCGTATCTTCAGAGAGTGTATATATACAAGATCATATGGTCAATAAAAGCCACTTCAGATCTTACTTTTTGTATTAGTTTCTGGATATTAAATATATTTGTACAATGCCTCTTATTAGTACTGCACATGTATATAAAAGTAACATGGCTATATACCATTATTTTAAAAAGCTAACAGTGATTTGGAAAGTTTTAGCTGTATTCATTCCTACTCAGAATATAACCACTTGAACCAGTTGTACACTGGTACCCCGGGATACGAATGCGCCGCGTTACGAAATTTCCGGGTTACGAAAAAAATCCATTAAAAAAAACTGTTCCGGGTTACGAAGGTTATTTCGGGTTACGAAAAAAAATTTGGTGCTTTTCGGCGCTTTTTCGCACCAAATCGCGGCTTTCGCTATTAGCGCCTATGGGGCTTCGGCTTGCGAATGCTTTTCGGGTTACGAATGGCGCCGCGGAACGAATTAATTTCGTAACCCGGGGGAGCCCTGTACCTTGTTTATGTCAGAAGACTGTACAAACTCAGATGTATACAGATCAGAATAACGTAGAACTTGGGAATGTGGTGTGGCAGTATCTATGGTTGAGAACAAGTTTGCAAAACAAAACAAAACAAACAAAAAATCCCAACCCTTAGTTGTTTTGTAAACACTTTTTTTAAACTGAAATGAAGAAATGAAATGCAGGAGGGAAAGATGAAAATAAAGTGAGCAGTTCTACACAAATTAATATTATTGAGCAAAACCAACTCTGAGTACATGACTGATTACATCATAATTGGTGTCCAATAAGAGCAACCATGAGACAGACAATCATTGCAAAGGGAAGAAAAGTTCAGATAAGAGGGCCTGGACATAAAACGAAAGGTGGTATGGTGAAAGAAAATTTTTCCTACATGTTCATTTCATAATTCAAATGTATTGCTACAGCAATGTGAAAGAAAAGTGGCACAATGCTTTTAAACTGAATACACCAACATGCCCTTCCATGTGCAGCACAAATCACAGCAATCAACTGAAGGCTGTCGCTGTACTGCTTGTTCTAGCGTTCTGTGATTACATTACTTCACCATCCATTGACAAAGGCATCTATCTCAGAAAATGGCCAGTAAACTTGCCCAAACAGTCTGGGGACCAAACTCAATTACTCTAACATACACAGTACAAAAGAAAAACTGAACTGGAGGACACAGCAGCTACTGAAATGTAAACATGCAGTAAGTAATATGACATAAACCACATATCATATAATTGGAAAGGAAGGGCATATCAAGAAGCATGCTGACTTAATCACAATAACCAGTTGCAAGTACTGCTTTGTGGAGCTTCCTGCACTTTCTGAAATTGGTCACAATAACATATCTTAAATTTGTAAGCTGGATATTCAAAACATTTTTACCAACTGTACGTTCTTGCCTATGTAACACTCTGTACATCACTGCCATTTTTGAGCTGAATAACAATGCTTTAGCATTATGAAAAGCAGTGATGTAAGCCACAAATAATCATGTGATTGCTTGATTAGTTATTTTTAGGTTACAAAATTGGATTTCTTATCAAATTTTAACTGGAACTGTCCCCAGAAAAGGTTGTTCAGTACTCAGATCACACTGTTGCAAAAACAAAAACAAAAACAAAACACTGTGTCTTTCTCTATTTAGTCAATACATTTAACATGATTTTCCAGACTATTAACAGTCTGTCTGTACCATTTAGTTAAATAATTGTTCAAAACACAGCAATACATATTTTAGCTCATTAATCCATCAATTGGCTGGTTAAAAGCAGAGCACTTAAGATGTGTTTACTCAATATTCAAAATCAGAGCTGGGTCACCTATCTAATACAGATCTATAGCTCTTCTAGTAGGTTTGGCATCCTCTAAGATAAGCGTATACTGTACTAGGAGTGAGCCAAAAGGTGGAAGGAAATTCTTAGACATCCTCAGTAGTGGCAAAATGCACCCTCATCTTTTGGTAATTTTTGTGGAAATCTGAAGAATGGGTTCAAACGTTTAGCCATTATACAGGGACAGAGATAGGAAGGAAAGGAAAGGAATACAAGCCAAGTCAGTGTGGTGATGCAAAGACTAGTTGCCTCAGCAACAGTGACATGCTTCCTGATATCCTTCCCCTTCTAACACCAATTCAGAGTGAGAGCAATGCAGTTGGCTTCAGTTGCCTTCCACAAAATCATTACTCTCCCTGTGTAGCCTGAAATTGGCTGGTCTCACTGTTCCCAGAAAGATGATCCAGTTTAAAAGATGCACAGTATAGAAGTGACTTTGAGAAATGTGTAAATATTTGAAGGTATTCAGTGAACACTTCCTCACCCCAAAGCTTTAGCTTCATACTAAAAACTGAACTGGGCAACTACCTAGCATTGTCCTAGCCTCCCTTCTGGAACTAAAGGTTCTATCCTCTTCTTTCTTCGCATCTTTCTCTTTTGACATTTTCACCACTTCACTGTAATGCTTCTCTTTGAAAGAAGAAATCAAACAAGTTCCCTGCTTCCTAATAATTTCTCCTCAAACTGTTCCGTGCATCAGAGTTGATTTCATTACCTGCCGCCTGCTGCTGCTACTGGTTTTATTTAAAGCACAGGCGTACAGTGAAAAAAGAATTCAGCATGACCTCTCTGAACTGCTGGGGGATGAATGCTCCACTGCACTGACAGGGAGAAGCTGCTTCCTTTTCTTAAAACTACAGTATCAGACTAAGCTGAGCATTGCAGGAAAGCCTCCCACATCCAAGCCCCCATTTTCAATTACTATACATACTGAAAGGGATTTTTAAAAGCATAGGCTGATAAATTCCACATGGAAGAGATGAATGTAAAATACAACATCATAGAATACAGTCATGGGTAGAACAACTCTTGGCATGAAAACTGAGTTGAGTATATTAAATTTCTGGAGCCAGGCAGTACTCTTTCTACAGATCAAATGCACTAAGGACAGCCAGAAAAAATAAGGGTGTTCCACCACTCAGCCATATAATCATGCCCTGTTGTAGGGAATTTCAATCTCAAATTATAGCTGAAGTAAAAGAACTGTTGACCAAGTCTACAGCTAGCTACTGCCATACTGTGAAACTCCTAAATTCCAATTTTCTTTCCATAGGTGTTTCCATGAACAGGACCAGATGACCAACCTCCTACTCTCTGAAGTTATTCTATCTTCTAGAAGACCATTTACCCAAACGCTGACAGAGCAGGAAACAGAAATCAAGTTAAATTATGAGAAAATGATATACAGTCCGTCCTTGCCTTATGCGGGGGATTCGTTCTGGATCCCTCCGCGTAAGGCGAATTCTGCCTATGCTCGAGCCCCATTGGAAACAATGGGGCTCGTGCGCGGCGGCGCGGGCGCCCATTCAATTGAATGGGACGCGCCGCCCCTTCCGCCCCCCGCGGCTTGAGCACGTATGCTCAAGGCCGTGTATGGCGCGGGCGCACTGTATAAACCTAATTGCTCTCCCTAGGAAAGATCTTCTCATTTAGAAATGTACTTAAAATAGATATTCAAGGCTTAGTGAATTCAATTATCCTGAGGGGATCAGTATTAACTACCATGTGTCTTCTAATTTGCCAACAGTTCTCATAAGAAGCACATGTGTTTCTTTAACTGGCAAATCACTTTGTTGCAAACTGGCAAACCAGTCCACTGCCATTGTTTTGTAGCATACAGTGCGCCTGTGTCATACACTGAAAGCCACGCCAGAAGAAGCGGGCACAAGCCCCCCCCCCCCCCACCGGGGGGGGGGGGGGGGGGGTCCGGAACGGATCCCCTGCGTAAGGGAAGGGACCACTGTATTACCAGGGTGAGCAGATATCGAGACACATTTACAAATGAGGATGGTCTTTAACCCTAATGTGCACTCTCTTATCATATGGAGTGATCTCTGAGCAAATCATTTTTCTGAAGCCATGCTTCTCTCTTCCAGGACTTTGACCACATGACAGCATAAGTCCCAATTCCAGCTTAAGAGCAGATAGTCTGACAATTTGATAAACATCATATGGGATAATATGAGCCAGACTCTTGGCAGATTAACTCTTCCAGACAGCAGTTAGTCATAAAGAATCACCTACATACCTAGGGAAAAGAAGTATGCAACTCACCTGCTCTTCTGAGAGCTGTGAGATGTGATTCACAGCAGCGTAAGACTCTATCTTTGGATTGAAGTGGTTGATGATGGCTCTGAAACAAAGAGAGGAATTTTATACCATGTGCAAAAATTACAGAAACAATCTTCCCCATTCACCAGTGCTGAACAGAAGCACTTTCCTCTACTGTACAGTGCAGTTATAAAGCCATATTAGCTGACAAGACTTTGTGGGAAGAGATAGGATATAGTTATACAGCATATCATGTTTATACAGCAAAATACTTATAAAAACTGGATCAGTCAATGGTTATCCTACTTTTTTTTGCCAGTACACTAACATAAAAACCCCAAGTCTCCCTGGAAATGATTCTTCAATATGTCTGCTTAAAAAGTTCATTAGTGTACACACATGTGCATGCACACACATACAGAGCCTTTATTTCTACATAGTCACCCCAATACTTCTGTTTCAAAGAGTATATTTATACATTTTTTCTTATTTCACAGGTAAAAGAAATAGAACCAGAAGGTTTCACAATTACAGTGCAACATAAAATTCTGCTGGGCTGTGTCATTTGAATCTGGATCAAAGAAAAATGGAGTGGCCTATGATAGCAGTTTCACTGCCATTTAATGGCTGCATTTTCAAATAATAACCCCAGAATGTTCGGATGTTTACTTTCTTACTCAATTGAACAGAAATTAGATATGAGTTGCTAGTGTCCAAAGCTGCATCAGTTTATGGAAAGAAAGAAAGAAAGAAAGAAAGAAAGAAAGAAAAAAACACAACCCAAACAGTATTAAGCTCAGGTCTGCCTGCATATAATATGCTTGTGGCTTTTTTTGTTTTATAAAGACAGAGAAGACTTAGCTGTTTCAGGCTATAGTAACTCCTATATGAGCAACATTAGCTCCCAAAGTGTCAGGAACTGGTCTATAGAAATACTGTCTCTTGGCCATTTGACAGCCAGACTATTAGAAACTCTTTAAGTGGAAGGGCATATCAAATATATTTAAGATTTATTTCAATTGTATCCCTCCCAGGTACATTTTATCAACCAGGATAGGCAAGGGTTTGCTCTGATTGTATGACTTCAAGTCATTTCTGATGTACAGTGACCTGAAGGTGAACCTATCACAGGGTTTTCTTGTGCAAAGGGAGTTTGCCATTGCCTTCTCTAGAATTGAGAGAGTGTGACTTGTCCAAGGTCACCCAGTGAGTTTCCATGGTCAAGTGGGGGTTTGAATCTGGGTCTCTAGGACACCTAGACCAATATCAAACTACTACACATGCTGGATTCTCTAGGGAAGGAGCAAAGAGAAAACATTAGGATATAACTTCTTAAATACCCTATCTGAATCTTAAGCTGATGCTTTGTGAAACTGAGCATCTGTGCCTGAAATGCAGCATGTATAACAACAAGAATAGAAGCAACATTATTTGAAAAGTGCTCAGCAAGCAAGTTACAGGAAGTGTGAGACTCTAAGGATAACAATAACATAAGATTTGAAGTAACTTTCACTTGCACCTCCAACATGATGCTATATCCCAATAGAAGACTGTTATGGCTTATAACTAAGGGGACATTTGGCTCTTCAGATATTTTGGACTACAAGTCCTGTTGTTCCTTTTCATTGGCCTTTCTGGATAGGGTTTCTGGAAGGTGAGCTGGACTACAACTTAGAACAGGGGTAGGCAACCTTTTTGAGTCGGGGGCCGGGCTGCTGTCCCTCAGACAACTGGGGGGCCGAAGTAAAAAATTAAATAATTAAATATTTTTATTTAAAAAATTAAATAAATAAATAAACTGGGACAAATGTAGGACAAAAATTTCAAATGGAGGACACTTTTTCTAAAAAATAGAGGACACGCAAAAAATTGCTGATTTTTAAAAAAATGTTAATATAAATGCATGTTTCGGAGGCTTCTATAGACAATTACCCCCCTTGCCTGCTGCTTGCCCCCCCCCCTTGCCCGCCTCTTCCTGATAGGCCAAAGGCCCCATGCCCTCACGCGAGAGGCCAAAGGCTCCGGTGGTGTTAGAATCCTGTTAGTATTCTATCAGATAGTGTTTTGTAGTGTAGTATAGTAGTTGGGGGATGATGGGGCTTTAGCTGCAGTAGAAGAGTAGATAGTGATAGTTAGTGCATAGCAGGGCCAGGTGTCTTATCTGGTGGCCTTGAGGGCCTGGCTCTCCGAGAGCTCAGAGCTGGGAATGTGCTTTCACTTCTGTGGGAACCAGGAGGGGCTTCGCTTGGCGGGTTTCTGCTTGGGAGGGGTTTTGGTTTTTGGGGATTCTGTTACTTTGTCTATGGGAGGGTGTGGTTAGTCTCAGCTAAGAAGCTGAGTGAAGCACATGTCTGATTCTGGATCTTTCAATAAAGTGCTGTTGATTATATCAATCAAGCTGACTGGTTGATTGTCTGGGATTCTGGGTGCTAACTCTGACAGGTGGCAATTGGCGGCAGGACCGGGCTGGGGCCAGTCCCAAGGCCTTGCCGGACCGCATCTGGCCCGCGGGCCGCAGATTGCCTACCCCTGACTTAGAAGACCAAGGTTTAAATTCCCACTCTGCCATGGAAACTCATTGGGAGACCCTGGGCATGTCATACTCTCTCAAGTCTCGGAGGAAGGCAAGTCTGAATCTTGCCAAGAAAAACCCAGGATAGGTTCACTTTAGTATTACCATAAGTGGGAAAGGACTTGACGGCACACAACAACAACAGTCTGGAGAGTTAAAGACAATGAAATGTCTTTATTGTTTTAACTAAGTGGGTGCATATCAAAAATAAATCTTCACAAAGCATGAATTTCACTTTTGTTTTATCGTGTTCAAGTTTCATCAAGTTTCTACTGCTACAGAGACCACATCTAATTGTGATGTGTTGAAAGACTTATTTTGTATATAGTAAGTGAGATCACAGCACTTATATGTTTTCATGAACATGGCCAGTTTGATACTACAGGGAAAAGGAAATGAGATTTTAAAAAATCACAAACAGGAAGACCGCTATCATTAGGAATAATTACTGGGAAATGCATTCCATAAGGGAAGTTGAAGACTACTCAGTTTTAGATGGCTGAAGAGCTGGTGTACTTATCTATGGAATTAGGCAGATCTATGTAAATTTATAATAACCTAGGCTATGCCCTTTCCGCCTTCAGGAATGATTAACCTTGCATTCTATTTGAATAGAGAGTTCAGCTCCCACAATGATCTGCTCTATCAGCATATATCTATTACTATGTTATTACCTTATATACAAAAGAATTAAATATATATATATATATGGGAGCCCTGGTGGCGCAGTGGTTAAATGCCTGTACTGCAGCCATTCACTCAAAACCACAAGGTTGCGAGTTCAAGACCAGCAAAAGGGCCCAAGCTCGACTCAGGCTTGCATCCTTCCGAGGTCGCTAAAATGAGTACCCAGACTGTTGGGGGCAAATTAGCTTACTTGCTAATTAGCTTAATTGCTGTTCACCGCTATGATCTTTGGAATAGCGGTATATAAAAACAAAAACAAACAAAAAAAAATGTCTACCAGAGCTTCTTTGGATAAGAAAGCAAAGTATCCTCTTCAAATATGTTTTTTACAAGAACTCCAGAATAGTTACAGTTAACCCCACAGAAAGCATCAATTGGTCCTATGGGCTGAATGAGATGGGTTTTGATTGACCATAACTATTATCTACAAAACACTGTACATTACACTTCAATCTTTCCTATGATTTCAAGTTGCTGAAATATGCAGATCTTTTGCACGTTGAACCCTCTGAATCCACTTCACTTTTCAGCTATCAAAGATTTTTCCCTAAATCAGTACTTTGAAATGCTTTACTTTAAGGAATATTCTGGACGGAACTGTACAGAACGAGACAAAATGACAAATAAAAACAGTCCTAAAACAGTTGTGTTCATCCAACAAGAAACATGCTATCAGTCATTATGGTGTTGTCTCTGTCTCTAATAAGGGGGATAATTAGGACTTAACTGTAAAGAAGTTAGCATACTATGTGATGAATTTATGCCTGTTGGTTGCATTGAAGGGCTGGAATCTGTTACAGGCTGAAATAGGAAACGCATCATACACACCTTTCCCAGATTATGTATAACCAAGCTGAAATACTGCACATTTAACAAAAAAACCACCATACCCATTCAGGATTATTATCTGGCCAGCTTCCGAACAGAGAAGTGCTACAAAAATTACTCTTCAACCTGGGGTTAAAATTCATAAATATGCTACACACCTATCAGAACTCAGATGGAGGAAACCCATCTCCCAATACTGTGAACAAACACTTCAAAGTAACTTCACTTTTTCTTCTCTCAAGACAGTTAGGGATAGGAATGGCACGAAGCCTTGCAAAAACCTTTGTTGTTATTAACTGCTGTCAAGTTGACTTTGACAGGACAATCATATGAATGAGGGACCTCACTGTCTGCTATACAGCAGGCAAATCACTCTTTCACCTATTCTTAAAAAAAACATACAGCAAAACTCAGACCCTGTCTAAAAAAGTAGGATGATTCTCATCTCAAAGTAAACTGCTCTCATCCTTTGTGAATAGTGACACTGATGGATTTCGCTTATCTATGCCAGCATCATAAAGCAGTACTAATGTATTGCTGGACCACAAAAATAATTAGTTTTGGTAGGGCTTAGCACTTATGAAAGTTATTGATTCTCTACAAGCTACATCAAGCATGACCTTTTATTCCCGCCATACTAGAGTAAGTAGAAGGAGTGTTTGGTATTCATGAGATGCTGGTAAAGGCCTCCTTCATAAACACAGAACATATGACTGTGCTCTGCTTGACAGAATATTTAAACCCATCCTGCCCACATATTTTAATGCCAGAGAATCTCTTTGCGGGAGAATGGGGAGAGTGATATACATTATCTCTTGCAAGTCTTCGCAACACATTATGTTGAGACTTGAGGAGCTCCTCAGCAATAATACCTATAATTGATAGCCATTAGCCACACTCAAAAGACAGGGGCTACCAAGTATTCAAAGAAAATATTGGCCAATGAGACAAAGGACAAGTTGAAATATCCAAGGAAAATAATCTTACAGACAGCTATTCAAAATACACAAGTTTTAATATCTCAAAGGAGAACTTAGAGAAGTGACAAAACAGCCAACATGGTTCAAAACTGATGTTCTTATAAATTAACAAAAACAAACAAAAAAACTCCCAACATGTTTTAGCTCTGTGAGGCAAGCAACAGAGGGAACTGTAACTGGGGAAACTGCTCTTATCAAGTTGACAACCTTCACAACTGCCTATCATTTTTTTAAAAAAAAAGTTGGATGATAAATCTGTGCAGGGTGATCAGCTGAGTAAATCTCTTACTAAACATTATCAGTCTGTTATCAATTTAACTAAATACTGTTTGCTAAAATGACTATTTCATTACTTCAACTCCAGAAGCATAAAGGATACTGAACAAAACAGGCAAAAAAGGAAACCTGCAAAAATAGCAACAAAGAATAATGATAACTTTTTTTCACACTTGATGCTAAGATGGATGGGCTTATCCTTAATGATATACTGAATTTAGGATACACCAACTGATGCTTCCTCGAATTCACATGTTACAGCCCTGCAGTTGACCTCAACTCATGTCAGCCCTATGGATGAGACATCTCCAAGATCCCCTGTCCTCAACTGCTCTGATCAATTGCTGCAGCCCCGGGCACATGGCTTTCCTGATTATCAATATCTATCTGGCATATGGTTTCCCTCTCTTTCTATCGCCCTCTACATTTCCTAGCACCATTGTCTTTCCTAATGAATCATGACTTTTCATGATGTGGCCAAAGTACAACAGTCTCAATTTGATCATCCTGGCTTCTAGAGAGAGTTCAGGCTTGACCTGGTGAAGCACCCATTTGATTGTCTTCTTGGCACTCTTCTCCAGCACCACATCTTAAATTAGTTTATTTTCTTTCTATCAGCTTTCTTCACTGCTCAGCTCTCACATCCATACATGGTGATGGGGAACACAATGGCTTGGACTAGCCTCACTTCAGTGTTCAGAGTTATGTTGTTGTACTTTAGGATCTTGTCTAGTTGTGTCATAGGTGTCCTTTCCAGTCCTAATCTCCTGATTCCTTGACTGCAGTCTCTGTTCACTGTCATTGAAATGTACATTATCATAAAACAGTGTTCTAAGACCACTGCGCTTCAAAACGGGATCTATGCTAACATTCTACCCTTCATTTTCAGACTAATAATCCAACAAAATTATTTGCTCATGGGCAAATTATTTAAAAGTAAACTACGCAAGACCTAAACTATCAGAAGACAAATTTCTGCAACCGATCTGGAATGTTTCAGACAAGTATCCAAATATATAATAATATATAGATCAGCCCTAGCCAGGATATTAGTTTACTATAAAATGAGAGCTGAGCTGCTTTGAAAAGACAGCTGTTTCCCTAGAAGGCTTCAATGCCACACAATAAAGCCATATTGTGTGTCATAATGTGTGATAAATACATGCAGTCTCTTCTACTGTGAGTATATATGGAAGTAACCTACTGCCAAGTATGGCTTTCTTCCCATTATATGTGCACAGAAAGACATTCATTTGCTACATACTGCAGAGTGCATATAATTCTATTTCACAAAACTGTCACTGAAGACAGAAATAACTTTATGTGAAGGTGCTCCTGGCCACTAGTCATTGCAGTGGTTTGATGGATACACATGTCATTGGTTAATGATCTAAAGCATGTAGAAGTCTGTTTTCAGATTGGAATAGGAGATCTATGACCCTGCAGATATTGATGAAACTGCTCCCATAATCTCACACTTGGCCAAGGGGCTGGTAAGAACTGGAGGGTCACACCATAGATTTCCCTGCCCTGTTCCAAGACATAAAAACAGTCAGCTGAGACAGAAGGCAGACTCTTTATGCAAAATGAATGCACCTATTTGGCAAGAAGCTGCTGGTAACCCTATCTCTGCCTTAGCAGTGTGCCTTTTCTCCCCAGATGGACTAGATAAAAGAAGCCCCTATGTTGCAGAGTTTTCCTCCCTGTTTTACACTGAATAATTTTAATCTCTGAAACTGCTACAGTAAGTGGGAAATCAAGACATATGCTATAGAAAGAACTCCCCTAAATCCTTGAAACATTCTATGTCATCCTTCAAAAAGGAAAGAACAGGGTTTTTTAAAGCAAACTTTTGATTCCAGTATGAGAACAACTGCTAATTCTAGTCCAAAATTTTCATCTTGAATCTCACACTTCATTCCATACACCTACCATGACCTGTATACTAAAAAAAACTAACAGTATTGAGGCCTGTACTAAGTCTCTACTTATCTTAACTTTCTGAGTTCTTGGTTCAGATGACAAGTTACAAGACCCCTCCCATGGCATGAGCTTTCTATCCCTATACATGTTCTTGAGACAATGCATGCTGGAGCTGCAGATATGTAATATTTTTCAGATCACTAGAATTTTCCTTAGTTTCTTCAAATCCTGTTTCTCAAGAAAGAAGTCTAGTAGGGTTGTCAATCAAGGAAAATTGTATGGATTTTTAAAATTTGTACAGCTCTAAACTATTTCCTCAATTAAATCTAATGGCATCTACATTAGGAAGCCTCAACAAATGTGGTTTGAAAGGATCCTGATCAAAGAGAGGAAGTCACAGATAATCTTAACAAAAGTAACAGGGAAAGTGTGGCCCTCTAAATGTTGTTGGATTGAATTCTCATCAGTAGCATAGCTGATGGCATGTGACAGAGACCTAGCAAGTGCATGAGGAAGATCTCAATAGTGTACTGTCTGGAAAAACTCTATGAAAATTTCTCTAAGAGAAGACAAACTATTTATTATCTTGCTAAGGTTAAAAAGCAACAGAAAAAGCTATGTGTATGCTTTTTTTTGTCATCACTACATGGAAGATAAAGCCAGCATATCTACACACTTTCCATAATAGCATCCCGTTCCAAAGCCTTGCTCTTTGTTGTACTGACTAATAAGAAAGAGAATTGTAATCTACAATGAAAGCTTTAGTTGATTCATATAAACCAATTAAAATCTGCAGTTCTGAAAACCTAAAATGTCATGTGCCTTTCATTTTGTGTTCATGCACTGAACACAATATCCATCCCTCAGTGATCAGAAGCAGTTTTGTCATTATGTCATATTAATTAAAAATTGTCATTATCAGAAAAAGAAGCCTATTACAGAGATACCCCAGGATCTGCTGTAGACCACTTTATAACCTCTTGTTGAAACCACAAGTGACTGAGGCTCACTGCCAATTTCAACTTGCCCTTCACTTAAACAAGGCATAGGAGGGGAGAAAGTTGACAGAAAAACCCCCAACTTATTTGAGATGTGGTTTTAGAGGACAGTTTTATGGATACTATGAACTGGCAAAGAGACAAATAAATGGACCCTAGAGCATATCAAACTTCTCAATGGAAGCCAACTAGAACTACTGAATTTCAGACATAATGAGACAACATGAGTCAGTAAATAAGATGATAAGGCTCAGGAAAGTTGAAGCCACTAGGAAAAGAGGAATACCGACTGTATTATGAATGGATTGACTCAATAAAGCTCCGAGACCGCAAGATGTGAACAGGGCTGTTAATAACAGAATCTAATGAAGGGTTCTCATTCATAGGATTGCCATAAATCAAGACTGACGTGATTGCACATAGCAACAACAACATGGGGATGAAGATATGACAATTGTTTTAAAGGCCACCCAAACAAGGAAGTGTTTTTAAGGTGAACTGTACTTCCTGGAGACTACCAGAAATTCAATTTTTTTTTTTTGGGGGGGGGGGAAGGTTTGTGGTGGCCCCTGATGGAGGCCAATCTACAGATTACTGGCTGCCTGTTTTCTACCATGCTTTTACAATGATGAAAAAGCAAAGAGAGAGGGGACAAGAACTGCAGGCTATGCGATTAACATAAAGTGCAGTTAGATCTTCATTTCTTACACTCAAAATTAACTCCATTGGTTATTTACTCTAAGCATAATTCAGGAAAAGCAAAACTATTTTAAAATTGTTTTAGAGGAAGAAAGTTAAGCTCATGCTTATCTTTCTTTTAGGAGAATCTGTGGCTTCGTGACTTCTGTCCCTCCTCATCTTCCCTGTTTAGTGAAGGCATGGAGGGAGACTAGCTGAGTGTACTCAGCCAGCAATTTGAAAGCCATCTAAATGTGCTTTGCTCTCCCTCTGCACCAGGAGAGGTAATATGAGAAAGAAATTTGATTCCTGTCAATTTGGTGCCAGCTGGAGAAATAAATAAATAAATAATTTCCCCGCATTTCCAACAGGATTGAGGCAGTTTACAACAATGATAAATACAATATAAAATACATCATACACTATAAAAATACATTCCATACCCCCTCCCTCCTAAAACAACACATAATAATTCCCCACAACAATAATAAAATACATTTCAATAAGGCCCTCCCTTTATCCACCATCATCCAGGGGGAGAGATAGGTAAGCCAGCTCCATCAGGCCTTGCCTGAAAGAAGAGCCCTCCCTCCATCCACCATCATCCAGAGGGAGAGATAGGCAAGCCAGCTCCATCAGGCCTTGTCTGAAAAGAAGAAGGCCCTCCCTCTATCCACCATCATCTGGAGGGAGAGAAAAGCAAGCTAGCTCCATCAGGCCTTGCCTGAAAAGAAGAAGGACCTCCTTCTATCCACCATCATCCAGAGGGAGAGCTAGACAATTCAGTTCCATCAGGCCTTGCCTGAAAGAAGAGCCCTCCCTCTATCCACCATCATCCAGAGGGAGAGATAGGTAAGCCAGCTCCATCAGGCCTTACCTGAAAAGAAGAAGGCCCTCCCTCTATCCACCATCATCCAGAGGGAGAGAAAGCCAACCAGCTCTATCAGGCCTTGCCTGAAAGAAGAAGAGCCCTCCCTTCCTCCACCATCATCCAAAAGGAGAGAAAGGCAAGCCATCCAGCCTGGAAGAATGAAAAGACAGGCCCAACTCCATCGGGCATAGGCTGAAGAGTAAGAAGAGCCCTCTCTCCATGCCATCTGTCATCATCCGGCCTGGGAGGGAGTGAAAAGGCAGGGCCAGCTCCAACAGGCCTGGCTTCAATTAAGAAGCAGAGCCCTCCCTCCAGTCCATCTGCCTTGGTCCAGGCCTCAAAGGGAGAGAAGAACTGCTGGATCTGATCCTCTTCCCCACCACCATTCCCTTCTCCTTTTGTGCCATGTCTTTTTAGATTGTAAGCCTGAGGGCAGGGAACAGTCTATTTAAAAGTGCTGTGTAAATGTACAGCACTCTATAAATAAAGCTTAATAATAATAATAATAATAATAATAATAATAATAATAATAATAATAATAATAATCTAACAGAGATGGGCATCTTGGGGTACTCTGTATGATGTACCATATCAGTGGGTGACCAAGTGGGTTACTCCAGGAAGGCCTAGAATCATAGAGTTCAAAGAGACCACAAGGGCCATCCAGTCCAACCCCCCGCCATGCAGGAACTTTCAGTCAAAGCATATCCGACAGATGGCCATCCAGCCTCTGTTTAAAAGACTTCCAAGGAGGGAGACTCCTGTCGGAAAAGATCTATCTTGACAGCCTTTCTAAAGCTGTCAAGGTTGCTGTTGTTTCAGATCTCTTCCGACAGGCCATTCCATAATTTGGGAGATGAATAGGCCCTCTGGGTAATTGCAGGCAGTCTGGTCTTTATTGGCTGCAGTAAATTTTCCCCAGAGGACTTAATTGCGTGGGGTGGATTATATGAAATGCTAGCTGATGCACTGGTTAGGGATGTCAGGTCCTGCGTAGTGGCTGAAGACTCAGAGGAGGAAGCAAAGACAAACATTTTTTAGCCTGGCCCCAGTTGCCTGTGCCATTACAAACTGCTAGCAATAAAGACAGTCAGGAACCTGGCACCAGTGCAGCAGAGGTTCTTGCCAGCTTGGGCACCAAGAAGAATGAGGAAGCAAACTTACCTGTGCCTTCATTCAGCTAGCGAAGTCAGAAAGGAAGGGTGTGCATCGCTCCCAAATAATTTAGGCAAAATGCCAAGCAATCAAAGGACATCTGCACATGTGAGAGCTGGAGAAAAAAGTCTGGAAAGATGTCAGGATATTGTCAAAGGTTAACTGACGTCACTGGCAAAAGCACCCTTGTCTTCGACTCTTGTGTTGCCTGGCTCTCTGGACCTTTGCCTGATGGTTCTGCTTGCTGAAACTATGGACTCTTGGACTGCCTGACAACCCTGCTCTCTGATTTCCTGAATTCTTGGTAAGCTCTGACTTCTTTGCCTTCTGATACTCTGGATTTTGGATGGTTTCAGATGCTGTGTCCTTGTTGCTCCTTTGCCTTGTCGTTATCTTGTAACCAAAGGCTGTAGCTTCGTTGTATTGACTGCTGGCAGCTTTCCCAGACAAGGGACCAGTAAGATCAAAAGTATGGCCATGACCCCTGCCATCTTCCCGCACAGCTCAGGCAGAGGGATGGAGGCCTGTTACCTCACACTGAAAACACTTCCCACCCCTGGCTTTGAGGGACATCTAAATATGAACAACAGACCAATGTATTTTAAGTGGCAATCCTGAGCACAAGAACATTGTGATGAAAGTCTGTGTGACTATTGAGTATTCTTTGTCTAAACAAATACCTATGGAATTCACAAGGCCATCATAAATTAATAGGTGACCTGAAGGCACATACACATTACACTATGATGTTCTACACCAGCCCTATGACTAGGTTTCTATCACTGCATAAATGTACATTCACTTGTTCAAAACAAACAAACCAGGTGGTAGAGAGCAGCCAGGATTCACCTTCTGGCCCAGATTCAATCGTAAGACAGTTTTCCCCCTGAACAAGATGTCAGGGTGCTCTCCCTCTCCTCACCACAAATAATGAGCATAAAAACTACTGGCAAACTAGAGTATGAAGAGGAGGAATCCACTAGCCACAGAAATAAGCTGCAGGGGAAAAAACAAAACAAAATATGAGGAAAGTTTGATGAGAACAACACATTCATTTTCCATCTTGTAGGAAAAGACATGAGTCGGCAGTGTTGTCAGATGGTAAAAGGAAGAAGCCTGTTACACCTGTTTGTTCCTGTCAAATAAAGATGTATCCTTTGTATAGTAGATGGGTTCTGTGTTGAGGAAGCTTCACATTCTCTTTATAAGCTACAGGCTTGGGATGGGGAGGAAGAAGTAAGTGGGCCTTCTTGCACAGACTGAGCAAATTTTCAGCAGCTTTTCACCCTCTTTTATTTCATCTGGCTCCATTTGCTTGCAAGAGGGAACACATCAAATGTTTTTGATTTCTTCCTTTTGGTTGGCACACAATTTTCTGCAGCTCGTCACTTTCTGGATATTAAACAACTTACTCAATCTCCCTGGTTTGAAGAACGAGCTAATTTTCTGCTGCACCTCATGCCAATAGATTTAAGATGAATGAAAACTCAGAATTCTCTTCTTTCACTCCTTCAAAATTACTGCTCTTTGACTTCTTTTGCATGGAGATTGGCAGAGGTGAAGAGATAAACTGTTTCAGTATGGCCAGTTACCATTTACCACATACAAAGCAGATATCCATGATAACATTTCACACAGCACGTCTACCACATACAAGTAAAATTTTCTTAAAATCAGTGGATGGAGAAGTTCAGTTGGCTCTCCTCTTCTGCAGGCTTGCCATCCACAGATTAGAGCATCCACTGATGGCCCTGCTCCATTCTCCCCAATGGTGGTGCATGCAGATGGGTGCACCAACACAGTTGCACGCACATCATGCTGCCATCAGAAAGAATAGGAGTTGAGGTCCTATGGATTTTGCTATCAGCAGGGGGAGGGGGGGGAACAGAATCCCTGCGGATATGAAGAGCCAGCTGTATCAGTACCTTTAATGAATGCTCAGAATAGCAGCAGCTGATTATGACATAGGTTCTTTTAAAAGCTTGAAGCATTAAATTCTAACCCCACATTTACAAAATTGTATTGTTAATTATTTCTTCTTGCTGATTATTTATTTAGTATCTCACTTTTCTCCTAGCATGGGATTCTAGGTAGTGTCAATACAGTGGTACCCCGGGATACGAATTGATCGCGTTACGAAATTTCCGGGATACGAAAAACTTAGATTGGAAAAAACTGTTCCGGGTTACGATATTTTTTTCGGGTTACGAAAAAAACATCGGCGCGAAATTCAAATGCGAAGCGCGGCTAGTGGCTTTCCAGCCGCTAGCCGCGCTTCGGAAAAGCCTTTTCGGGTTGCGAAATGTATCGGGTTACGAACGCCGCGGCGGAACGAATTAATTTCGTAACCCGAGGCACCACTGTATTTAAAAAACACACATTTAAAATGTTTAGTACAATAATAATAATAATTTGTTTTATTTATATACCGCTGTTCCAAAGATCATAGCGGTGAACAGCAAGTAAGCTAATTAGCAAGCAAGCTAATTTGCCCCCAACAAAAGCTAAAACACTGTTAATCTAAATTTCAAATTAAAAGAAAGAGGTTAAAAAATACACACATACCCATTATAAATTCTATCTGCCATAACATACAAAAAACCAAATGCTTTCTTAAAGAAAGAGATCTTTATCTGCCGGTAAAAAGACATCAGGGAGGACGCCAATCAGATCTCCCCAGGAAGGGAGTTCTACAACTTGGGAGCAGCCACCAAGAAGGCTCTCTCTAATGTCTGTGATGGTGATGGGATTGACCAAAAGTTTTCCCTGCACAGATGTTAGAGCATGGGCAAGCTAATATGGGGACATACGGTTTTCAAATAGTCTCTGGACCCAAGCGGTGTTGGGCTTTAAAGGTCACAGCCAGCACTTTGAATTCTGTCCAGAAATGGATTAGCAGCCTGTTTCAGCAGGAGGGTTCCATGCTCCCTATAATGATTAAATCAACAAGAACCTTATCTCCACTCCATGAATCTGATATCTGTTCTGTCATCCTCTAAAGTACAGCTTATATTAAATGTGAGATGAATTCTAAAGTGAATACAGTGGTACCCCGGGTTACGAAATTAATTCGTTCCGCGGTTAATTTCGTAACCCGAAATACCTTCGTAAGCCGAATTCCCATAGGCGCTAATGGAAAAATAGCTCTCTGCTGCCCTCCGGTGGCGGAAAATAGCGCCGCGGTTTTTTCGTAACCCGAAGAAACCTTCGTAAGCCGAAGCAATAAATCCCTATGGGATTTTTTCGTATCCCGAAAAATTCGTAACCCGGCGCATTCGTATCCCGGGGTACCACTGTATGGGGCTGCTTTATAGTGAGTCATACCACTGATCCACCTGGTAACAGTTCTTCAAGGATTCAGGCTGAGGCTCTTCCCTCTAATGTACTGGATATGCTAAAATTGTCATAATGTTTTATTCTTAGGGGCAGGTTATACTTTTGGGGAGCTCCATATGGTTTGTATAAAGGCATCTAGAGTTGCTCCCACCACCAGAGGGAGTAACTTCACTTCAAGATGGAGGAGCTCTACAGGCCACCCCTTTTCGGGCCAGGTTGGGGCCGTGGCAACCTCATGCCGTGGCCCTGATCCGGCCTTCTGAGGGTGCAGGCTGGTCTGTAAAGACCCTGAGTCACTTCATATCAAACCAGTAAATAAAGCAGTCACAGAAAGTGTGCAACCCCCTGACTAGACTCTTTTGCACTGGATGCTTTTCTGCTCTGGCAGAGGGGGAGCCAAAATTGAGAAGCTGCATCAGCATAGGCCATCGTTACCCTCAGGAATCCTTTTCTCTCCCTTAGCAGCACTCTTCCTCAGGTTTTGGGGTTGGGACACAACCAGACATGGCCCAAGTCACCTCCTTGAAAATGTGCTTCTTATTTGCAGGTTAATAAGATGCTGAACCACAATTCAAACTGTGCCAAAACAGCTTATATCAGAAGTCTCCAATCTCGTTCCCAGTTCGAGTACATGCAACCTTGGTTCCTGTTTGTCCAAATATTGAATACAGTCATTCCTTCCCTTATGCAGGGGATCCATTCCAGAACCACCACCCCCTGCATAAGGGAAAAAACATGGATGCTCAAGCCCCATTCAAGTGAATGGGGCTCAAGCATGCACGTCACGCCATTGCCTTTTCCGGCACACAGTGCTCCTTCTTCCAGCACGGCTTCCAACATTTACTGGAAGCTGTGTAAGGCACGCCTGCATATGACACAGGCATGCTGTACTTTAATTTATGCAGCTTAAAGATGTGGACAGGATCTTGGAGAAGTGAGAACCACTGCATGTGTGCTAGACCTTTGGTCTTTGTGGTTTATCAAACAGGCCAAAGAGGGACTGGATGAATGGGTGAAGGTGGTAGTCTGTGCTTCCTTACAGCAAGGCAGATTTCCAATTTGCCTATAGGAGGTAATTGTGAGGCTTTGTCAAAAAAACATCTCTGAATCCCTCTATAATGGATAATTATTGGCCAGTGTCCAACCTACCACTTTTAGGCAAGGTATTAGAGTGTGTCGTGACATTGCAGCTCCAGGAGTTTCTGGTTGGAATGGATTATCTTGATCCATTTCAATCTGGTTTTAGGTCTGGCTATGGGGCAGAGACAGCTTTGGTCACCTTGGTGGATGACCTACACAGGGAACTGAACAGGGTGTGTGTGTTTCTGTTGGTTCTGCTAGACTGCTTTTGATACCATCAACCATGAAATCTTTCTGGGCCTAGCTGAGATGGGACTTGGAGTCATTTACAGTGGCTCCATTACTTCCTGGATGTGCAAAGCCATATTGAGGTGCTGGGGAAGGGACATTCCTGGCCAGTACCCTGCGGGGGTCCCTCAGTATTCTGTTTTATTCCCCATGCTATTTGACATATATGTAAAATTTATAGGATACTTTGTCTGGAGTTTTGGGGTGTGGTGCCATCAACATTCAGATGACACTCAACTCTATTACTCCTTTCCACCCTAATCAAAGGAGGCCATCCTGGTCCTAAGCCAGCGTCTGTGATCAGTAATGGACTGGATGAGGGCAAACAAACTGAAACTTAATCCAGACAAGCCAGAAGTGCTCTTGGTTAGTTGTAATGCAGATCAGAGAACAGGAATTCAGCCTGTGTTAGATGGGTTACACCTTCCTTTAAGATATAGGCTTGCTGCTTGGGTGTACTCCTGGAGTCAGCTCTGAATGTGAAGGCCCAGGTTTCTGCTGTGGCCAGGAGTGCTTTTGTAAATTTAAAGCTTGTGTGCCAGCTGCACCCATTCCTTGAGACATCAGATCTGGCCACAGCGGTACATGCCTTAATTACATCTCATTTGGATTACTATAATGCATTCTACTTGGGAATGCCATTGAAGAGTATTCAGAAACTTCAGCTGATTAAAAGAGCTGTAGCCTGCAGCTGCAACCTGTTAACTCGGACAGGTTGCAGAGACCATACTATGCCCCTGTTATAAGAGCTTTATTGGCTACCAGTTTGTTTCTGGGAATAATTCAAAGTGCTGGTTGTGACCTATAAGGTCCTACATGGTTCAGGACCAGGCTATCTAGCAGGACCAGGCTATCCTATCTCCTTGTATAAATTGGCCTGGGATCTGAGATCACAGAATCATAGAGTTGGAAGAGACCACAAGGGCCATCCAGTCCAACCCTCTGCCATGCAGGAAATCCAAATCAAAGCATCCCCAACAGATGGCCATCTAGCCTCTGCTTAAAGACCTCCAAGGAAGGAGACTCCACTACACTCCGGTGGAGTTTGTTCCACTGTCGAACAGCCCTTACTGTCAGGAAGTTCTTCCTAATGCTGAGGTGGAATCTCTTTTCCTGTAGCTTGCATCCATTGTTCCGGGTCCTGTTCTCGGGAGCAGCAGAAAACAAGCTTGCTCCCTCCTCAATGTGACATCCTTTCAAATATTTAAACAGGGCTATCATATCACCTCTTAACCTTCTCTTCTCCAGGCTAAACATCCCCAGCTCCCTGAGTCGTTCCTCATAGGGAAAGGTTTCCAGACCTTTCACCATTTTAGTCGCCCTCCTCTGGACACGCTCCAGTTTCTCAATGTCCTTTTTGAATTGTGGTGCCCAGAACTGGGCACAATATTCCAGGTGGGGCCTGACCAGAGCAGAATACAGTGGCACTATTACTTCTCTTGATCTAGACACTATACTTTTATTGATGCAGCCTAGAATTGCATTGGCCTTTTTAGCTGCCGCATCACACTGTTGACTCATGTTCAACTTATGGTCTACTTGGACTCCTAGATCTCTTTCACATGTACTTTCATTCAGCAATGTGTCTCCCATCCTATATCTGTGCATTTCATTTTTCTGCCCTAAGTGCAGTACCTTACATTTCTCTGTGTTGAATTTCATTTTGTTAGCTTTGGCCCAGCTTTCTAGTCTATTCAGGTCATTTTGAATCTTGGTCCTGTCCTCTGGAGTATTAACTATTCCTCCTAATTTGGTGTCATCTGCAAATTTGCTAAGTGTGCTCCCAATTCTGTCATCCAGGTCATTGATAAAGATGTTGAATAACACTGGGCCCAGGACAGAGCCCTGTGGGACTCCACTGGTCACTTCCCTCCAGGAAGAAAAAGAGCCATTGTTGAGCACCCTTTGGGTTCAGCCGGTCAACCAATTACAGATCCATTTAACAGTTACTTTGTCTAGCCCACATTTTACAAGCTTGTTTGCAAGAATATCATGGGAAACCTTGTCAAAGGCCTTACTGAAATAAAGATATACTATATCCACAGCATTCCCTTCATCTACGAAGCTGGTAATTTTATCAAAGAAAGAGATCAGATTTGTCTGGCATGACTTCTTTCTCTGAAACCCATGTTGACTTTTTGTGATTATGGCATTGCTTTCTAGATGTTCACAGACTCTCTGTTTAATGATCTGCTCTAGGATCTTTCCTGGTATTGATGTCAGACTAACTGGACGATAATTGTTGGGATCTTCTTTTTTCCCCTTTTTGAAGATGGGGACAACGTTCGCCCTCCTCCAATCTGCTGGGACTTCTCCTGTTCTCCAGGAGTTCTCAAAGATTATTGCCAATGGCTCCGATATTACATTTGCCAGTTCTTTTAATACTCTTGGATGTAGTTCATCTGGTCCTGGAGACTTATATTCATTTAGATTAACAAGGTATTCCTCTACTATCTCTTTACTTATTCTGTGCTGAAATTCCCCTGTTCTGTCCTCTGCTCCATTATCTTCAGGTTGAGCACCCTTTTCCTTTTCTGAGAAGACTGAGGCAAAGATCATCAGGTGAGGGCCTTCTCTCAGTCCCGCCACCATTACAACCACAGTTGGTGGGCACAAAATAGAGCGCCTCTTCAATGGCTGCCCCAAACTCTGGAACTCCCTTCCTAGGGAGGCCAGAATGGCCCCCTCCTTGTTGTCATTCTGTTGGTAGGTTAAAACATTTTTATTCATCACAGGCAGGCCTGGTGAGGACACGAGAGAGAGCTTTCTTGATGGCTGCTCCCACCCTCTGAAATGCCCTTCCTTTCCACAGGAGGCTAGGTTGGCCACCTCCCTGATTTTCTTTCGTCAGCAAGCAAAAATGGTTATATTCAGGTAGGCTTTTTATAGCTAATAATGGTATAGCTTTTATACTGGGTGTTTGTTACATAGGGTATGCACTGTAGTTTTTAATGTATGTAATTGTATACTATTTAATTATTTTTTAAATGTTTGTGATAAAGTCTTTTAAAATGTTTTAATTTGTGAGCCACTTTGGGTCCCTTTCTGGGAGAAAAGCAGCATAAAAATAAATAAATAAATAAATAAATAAATAAATAAAATCCAGGTGGGCTTTTAAAACAGAACATTTTTAAAGAACAGGGGGTGCTGTATTGTTTTAACTGAATTGCTTTAAAGAGGGTGGTTGTTGTTTTTTGTTTTGTTTTTTTGTTTTTGTTTTTGAGACTGACTTGGGGAGTTACACTAACTATTGTGGGTGAGTTTTTGTAATTTTTCTTCCTCCTTCATCTTGGCGAAGAACAAAATCAGAGTGAAAATAAGGTATGTGTGGTCTTCTGGGGTTCCAAGCAGATGTGACCCTCATAACCACTGGAAGTTGTCCCTCTTACATCTATCCTTGACCTGCCGTGCATTACAAAGCCTGGGTAATACAAGATATGTGTAAAGATATATATTCATAATTAGTTTCTTTAGATGCTTTTTATGTCTCTTTCAACCTGCTACTCTTTAATGACCATGATCACAGGTGGAAAGTTTAGATTCTGACAATACTTGCACTCTAGAAGGAGAAAAGTAAGGGTCAAACTACATTATGCTTTTAAGGACATAGCTGTGTCTTTGAAGTCATGCTTAGTTTGATCCTCATATAATGAAGGATTACTTAGACAGAACTGTGAAAATCTTCAGAGTTTTCAGGAAGGTTTTTTAATTAAAAAAATAGATACTGTAAGTCCCTCACCACCTCCCAATACTGACTGTTGGTAAATGTTGATTTCCCCCTGAACAGTAATGACTATAAATTAGCTCATCATACACCAATTGATTCAAAATAACTCATAATGGATTTAGATTCCAGCCCTTTGAGACTTAAAACATTTCAGAATCTGGCACTAGCAAAAGTGAAAATATTTTAATTACTCTTTATGCTCATTAGCAGTCTAATTAGTCATCTCATTACATGCTTCTTTCCTTTCTAAAACCATGACATGCCTGGGGTTTCTTTTGCTGCAGCATGTTAGGTATATCACACAATAGTTTCCAAATACACCAAGAAAAGGGTAAAATGCACAACAGTTATTATACATCCCAGGGGGGCTTTTTCACTGCAAAAGGGTTTTTCCCCCTGTATAGAGAGACTGCTAAATCAAGTACACAAATGCCTATCACAAAATACATAGAGTATAAAATGAAATATGGATGGCATATAATCAGAACCATATGCTTCCCTCATTTAGCTGGCCATCTATACTTGCCATACATTTACCTGTAACATTCACACAACTTAATGACCTTAAAAGAACTCAAGAACACAAGCATTTGAGTAAAACATCCTGCATAAAAACAGCTTATTTTAATCCAGGGGTGGGAAACGTGCACTTCTTAAGATGTTGCTGGACTACAACTCCCAGCAGTCCTCACTACTAGCTATGTTGGCTAGGACTGCTGGAAATTGCAGTACAACAACAACTGGAGGGCTGCATGTTTTAATGGCTGGTTAACCTCATAATGAGTAGTTTTGCTTTGCTGACTAACAGAGAATTAGGATGCTTATATCTACCAACTCTTGAAATTTATTTTTGCACTACATGCTGTATTACTGAGGAACAAGCTAGGTGTGATGTGAAACATGACATCAGAAACCATATCAGGGTTTGTTTTTATAGCAAATATAAGATATGTTCACTAGAATGACAGGCATGTAAGGAGACTTAACCCCTCTTTCATAAACTGCAAACTTGGAAAAAAAATTCCTCCCTATCTATGTACATTGTACATTAGTACAAATGAGAGATTTCCCTCTACAACTATCACGGCTGCATTTGAAAGGGGACTGCAGCTGAGGAGGGAGGGAGAGATTAAAAATCTTCAAATGCTCTCAAGAAAATCACACACCCCCAGCCTGGTGTTATTTATTGATTTTTAAATTGAAATAGCTTCTAATGAAATGTTTCATGTCACATCCAGTTTGGCCTGAGACTTCTAGTTTTGATAAGTCATGTCAATTTGTAGCATTTTGAGCATCTATTCCATATTATTTGTTCTTTCTCTCTTAGCTTAATCTCCAGGAGAAAAAGAAATGGACTTCCAGCAAAATCTAAGTTTGCAGACCTTGCTTGACATCAGACTGTGAAACACAAAAACTACAGAGGAAAACACCATCAAAAGTATGTACAGGCAGTTATCAAGCATCATCATTTGACCAGACACTAGCCTACTGCAGCTGTAAAGCTACCTACCAATAACTGATTCTTCAGTTATGAATGAACAACTGGATGCTAGCTGTTGATCTTAAAAACAATAAGATTCCATACAATAAGCTGACTGTCTATAGCAGGGGTTCCCAAACTTTTTGTCTTGCGGAGTCCTTTTTAAAATCAGTTTCTATGGCAGAGCCCCTAAGAGACTTAGCCTATATCATACAGATTAATGGTGTTTAGGTGCAAGTGTTACTTTTTCTTTCTTATTCTTTAATTTCATTCAATTTTTATTTCTTTCATATTCCTGGAGCAGCCACAGAGCACCTGGGAAGTGCACACGCTTCCCTAAGAGCTCCTTGGAACACAGGTTGGGAACCGCTGGTCTATAGAAACACATATCACAGGGAAGTGCTTTGTCAATGTTTACATTATATGTTATGTATAGCTGTGAATACTGTAAAGCAGGGGTGGGGTGGGTGGGTGGAATTAACTTGTTGAGGAACCAGACTATCCCTCCTACAAAAGTTGGGCAATATCTTTTTTTTTTCTTTTTTTCTTTTTGCTGTGATTTTCTGCCACTGCTGCACATTCCACCATAATTCAGTAAGCATTCCCTTGCACCACAGGGTGCCATGAAAATCAGAATAGAGTGTATCTTTTCCTTCTGCCACACATGCACAAGCAACAGAAAGTGCTTTTTGGTGGCAAATTTTAGCAACAAGGTCTGGTGGAAGCAGCTGATTCCACAACAAAGCAGAACTTGGTTGTGGGACCACAAAACAAAAAGGGTTTCAGAGAATTGCATGTGACTTACAGGTTGCCAATTTCTGCGGCAAATTACTGATACATAAAAATAGTACATCTGCATCTTTCTTGTAGGCAGAATTGTGGAATAGTAAACCAGTTATTGTACAATCCCTCCTCTACAGGGTTACATTTTACCTCAGAATAATGTTATTGCTATGAAAAAAAAATCCACAACCCAGAATCTGAGAGGAGTATCTTCAGTACAAGCAGTCTCTTAACAAACATAACTGCCACTAAAATATGTGCTTGGGGATGAATTTCTTCAAAAGGAATGTAGTCCCAATCTCAAATGGCAGCCTTGTGGGAGTTATTAACATTCAGCAGTGGTTCTAACTAGAGATATGGTGATTTGAGCAAGACTGCTTGCTCCCAGAGGAATTATCAGATGTGTGTGTGAATATTAATCCCTGATTTTTTTTCACTTTGCATCCCAAAATACTGTTGGTGGCTGTTCCCTATTTCTTTAGGGTTGATATGCAGCCTTTTTGTCTAGGTTATCTGCTAGGAACTCCATCACCATGTAGATTGTGCCTTTGTCTAGAGACTGTTTTCTAGAAGCCAAAAATGTAAGCAGCAGAAAACAAGCTTGCTCCCTCCTCAATAAGACATCCCTTCAAGTATTTAAACAGGGCTATCATATCATCTCTTAACCTTCTCTTCTCCAGACTAAACATCCCCAGTTCCCTAAGGCATTCCTCATAGGGCATGGTTTCAAGACCCTTCACCGTTTTAGTCGCCCTCCTTTGGACATGCTCCAGTTTGTAATGTCCTATTTGAACTGTGGTGCCCAGAACTGGACACAGTATTTCAGGTGGGGCCTGACCAAAGCAGAATAGAGTGGCACTATTACTGCCCTTGATTTAGACACTATATAGTATGCCCACGTTATACACAGGCGTGTTTTATGCAGCTTACAGCATATGCCTGAAATCTTCTAGAACATGGCCACATTGCCCGAAAAACCCACAAAAAGCCATGGATGCCGGCCATGAAAGCCTTTGACTTCCCATTAACCATCATATATTTGTGATGTGAACCCTCGTGCCTATTCCTTTCCTGAGCCCTGCTTGGACCTCTGGGATTTCTCTCTCCATGTATGGTTGGAGTCTATGATACAGTATTTTGAGCATAATTTTGCTTGCATGGGAGATTAGTGCTATGGTTCTATAGTTGCTGCAGTCTCTGGTGTCTCCTTTTTTGTGGATGGAGATGTATACTGATCTTTTCCAATCTGTTGGCCATCGTTTTGTTTTCCATATCTGTTCATATGTTGGTTAGCACTAGAGTTGACTCTGTCAATGTAGATTGCAACAGTTCTATTGGAATATCATCTGTTTTTTGTTTTTTGCAATTTCTTTTATTGCAACTTTCCCCTCAGTTTTTGGAATTTGAGGTTCAACTTCATATAGCTCTTCGTTCCATGTGTCCTCAGATTGTCATCTCTTTTATATAATTCTTCTGTGTAGTGCATCCAACGTCTTTTTATTCCTTCCTGGTCTTGAATTATATTATTTTTATTGTCGTACAGCATCCCGGTCTTTGCTTTGAACTTTCCTTTGATTTCTCAAATCTTGTGGAACAGGTCTCATTCTTCCCTTTTTGTTGTTGCCTTCTATTTCTCTGCATTGATCGTTGTAGTAATTTTCCTTATCTTTGCACTGTTGCATTCATGGTTCTTATTCCTATCTCCATTTTGTTTTGTTTCTCTTCTCTTCCTTCTCTTCTTTCCTTTATTGCTTGTAGTATGTCATCCATGGATTCTTCATTTTCTTTTTGTCTGCTGAAAGTATCTTTTATTATGTCCCTGGCTTCAGAGCAAAGAATCATAGAGCTGGAAGAGACCACAAGGACCATCCAGTCCAACCCCTTGCCATGCAGGAACTTTCAGTCAAAGCATCCCCAACAGATGGCCATCCAGCCTCTATTTAAAGACCTCCAAGGAGGGAGACTCCACTACACTCTGAGGGAGTGTGTTTCACTGTCGAACAGCCCTTACTGTCAGGAAGTTCCTCCTAATGTTGAGGTGGAATCTCTTTTCCTGTAGCTTGCACCGTTTTAGTCGCCCTCCTTCGGACACGTTCCAGTTTCTCAATGTCCTTTTTGAACTGTGGTGCCCAGAACTGGACACAGTATTCCAAGTGGGGCCTGACCAAAGCAGAACAGAGTGGCACTATTACTTCCCTTGATCTAGACACTATACAGTATGTACGCATTATACGCAGGCGTGTTTTACGCAGCTTCCAGCATACGCTGGAAGCTGTGCCAGAAGGGAGGCACACGCTGAAAGAAGACAATGGTGCATGCTCCTGTGGCGTGCGCCCCATGTGCCGCTGCCACAGACACAAACCCCATTCATTCGAATTGGGCTCTAGCATCCACGTTTTTTCCCTTACGTGGGGGGGTCCGGAACAGATCCCCTGCATAAGGGAAGGGGTGACTGTACTTCTATTGAGGCAGCCTAAAATTACGGCGTGTAGTACCTTGTTGTAACCCGCTTTGATCTCCCAAGAAAAGCGGGCTATAAATAAACAGTTTATTTATTATTATTTATTATACAGACCGCTCATTTGGGGCAGCCTGCAGCCGCCCCTTGCGCCATGTATTGGGACCAGGGCAGCCACAGCAGCAGCCCAGAGGCCCCAATCCGGCACAAAATGCCACTTCTCCCTTGTCCTGAAAAGGGGTGTCCTTGGGGCTTCATGCCCCAGGACACCCCGGGAGCCACAGCCAGAGGAGAAAGGGGCCGTTGCGGGAACGAGGCGCCCTCCGGGAAGGAGCTCCATTTTGGAGCTCCTTCTGGTGCTGTTGTTAGGCCACCACAAGCGGCCTGACACGGCACAAACATGTCACACCCATGCCATGCCATCTGGATGTGGCGCGGCCGTGATGTCATAATGACAGCGCCTATGTACACATTATGCCGTCACAGCTACGTGTTATGGTTGCGGGGCATCTGTAAAGAATGTCACAAGGCAACCCTAGCATGCATCCAGGCCTTTTTAGCAGCACTGTTGACTCATGTTCAACTTGTGGTCTACTTGGACCCCTAGATCCTTTTCACACGTAGACTCATTCTGCCAGGTGTCCCCCATCCTATATCTATGTATTTCTTTTTACTGCCCTGAGTGCAGTACCTTACATTTCTCCATATTGAATTTCATTTTGTTAGCTTTGACCTAGCTTTCTAGTCTATTCAGGTCATTTTGAATTTTGATCCTGTCCAAAGCTCTTCTGGTTCATGATCTATTATATTTAGTACTGCAAATCTGTTCCTTATATTGTCAATGAATTCTGTGGAAATGTTTTTTAAATTGTATTTTGGTATGATGATTGGTTTCGTTCTCTTCTTGAGTTTTACTTTTATTTTTGATATAAGTAATTTGTGATCTGAGTCAAAATCAGCACCTGGTCTTAGCCACCTTTATGGAGCTTTGCCATCTTTCACTTCCAATTATATAATCTATTTGGTTTTTGTGCTGGCCTTCTGGTGATGTCCATTGCATAACCTTTTCTCCGGTTGTATGAAAAATGTGCTTGCAATAACTAGGTTGTTGGCGTCACAAAAATCTATCAGACGCTCACCTGCTTCATTTTTGTTGCCTAATCTGAATCTGTCTACTGTTTCTGATTCTTCTTTGCTTCCAACTTTGGTGTTCCAATCTCCAATGATCAGATTGACGTCCTGTGCTGGTATGTTGTCAATTTATTCCTGTACTCCTTTATAGAATCTATCAATTTCTTCTTGTTCTGCCTCAGTGGTTGGTGCGTATATTTGAATTATGGTGATAATAATAGGTTTCTCATGGAGTGTTGACTGTATGTATACTACTCTGTATGGGACATCACAAAAAGTAGTTGCTCCCTTCAAATAGAAACATTACCCCCCCCCCCCAAAAAAAAACCTTTGAAAAGATAAAGATTCAAGATTAATTAGAAAATAATACAGAAGCAGTCTCATGGCTGCAGTGTAGTATTCTCTAAGACTTTGTAATAATACAACTTTCACTTTAACACATTTTAACCCAATCTTTTATCCTAAAATACATACTAAATTCACTGCATATCTTTTTCCTTTTACATTTCTATAGGTTTAGAATGTTTATTAACACTTACTACTTCCATCCACCTGAGGAGCTTGGTTTGCACAGGGCTTATTGAAGGACTGAATGGGTTAATGTAATGCATGTGATCCTCTTGGTTCACAAAATTAAACGTCTTAGCCATTTCTTTGTAATATTATGTCAGGTCTTATCATCAATTCTGAAGTGTGTGGGGGCGGGGACAAGATGTGGACATTGCCACTGAATGAGAATTCTCCTTCAATACCAAAATTTGTAGCACCCAGTAACTTCAACCTTCAGTTGAGCATACTGAAATAGAACTTAAGCATAAAAGCAAATGGACAGGCAAAGTTATCAAAGGGTTGCAAACACAACAAATAGAAGAGTTCTAGGTGTGGACCATTTTCAGTGTCTCACTATCTGCTATGCTAGAAATTGGGGAACTGAAAGAAAGATTAAAGAGGGGAGAGAGAATTCTTATGTGGGACAACCCCCCCCCCCCCAGGTAGCTACACCCCTGAGTAATCATTTACCTTTTTCATTACTCTGGAGTGACCAAACAGCTCACAATTTTGAAAATACTTGTCAGACTCAGATGTGAATATTTTGTTTATGTAACAGTCCCAATTCAGGATGAAGAGAACAAAGCACAAACACAAAAACACTGTCTGAAGCATTGCGGTATACCCTAGCGCAGAAGTGGGCAAATGTGATAGGAGAGGAGACTTATTTCACAGTGGCATTTTCAGACAAAACTACTACCTAGAGGTGGTTTGCACTTCCTTGGTTTATTTGTGCAGGGGGGGGGGGTTGTTTTGTTTTAGCAATTTTGGGCTTGTGCGTGAGCTTTTGGAGAGCTGAGATGTTAAAAGGTAAACTCCTGTTTTAGGAGCAGTAATATACTATATGGAAATGCAGGGAGAGAAATATCCAGGAACTGGGGGGCTTGTCAGCCACATGCAACCCATCAGTTATACGTCCCCCACCACTGCCCTACAGTCAACCAAAACCACGCAAGCTGGGTCTTTCATTCAAAATTGTAAGAATGGTCATTGAGGTTAATCCCTCAAAGTACAGCACTCACCATCAAACTGCATATTGGAGAACTCAAGTAGTCCCTTTTTTTGGTATCCTAACACTTTGACCCAACATGAAGTGCTTTCAGAATTTGATATTGCACCCCTCCTCAACATCCCAAAAGGGCAAGAAGTATGGGGCAGTTATCTTCATGGCCTTGGAGCAACTATACAAAGGGATACAACCGACATGCTGCATTCAATATTCAAAAATTCTCAAGCAAAATCACTAATATAGCTGAAAGGTTTCATCAGCCTGATAATTATGCTAAAATGCTCCTATATAGTACTAAAAAATCTAGTACAAAGGCAATATTTAGGGTGACAATTAAGATGAAGCCATTAAAGTATTAATATTTCCATATTAACACAGCCAAACAGTAAATACTGCTGGAGCTGGAGGTAATGACATAAATAGTAATAAAAGTACAACTACTATGTATTATGGGATCTACATAATGTTGCTATGGGATCATTAACTTGAATATATTAAAACTCCTAGGTTTAATACTGCACAATCACAATTTTATTGATTCAAGTTTGGTCTTTACTATAAATGTAATGGTAGTGCTTTTAAAACAAGAAGTAAAACTGTGCTCCCATGTGGGAGCCCAGACTAAAACATTTTTTCTAAAAGCAATCGCCCCACAAAGCTAAAATACAATTCAATACACACAAAAAGATCCACAAAATCATAATAATAATCATCATTATGGACTCCAGATACAGTTGTACAATTTATTTTATCCAGGCCCCATTCACTGAATTTTATTGTTATCAAGAGGTTTTACGAATTTAGTACTTATTTGGCTGTTATTTCCAAGTTTTGCAAAAACTTCAATCCCAAACACCTCTCAAAAAGAACTAATCTCTTATAACACACTATCCAAAACTGACAACCCACCATTAAAGGATCATGTGCTATAGCCTAGCTGTACCTGTTTTGTCACAAATCAATATATCTCAGAAAGGCAAAATCACAGCCTGCTTTACAGATCTTTTGACAGAATGGGGGGAGGGGGGCAATGAGACAGCTTAGGGATCATGTTAGCTTTAGTACACTGAAATACCTCCCTTGTGAACACCCAAATGTTTGTGGAATAACAACAATGTCCAAAATTATGTAGAAAATTAATTGAGGGACTCATTTGAATGAGAAACTAATCCACATCAATTCACTGCATTTTGTAACCAGCTCTGGAAACTTTTATACTGATATTAATGCCTCCTTTAGATCAGAGGAAGGCAACTTCAGAGTGTCTGGAACCAACTTCAGTACACCAGAAGTAAAAAATCTTTTAAATGTGGGATTCTCCCCGAGTGACAAGTTTTCAGTTTGTTGTAGAGGAAAAGCTGGAAACTTGAAGAACACAGAAAAAAATCTCTGGTGAAATATTTCCTCTTTAGAATGAGCAAAATGCTTTTAAAACAAGATTTTACTCAAATTGTTAAAACTGTATATCATGAAACAGAATGAAAGATAGCACAGAGAATTAAAAACTGATAATTCTTGTGTGTGTACAAGTATATCTGACATATCTGAGAGTGAAATCCAAGATATATTTCTGGCCTTAAGGGTGGTTCTTCTTTCATTAGAGTGCTTTGATTGCGTATCCCTGCATGGCAGGGGACTGGACTGGACAGCACTTGTGGTCTCCTCCAACTCTATTATTCTAGGATCATACAGGGGTTTTTCATTATTTGTGATAATGTATCATGAATAGCTAAATCAGACTTCATCCTGAAATATGTTGGTAGCCTTAAAACTGTGATTGTATATTACTGTTTCTGTCTATATACCCTTCATTTTGTTTGTTACAAAATCTGTAGTTTATTTTTTTCTTGTCACCGCACCATAACAAGAACTAAAATATCTGTAGCACAGGGTGCAGCAATTTACAGTTCTCCTGAATACAGAGTGAGTGTGTATGCCCCTTCAAATTGCATATTAACTTATGGCAACTCCATGAATTTCATACTCAGAGGTGGTTTTGCCAGATCCTTCTGAAATCTACCCTACAGCACCTGATATTCATTAGTGGTCTCTCATCCACATTAAGTGTATGTTCCCAATTTTCCTCATACAAACCAGAGGCTGTCCTATACTTAAATGTCACAAGTATGCCAGTACAGTTTATATGCTGAGTAATGATTTAAGCATTTTATGCTGCTAAAGCAGTAAAATAAGTCAGGATCTGATCTGAAAATATGTTTTGCTGTTCTGGTTTTTTCCTTCTCCAAAATACTACTCATTGTATTTTAATATTGTGCCTTGAGGTCCTTGTAGTAGAAAAGCAGCTTTATATTTTAACATTTAAAAAGCATTTGGCAGCAATGGTTTCTGAAAGAAATAACTGGTAGTTGCCTAAAGATTGCCTCTAACTTCATTTTTGGAGCAGTTTCCTCTCTTTTCTTAAGCACAATGTGATGTTTAAAAGGAAAATAACTCAAGGATCCTAAAGGAACAGCAAAAAAAGTCTAAAAACAAAACATGCTGTGCAAGAATTAATAATAATTAAAGTAAAGAAAAAGCCAAAATAATTAACATACAAAGGCATAGAATGGTCTAACTAATCATGCCGTGAAAAAAATTGATAAGGAAGTATGCACTTTTATGGAGCAATTTAACTTGGCAAGCAATTAATCCTGGAAGTACTAAGCTAAATGAATAAATTTCCCTTTAAGAATACATTCATCATTACTAATGTATTCTAAGCTATCTGTTGGATCATCATTGGAGGGATTGCTATTCTGTTCGCACAGAAGAGTGATTTTTGACTATCTTGATCAGAATGGCCTGTATTCTAATGCACACAAGTAATGCATAAAAAGAAACAAGAATATTAGCTTTGCAGTTGATGTGACAATCTTCCACATTACACTGGGCCATTGGTATCCACTGGGATTTGATTCTAGGACTCCCCAGGATACCAAAATCCATGGATGCAGCACCATCATATCCAATGGTGTAGTGAAATGGTGACCCTTATATAAAATGGCAAAATGAAGGTTTCCCTTTGGGATTTTAAACAATACATTTTCAAGCCCCAAATGGTTGAATCCACAGATGCAGAATCCATGGATACAGAGGTCTGATGGTACGTATTTAATGAAAGGAGGAGAAGAGAAATTCAACGATAAATGTTCATAAGAATGTTTTAACTCTGGATCTTTCAGCTAACCTGAAGTGAACAACTGTGTGCCCCTCCACATCTTTTGGATTACAGCCCCCATTGTCTTGGTTTGACAACCAACATTGCCAATGGTCAGGGAACGAGGAAGATGTAATCCATAACACTGGAGAGCACAATTTCTTATGCCTACTAAATATAATGTTTTCTGCTTTACTGAAGCCTTGTGAGATAGATTTGGTTATTAAATTGTCATCTGAATCATAGGCCAGATTTTTTTCTAGGTAAGTGTGGGTAGAGTTTTGGCATCACACTGAATGTATATGACAATTAGCACACTTGACCCTGTCTAATCCCATTTTTATGGTTGACATTAGGTTTCCTTGTATTAACAGCACCTATACACTTTTTAGCCAATTAAAATATTTCTAAATATTTCCAACTGATTCTATAGCATTATAAAGGGAACATAAAATTACTTACAAATAAAAATAAAATAGAGGTTAAATCTCTCTTATCCAAATGCTTGGGATCACAAGTGTTTTGGATTTCAGATTTTTTTTCGATTTTCGAATATTTGCATATAAATAATGAGATAGTCCCTATCTTAGACATAGGACCTAAGTCGAAACATGAAACTCATTTATGTTTTATGTACACCTTATATACATAGCCTGAAGGTAATTTTATATATAATATTTTTAATAATTTTGTGCATAAAGCATTGTGTACGCTGAACCATCTGAAAACAAAAGTGTCAGTATACCTGCCATACATGCGGATGATTTTGGGGTATTTTGGAATTCCTGATAAGGCTACTCAACCTGTATAGACTTTTATATAAATTACAGGGATAAGATTCCCCGGAGTCCCTGTGGCAAGGATATTACATGAAAATCCACAGAGAAAGAAGGTGGGGGGACTGCAGTTTGAAACATTACCAACTGTATTGGGGTGCAGTGCATTACCTTCATGCGCAGTTTCTAGATCTAGGGAATAAGTACTGCCACCACCCTCACCGAGTGATTCTTGATATACATTAGTGACACACCTATGAGATGAATGAGCTGTTCAAAGAAGCAGTTATACAAGAGGAAGTATAATACCACACTGCTAGAGTTCAAATGTACTGCACTTTATGTTCCCTCAAGTTTTCACTTTAGGCAGCAGTTTTTCCTAGTGTTTGAACTTGGTAGCTGTGCATGTTATACAACTTTATAGATGCTCAGAGCTCTTCTGCACATATCTTCTAACAGCATGGGTGAGCAACTGCCCATATACCTCACAAGCTACATTGTTGTGTTGGCAGTAGACTAGAAATGAAATCACATTGCTACTGATCACCAACTGTGGCCATCTTTTGGCTGACAAGAGCTTTGGGAAAGTAACACTGCTGCATTTGGAAATGGTTTTCATGTATCCTCAAGTGAATAAGAGATCGCCCTGAGAGGAGAAATGCACTAGTCCTGAGGCTTTGGGGTCTGCCAGAAGATTTTAGGAGCAGCAACTGCGGGATTCAGGGGCTTCAAGTGGCCCACATGTAAAACATTCTCAACTCATGTCATATAGTGTCGAACTTAACTCCAAAAGTGTTGTGCCCAAAACTACCAAGGCAGCAGCCTCCAAAATCTCTTCCTGCTGTTTGAAACTCGTTTAGTATGAACAACCCAAGCTATTTGTTACCTCAAACCCTGCAGCTCTGATATTTGAATGCCCACCTACCCAACCTGGCTGAAGTTGAACACAGAATAGGTGGTTAGTACCATAAACCAGTGCTCTGGCAAAAGCAGGATATTGATATCCTGTTGCAAATTCTTATTTGTAATTTTCATGGTCTCTTTGTCCCGCTGTTGAACAAATTTATCAAGGTTTAATTTAAAATCTCCTTTATACATTTGTACATTTATTTTATATTGCAACTCTTTCTTTTGTTCTGAAGTTAATCTACTTATGACTGACCACACACACTAAAAGGTGACAGAACAATTAGTCATCTGCACAGCAAACCCAATTCTAGCAATAACTGCCAGGATATGTGGTGCAACACAGCAATACATCTTTCTATAATGGATTATCTGAACAAAGCTCACTGAGTTCACCTGAGAGGAGCCAGATGTGAAGAAAGACTGCAAGAGGCATGCAGTTTCCACCGCCTTCTCCCGCTGTCACTCTGAATCAATTCAAATGACAGATTCCTGGAGTCTGCAAAGCTGTGTCACTGACCAAAGAATAATGAGATCAGGAGAGTAACATTCAGCTATGGGGAACTTCCATCCAAACTATTTCCTGAGTTCCTGGGTTAAGAAGCATAAATGCAATTCAGCCAAAACCTGATATTAATCGATATATACTTTGAGTGTGGAGAAGTGCTAAATGATTCACATTTAGATGTACATCTATTAAAGCCATACACAAAATTATAAAACTCAATTAGAACATTCAGTATTAGACTATATGAAATGAATTCTCACTTTACAACAACATACAAGATTTTTGGATGCAGGTATACAATGGCAAGCACTAATCAACACCTGGATTAAAAAACATAGCAAAAAAATCTGGTGGGGAAAAGAATTTCAGAGAAACAAGAAAGTAGGTATTTCTTATCTCATATTAGTGTGAAATTTAACCCCACAACAACAAGAGGTTAATTCACTTGACAGTTAATCCACACTAATTATATTTCAAGCAAAGAGGTATTCTTAATGTGCTCAATTTCATACAGTCATGGATGATTCTTTTATAGACATACACATGGTGGAAATGTAATATTAAGGCTGCAAGTCAACAGGGAACTTCCTGTCAGATTGTTAGGTACAGCATTAATCATACTCAGGCTCATTTTCTCTTACAAATGACTGTGCCTCAAAGCTGAAGCTCATCCATAAGACTCAGTGTGTTGACAAGTTCATCGATAACAGAGAAAGAGGTGGCTGCTCCTGTTCCTCTTCTGGGATTAGCTTCCTTAATAAACTTTTTTTAATTAACTAGAAGAAGGCATTTGTAAAGATGCAACAACAGACAATTTAAATTTGAGTCAACATGTCTGAGCTCAAAGCTTAGCCTTCCATTGGAGTTGTATCATCTTCCATGTTATTTAAAGGGTTGAAAATTTTATTCAGATTCCTGCTAGGGTTAACATTAAGAAGTTGCCCCATGTTGGCCTTCTGCATCATCTCTTCCTTAATAACGCCAACTGACATGCACCGACAGTGCAGACGCTAGAGGAGGCGGCATGTACTATCTGCAGCCAAATATTATATCTGGGTGGACTCCAAAATAACAACAATTCTTCAAACACAAAACAATTAGAAAAACCAGAACTTGCATGTGGCAGACACACTGCTCTGGAAACATGGAAGAGCACACCTGAATCTGACTTGTCTCAGATGGGCATGAAAAATTAAAGAAGTAAGTTCAAAAACCCAAGGAAAATAAATCAACTTAGGCACAATATCACAAACTCTTAAATAATTAATTCAAAGGAGAATGTGTATAAATAAGGTGCTCCCTCTGTTTTGCAAAACATATTTAGTAGTGCCTTGTCTCCTTGGAAGATGTGGGAGAGAGAGAGACAGATTCATCAAGAAGAAGAATGTGCAAACATATGAGAGATGTATCATGACACCAACTTAAAACACACAGCACACAACTTGTTTTACTTATAAAATATGTATACTTTCATGAGGGGGCAGTGTTTGTCCTTATTTGAAGCCTGAGGAATATCTTTAGTCCTTATTTGTGAATTTTATTGTCTTACAGAGTCCATACCACCTAAACATCCACCATCCTCAGCAGCTGGGACGGCAGGCAGAGGCTTCCAAAGTCATCCTTCCATATCTATTAGATTCCTCGTGTGTTCTGGTGGTCAGGCAATGTTATCAAGCACTGTCTGCTTTTATTTTTCTGTTCTTGTCATTGCTACATTTTCTCCTGCTGATTACTGGATATTTAAACCTTTCCTTCCCATGGCTCCACGCATTTCTCCTAATCTGATCCGTATTCGAACCCTCCCTATCTCCCAGCTCCCATTCTTTTGTTCAGTCTGGAACTGTCACTCCATTGCTCCAAAAGCGACAGTAATTCACGATCTTTTTCTTTCTGGATCATTTCATCTTCTTGCTCTTACTGAAACCTGGCTTCTGGCCCATGACACTGCTACCTCCGCCGCCCTTTCTTTTAGCAGTCTTTCTTTCACTCACGCTAGCTGCCTGAGGGTCGAGGAGGAGGGATCGGTATCTTATTATCTAATTCCTGCCAGTTTCAAGTTCTCTCCCCCCCCCCCCAGCTATTGTTTCTCTTTGTTTGAGTCTCACTCTATTAGACTCTTTTTTCCTCTACAGCTGTGGGTGGCAGTCATCTATCACCCTCCTGGCCCTGCTACCCAGTTCCTTTCAGACTTTGAGTCTTGGCTGACATTTTTTCTTTTGGGTGCAGTCCCCACTTTGATCATAGGTCATTTTAATATCTACCTTGACGATCCCAAGAATCCTTCAACCTCTCGCTTCAGCTCCCTTTTAGCTTCTTTTGGTCTCCAACCTCATTCCAGTTCTTCAACCCATTCTCTTGGTCACTGCCTTGACTTAGTTCTTGCTGCTAAGTGTGTCAGCTCTGACTATTTGGCATCCGATTTTCCATTGATCATCATTTAATTTCTTTTACTCTTACTAATATCCCACCTCCTCATCATACTACTCAATGCTATTTTCATGACCTTCAGTCTATTAACTGTGACCATCTCAGTTAGTCCTTGGATTCATCTCTCTCTTCTCTATCTCTCGGGGACTCTGCTGACTCAGCAATGTCTTTATTTAACTCTACTCTTTCTTCAATTCTCGACAACTTTGCCCCTGTATCTGTGCGTGTCCTCCTCTACGAATAGGCCTCAGCCCTGGCTTACTCCCATTGGCCTGTTACAGACAGCCAAAATAAAGCTGCTTCGAGTCACAGTGGAGGTATGGTGTTTCAATGATGCATGCGTCCAAGAGTCCAGAAGCCATTTACTAAAGCACGTTTCCAGTTCCTTAGGCTTAGAGTTGGCTTTGGTGCGACTTCTGACTCTTAGGAACATGCACATCTTGAAAACACCAAATTACCTCCACTGTGACTCAAACAGCAGCTTTATTTTGAGCGTCTGTAACAGGCCCATTTAGGTTCCTCCAGTCCTGCTCTCAGCGTAACAACATCTTTGAAAAAGTCCTGTGAGTGGGCCGTATTTCATTTTATTCATTTTAAATTCGTTCTTTTATCCTTCTCACGCACCCTGTCTATGACAAAACAGAACTACTTTAAATCATTGATCTGCGCCAATGAGAGGCACCCGCAGCGTTTGTTCTCCTGATTCAACTCCTTGCTCAAACTTTCCTCTCCCCCCATCTCTTCATTATTTTCCACTACCGACTTCGCCAACTGCTTCACTACTAAGATCACGACTATCCGATCTGAGATAGTTCTTCCTGACTTGTCTTCTATTACTAATCTTCTGGTACCTTCAACTAAAAAATTCTCTGTGTTTCCTCCTGTTTCTTTGGACGAACTCTCTACACTACTAAACTCTTCCAAACCTGCAACCTGTTCTCTTGATCCAATTCCCTCTCACCTTCTAATCTCTATAGCCCCTTCTTTCCACCACTCGCTTCTCTTTATCTTTAATCTCTCTCTTTCTATGGGTTCCTTTCCTTGAGACTTTAAACATGCTCTCATTTCCCCAATTCTGAAAAAATCTTCTCTTGACCCCTCTTCTTTGCCCAGTTATCGTCCAATTTCTCTTCTTTTTCTTTCTAAGGTTTCGGAACAGTTCATTTATTCTCGTTGTCTTGAGTTTCTCGAAGCCAACTCCATTCTAGATCCCTTTCAGTCCGGTTTCCACCCACGGCATTCTACAGAGATGGCCCTCACAAAGGTCTCTAATGATCTTCTACGGGCTAAGGCAAATGGCCTTGACTCTGTTCTTATTCTCCTCGATTTGTCTGCGGCCTTCGACACCATAGATTACTGTCTTTTAGTTTATATACTTTCTGACCTCGGGTTCTCGAACTCTGTTCTTGATTGGTTCAAATCTTATTTGTCAGACAGATCTTTTGCAGTGGTCACAGGTGGTCAGACTTCATCCTCTGTTCCCTTATCTGTTGGTAGTTCCTCAGGGCTCTGTTTTGGGTCCCCTACTGTTCTCTCTCTACACATTGTCCCTAGGAAAACTTATCAACTCCTTTGGATTTTCCTATCATCTGTACACCGATGACACTCAGATGTATCTTTCCATCCCTGACCTTTCTCTAGGGCTTGAACAGCAAGTTTCATCTTGTCTCACCGCTGTCTCTTAGTGGATGTGTCATCGGCGTTTGAAGCTCAACATGTCCAAAACAGAGCTTCTTTCTTTCCACCTAAGTCCTCCCTTCAATACTCCTTTTCTGTTTCTGTCAACACATTTTGTTGTCTCTATTTGACCGGTCCAGGAAGCCCATAGTCTTGGTTTCACTTTTGATTCCTCTCTGTCTTTCATCCCTCACATCCAGGCCACAGCCAAAGCCTGTAGATTCTTTCTTTACAACATTGCCAAAATCCGTCCATTTCTCTCGGCCTCTACCATCAAGACTCTGGTCCACACTCTGGTGGTCTCCCAACTAGATTGCTGCAACCTCCTTTGTCCTTTAATTTCCATTCAGCGGCGCACATCATTACATCCGCTCACCACTTTGACCATGTTTCTCCTTTATTATTATCCCTTCACTGGGTCCACTTCCCCTTCCATATTCAGTATAAGCTCCTGTTGCTGACCTTTAAACCCCTGCATGGGCTGGCCTCTCTTTATTTATCTGAACTTCTTTCTCTTTACACTCTCACTTGTACCCTCCGTTCTAGTAGTCAAGGTCTGCTGTCCCAGCCTAGGATTTCCACTGCCCCATCCCAGATTCATCCCTTTTCATTTGCTGCCTCTCACTCTTCCTTCTTCCCCCACAAACATAGGACATCACTTCTTTGACCACTTTTAAATCTGACTTGAAGACTATCCTGTTCAGGGAAGCGTCCCCAGGCACTGTGTGATTATCTATCTGATTTTTGATTGGATAGTTGATATTGATGTTTTAATTGTTGTTTGCTTATTTTAACAAATTCTATTTTATATTATTACCTATTGTTTTATATGTATATTTTAGATTGTACGCTATTGGCAGGTTTTCTATTTATTGATTTGATCATTTGTATGTACAGTGCTGTGTACATTTACAGCACTTTAGAAATAAACTATAATAATAATAATAATAATAACAACAAGAAGAAGAAGACGATTCATGTAAAATATATCAGGCTCTAAATGCAATACGTTAAACTTTAGAAATGTGAATTACATTTTCTTGGCTACAAATACGACACTGTTTAAGCTTTTCTAAAATAATAATGGAAACCTCATGTCTGAACTAATAAACACAAAATATTGCTGTAATTGATCAACAAAAATAACAGCAGTAGCCTAATTAATCACTAATCTACAGCAAACGACACATTCTTTGGGTTTTCACAATCTCTCAGGAAGGCTGTTCAACAGGGGGTTTCATTAATGCATTTTAGATATTTTCTGATCAATTAGCGATAATAAAAATCACATGAGAAAATCTCTTTTTGTTTATACAATTTCAGTGTCTCAAAGAAACCTCAGCTCTTAATTTGTAAAATCTGTAGGGCATCCAGAACACATTATAGAAAACAACACATGATCCGTGCTTTCCAATAATATTTTACAGAAAGTCTCTCCCGTAGAGTCTGTGTATGTGAGTGACACTATGGAATTCAGATACTTTCCAACTCTAGTTCCAATTAGCACTGACAACTGTGATACTAGGAAATACAAAATAAAAGCTTCAAACAAGTTTTAAACATTGACACCAAAGGTCCATGAAATAAGTTCAAATTCTTGTTGGCATTTGAAGACAGACAGGACAGGGAGGCTTAATGGGAACCTTCTGAAATCAGAAAGAAAACTCATTTGAAGACTCATTGGATTTACCTTCCTTTACATTCCAACTAGTGTTTTGGTGACAGTTTAATCCCTGCTCTGCTGACTGGCATTCCCTGAATGCCCCACAATCAGTATGCAATTTTAACCAGGAAGCCATCTTCTCTTGGCATTCTGCAGTGCTTTCCTGGGCACATGAGACTATAATCTTTGCTTTTATCTCAGAACCATTTTCTTGCTTATCTCAGTGACTGGAACACTGCCAGTCACTATAATCACTGTTTTTCAGTTAGCAATGAAGGTAGGCACTTTGTTACCTTAATGAGCAGATGTAATTAATGAGCTGATGCTTTGTTAATTTAGTCTTAAAGGAAATTTTTCAAAAATGGAAATTTGTTTCTTTAGCAAAATCATTCCCCACCCCAATTTTATCACCTATTAATTAAAACATTATTGGATATTGGAGTGTCTCTTATTCAATAAACACAAGTTGCAGAGTACCAGGAGCTGAATAATTATGTTTGCTGCTCTTTCACATTTCAGCAACAGGATGTAGAAATTGCTGCAGTATCTTATTGATGTATAGAGGATTGTAATTAAAATTTCTCTATGAATTTGAAGCAGATTTAAGGCATTCAAAGCCAGCTGGAAACTGTTGAAAAGGGGAAATGCGTTTGTTCAGTGTTACATCAAACCCAGATAGACAACAACAGGGATAAGACAGATCCCCCAGTCCCACTGCTTCCCATGCAAACTGGTGGTAGACAGATACTGCTAGGATGCAAAAACATTTTTCCATCTGCATTTTTTCTGGGTAGTGCTGAGATCTCATAATACAAACCAGAGCTTCAAACCATTATCTTTTTCGGACAACTTCTTGAATGGCACTATGGCCATGCTGGGCTGCGGGGTTCTATCAATTCTAGTCCAAAAAAAGCTAACCTTTCCAATCTTTGTTAAGAATATGGGGTGGAATGAACTCTCTCAACATGCAAAATCCCTATATTCATGTAGCAGACCCAGTGATTTCACTGGGAAATAACTCTAATTAATCTGACTCCTGTAGACTCTCTTTTCTAGAAGGAGAGGTTGTAAGAAAAAATTGGGTTCCTCTATGGGGCGGTCTGCAGCCACCCCTTTACTGGCTGGGTTGGTGCCGCAGCAAATGCATGCCGCAGCACCGATCCAGCCTCTGTAGAGCACAGAAAGAAACTGGTAAAATGGCTCCTTTTTGTGCTCTTGAAGGGGCGCCATAGCCGGCGTGATGATGCCCCTTTGGCACTGTGCCATTTGGGCATTGCATCAGAGGTACGTCATTGTGGCGCATTCCATGCAGACAGGCACATGCCACAATGGCGCCCTGCCTGCAGCGGTAGGGCTTCGAGCGTGTGGACTCTCAACCCTCAACCTGCCCACAGGCTGGCGCTTTTATCCAGTCTGTACAGGGCCTAAGTCTTCAGTTTTTCTGGTATGCTCATTTATCCTAGATAGAACAAAGAGGCTGGGAGACAAAGGCTGCAGTCTTATGCATGCTTACTTAGAAATAGGTTCCACAAAACACCAAACAACTTAGTCCTTAATAAACCTGCACAGGATCTGGCCGATTGTGTATTTTTCCATATTCCCTTGATATTCCTCTTTCTGCCTTAGAAGCAATCAAATGAGAGAGGGAAGTAGAATACCTAGTACAGTGACCCTAGGCCAATTTCTTTTTAGAAAGAGGAAATTGTTGTGTCTCTTAATTCCACTCCTCCTTTGGAAGCTCTGTTACAAGAGGAACAAAAGGCTCTTGGAAATCTAATAAAGGCTTTATTTGGCTATATACTACTTTTGTTAATGGCATTCAAGGTAAAATGCTTTACATTTCTAAGTGACAAACACATCAAAAGAAAGTATAAGCCAGGCTCAACATTCAAGTACAATACTTGTTCCTCCTGGAAGACGTGCTGGAAGGGATCTACTTGCTGAAAGAAAGACATTATTCTAAATGACTGATTGATCCAATGGCCAATGGTAATTCTAGATAAATCATCTTTTATTGGCTTCTGGAAGCTGTTCACATAATGCGAGTCATCGGGGAAATGGGCTCTGCCATAACTATCTATCATTTCAACTATCCTGATTAATACAGTAAAATATAATTGGCCAATATTTGATACAGATTTGGGGGCACAGGTTAAAAGCCGAAATTCATGGTTAATATTTAAGAAAATATTTCAATATTTCTATATATTCCTGACATTAGCTGCTATTTTCTGTATCCCAGAAATTATGAATGTATGAATTAAGAACTTTATAATTCCAGAATTTTTTAAAAAACAAGATACTATGATCAACCCTACTTGCCTAGAGACTTATACTGCAGGAGGTTCATCTTAACTGACAAACGTTTGACAGAGTCATAGCATATACATCTGCTGCACAATGTAAACTCATTCTATGGAAGGAGGAGAAAGACACTGAAGTCATGCAGACTCCTTGGTAATGGATTTAACAGACTATGAACTCCATTAAGAATTAACCTGGGGGAAGGTCACAGGTCTTCAACAAGAAAAACAGACCTGCATCTAGCAAACTGTGCAACGCTAATAGAAGAATCTCAATGCAAGCCCAGAAATCTTAAGTTCTAGCTTTATGTTGGGAAAGGCTAAATGATATGACAAAAGAGGTGAATATGATTTTAAAATTGTTGCTTGACTGACTACCCTCATTCTCCCTCTCCATGCCTATACCACCTTCATCCTCAATCCCATGTTACTATGCCACCATGACTCTCCACTAGGGTTGGACAGAATATTTGAAAACATTTGCAATAGATGAAAAATATTATTTGCATAGAAAACAGTATTTTCTTGCATAAATTACTTATTTCTGTATTGAAATGTTATCGTCCACAAAGAATTTTTTTTGTGCTATACAACGAGTGAATTTTGCAAAGAATAAGTCCCAAATTGCTAATAGCCTTCAAAAACTGTGTGGTTTTAAAAGACTATCTTGCAATGGGAAGAAGACTGCCAAAATGACTCATCACTACCTTTGCCTTAGGGTCGCCATAAGTCAGAAACAACTTGAAGGTATACAACAACATCTTCCTTTGAGAACAAACCTTTGAGAAGAAACTTCATGGAAAAAATTACATCCATGTTCTCCACTCTTCTGGCATTAAATATAAAAGGGAGGTGCCCAGCAAAACCAAAGGCTGGAGAAACTGCTGAAAAAGATTCTAGCATTGGGAGGTTCAGCACTATGGATTGCTTCCCCAAAACTAACAGTAGAATCATGTGAAGATATGCATGATACATATAAGTTATATCTTTCATACTCAGCTTCTTATCTACCCAAAGGGAACTATTGCCTACCTTGCAGAGTTAAGATGAATAAGAAAAGGACTGCACATTTTTTTCTTTTTTGCACGCTAGTGTTGTGTATCTTTCAAGTCTTTCTTATGGTCATATCACTGAAAGGCCATATCATGCAGTTTTCTTCATGCAGATCTGCCACTTCCTTCCTCTGAGGCTGAGAGACTGTGACTTGCTCATGTTCAACCAGTGAGTTTCTGTATAACTGAATGCGGATTTGAACTCTGGTTTCTTGGGAGTCCTATTCCAACACTCAAATCACTACATCATACTGGCACTCTCTTTTTGCATATGCAATGTGCTATATAAATCGTACATAAACTGAATAATAACTGATGCAAGGTTATATTTCAAGGGAAATTAGCACTTTTTCAAATAGGAAGTGTAAAACATGTTAAGAAAAATGTAATTTTCTGGCTTGTTTCTGCTGGTGTGAAAAGGGAGAGCATTGCCCAGTGAGCCAAGCCAAAAGAAGAGGTGCTAGTTCCATAGGATCTATCTGAATAAATCAAAGCCTTTTATTTCTTTAGCTTTCCTTTGCAAGCAAAAGCGTGCTTTGGAGTCTGTTTGAACTTGCTTCTCAGTTTCCAACTAAAGACAAATTATTTCAGCCAAATGAACTGTATCAGAGGGAAATGAGGGGTTGTACTTACCATGAAGAGTCATTCTGGGATGGCAGAATGATTAATCCACTCTCCTTGGGTTTATCCCCATGCACCATCCATGAGGCAGAATTCTAAACAGTTAAATTTGTTCCGTTGACTCATAACGTCGTTCTCCCTCAGTTTATTTACCAGACTGAACCAATCAATCTGAAATCTAACAATGAATCTGAAATCTCAACTTTAAAAAAACAAAACAGGAGAGGGTGTGGATTGACCATCTTGCCATCCCAGAATGACCCTTCATGGTAAGTACAACCCCTCATTTTTAGGATGGCAGGAAGATCAATCTACTCTCCTTGGGATACACTCAAGCCCTCTACTACTGGCTAGGTACTTCCTAACTATCTCTCATCACTGTTTGCAGCACTTTATGGCCCAAAGCTGCTTGTGCTGATTTAAACTTGTCTGTTTTGTAATACTTTATAAACATTGTTGGCTCGGCCCAACCCATTGCGTCATATATCTCTTTCAAAGACGATGATATAAAATAAGCTGTTGAAGCACCATTGACCTAGTCGATTGGGGATAAACATTCTGAGGTCTCGGTTTCCCCTCCAGATCAAAATACAACAAAATGCATACTTTAATCCATCTTCCTAAAAGCCAGTTTAGATGTTTTATGACTAGGATTATAAGATGCAAATAAAGTTTCCATCTGTCTTATATCCTCTCTTCTTCACTGCCCTTTTCAAGTCTATGCCATTGTTTTTCTTGTTCATGTTTTGGGTTTGGACAAAAAGTTGGCAAATAAATATTTTCTTTATGTCCTGATCTGCGAAGGTACTTTGCCAAAAATGAAGGATTAATCGACAGAACCAGTCTTTCCTCCCCAAATTTATATAAATGAGGTTTAATGGATAAAACTGCCAACTCAGGTATCCGTCTAGTCAACATAACTGCTATCAAATAACAAACCTTGAAAGATAAATGCTTCAAAGAGGAAGTATATAAAGGTTCAAAAGGTGCCTTTGTCAACTTATTCAATACTATATTCAAATCCCAAGATGGAAATGTATGTCTTGTTGGAAAAGGTGACAACATTGCTCCCCTTATAAATTTCTGGATATGTTCATTATTTGATCATTTCTCTTGTCTAAATTGTAAGACTACTGGCAAAGCTGCAACTTGATGTTTGATTGTATTAGGAAGTAGACCTTTATTCACTCCTTCCTGTAGAAAATGTAAAACATGTTTTATTTTAATATGCTGATAATTACTTTTAATTTTCTTGCACAAGGCCATAAATGACTTTCAAGTTAGATTATATATTCCCTGTGTAGTTGATACCCTAGAAGCCATTATAGTATCTATAACTTGAGATGTGTGACCACATCTTTCTAATTTCATCCTCTCAATTTCTATGCAATTAGTTTTTACCATTCTGGGTTCGAATGGCAAATCGTGCCTTGAGTTCACAAGTCCACTCTCTCTGGCAACTGAAATGGATGACTGATTAGCAATTGTTGAATTATTGGATACCATGGTCTTCTTGGCCAATTTGGAGCTATCAATATTACATTATCTTTCTCCATTTGAATTTTGTTTAAGACTTTTTGAATGATTTTTATCGGTGGAAACGCATATAATGTTCCTTTCGGCCATTCATTGTTCAAGGCATCTATCTTGTCAGCTGTAAAATCCGACACCTTCTGATAGATTGCCATTGTTGATTTGAGATTGCTTTATGCCCAGCTCATTATTTTCGATGCTTCTGACATCAGGTTCAAAGAATGTAGCCCTCTCTTGTTTGTTGATATATGACCCAACTTGTCCAATTGGACTGAACTGCTAACAGACTGGTGTCTGTTGTTACTTTTTATTTGGTTCATTAACACAAAAGGAACACTCCTGTTCAAGTTGTTGTTCCTTAACCACCATTTCAAGTTGTTTCTGACTGACTGAGGTACCACAATCATGCGATGTAACTTCATCCCTATATCCTGTTGATAAGGATGTAACAGCGTTTGTAGTGATCTGGAGTGATGTCTTCCCCACAGCATCAGATGTACATGAGATCTGATTTCTTTGATTTTACTAATTCTGTCAATGTTTTACCAATGCTGTCAATGTTTTCTTTAAATTCTTTTGTCTTTCCAATGACAATGTCATGAATTCCCTCTTGGTATCTATTTCCACACCTAAGTGTGTTAGTTTCGTGGTTGGAGTTAAATGACTTTTCTGGTAATTGAGAAGAAATTATTGAAGAAGAATCTGAATTGTTCGACATGTATCCTCTTGTATCTTTGTCCTCAAAGTCGCATTCTGTAGTAAATCATCCAAGTATGGAAAAATCTGAATTCCTTCTCTCCTCAAATATGCTATTAGAGGTATGAGAACTTTTGTGATGCCAGTCTGAAAGATAATCTTGAACCGGTAATGCTGATGTTTGTATGCAAACCTCTGATACTTCTTGCTCTATTCATCCATTGGAATATGCAAGTATGCTTCTTTTAGACCGATCGACACCATCAATCGCTTTCTTAAGTTGTCTTTGATTGTCATTAACATCTCCATCTTGAATTAACAATATTTTACAAATTGGTTTAGATATTTCAAATTTAATACAGGGCAGTGACCTCCTTTGCTTTTTGGTATTGCGAAAAAAAATGGAGTAGACTCCAGAAATTTTTTGATTTACTGGAACTTCTTCTATTGCTTGCATTTGAAGATGTTGAATCTCTGGTTTAATTTGTGATATGTGTAAATTTTGTGTCACTGCGTTATTTGTGTAACTTTTGTGTCATGACATTTATGTGTTTGTAGTAAAATAAAATAAAAAAAGAATCTCTGTTTCAACAACTTGTTACAACTTGTCTCTTGATACAGGTGAATAAAGGTATCTTGATTTGTGTATTTCATTGAATATAATGTGATAACCTGACTTTATTATCTTTAATACCCACTGATCTGATGTAATTTTTTTTTTTTGCCATATGTGGCCAAATTTTAATAATCTGCCTCCTACGTTTGTACATTTCATGTCAATATTGTCTTCCTCTTTATGTGTTCACATTTTGACCTCTGGTTTTGTTTATTTTGGAAATTCTGTTTGCCATAAAATGGTCTTGGTCTATTCCTGTTTCTTTGTGGTCTATAATTGAGTTGTCTGAAACCAGCTCTACCTCTTCGAAAGGAATTATAGCCACTATAATAATTTCTGTATTGTCTTTTAAAAACTCTTTTTTGAGTAGTTGGCATCATTTGTTTCTTATCTTTATTTTTTACCAGTATTTTCTCAAGTGCTTTGTCTCCAAATAATAGGTTTTCCATGAATGGGACATTTGCAAGATTATTTCTAGATTTCTAGTCTACTTTCCAGTGTTTAAATCAGAAAGACCTCCTTGCAACCATCACTGCATGTATGGATCTCGCTATAAATGCTACCGAATCATGACCTGCATCCGGTATATATTCAAGTACTGACCCTATATGATCTAAAGCTTTATACAGTAAATTTATATCTAATTCTTCTGCATTTTGAATTTCTTGAATCCAAAGCACTGTTGCACTAGAGAACATAGAAGCAGCTATTGATGCACATGACGCCATGGCTGAATTATTATGAACCTTTCTTAACGAAGAATCAGCCCTTTTTTCATTTAAATCTTTTAGAGTTGTATCACCTTCCCTAGGTGCTATGGCTCCCGATACCATGGCTGTGATAGGTCCATCAAACAAGGGGGACTTGAGCATTTCCATTGTATCTTTGTCAAATGTATAAAGTTTATAACCATAACCCATGAATTTCTTAGATTGTATAGAAGATCTCCATTCTCCTTCAATTAAATCTCTAAGTATCTCAGATAAAGGAGTTATTTCTCCTTTAGATACCTATTTTTGTATAACTGATGTTATTTTTGCCTCATTATTTTGTTTCTCATCTTTATTATATTTTTGCAATCTTAATGTTATTAGTCTTTTCAATAAACTCTTAAATTTTCTAACTGAAATAATCTTTCGGACATTAGTTCATCTTTCAGATCTTGATCAGATGAGTTATAATGATTTTCCTCATCCTGTATAGAATCCTCCTCATACTATCTCTTAAGTGTTTTGACTTCTTAGTACACTTTCTAGGTATCTGACTTCCTCATCTGTATTGGTCTCCATGTGTATCTTTTTTTTACTCTTACCAATTTTTTGTCTTATAATTTGTGTATCTTGCTCATTATTTTGAGCATCCCCCTAGCGTCTTCAAATAAATTCATCAATTCAGCTGTAATAATGGTTTTGACTACAATCATATCTCTTTTCCTATACCATTCATATCATAGTTATTTACATTAAGTTGATCCATGTTAACATGTGCTCTTTGATTTGCATTACACATTTTAATCGCATTTAATAACAGAGTTAATAATTCAGTTTGTTTGTAATCTCCTCTTACATATTATTAGATGAATTTGGACGTTCAAGCCTCATTGTGAATTTCTTTTTCTTTTTTACAGGTGCTGCTGATTCTGTGCTCTGAATCAGCTGCTGCAGCTCTGAACTGTCTCCGCCTAATGCTGGTATTTCAGAATGAGGCATCAGGCTTGTCTCATCCTGATCGGTCTGTTGTTGCTTTGAGGATTCTCTACCTCCTGCTGGAATTAGAAAAATGGCAGCCCAAGCTTCTCTTGCCCTGACCAATCAGCTTGGCTGTTGAAAATTCTCTGCTCACTAATGGAGCTACAAATTGGTGGATCGGACTACTCACTGTTTGTTCTCCACAACTGTTATTCTCTGAACTGGAAGAAAACCGTCACTACTGCAGCGGTTTTTCCGCTAATCTTCTTGCACTTTTCGCTAACTTTTGAATTACCACTATTTTATCAGTTAATTTTCCTTTTTTAACTTTAATATTTTATTTTATTTTAATTTTTTTTTTAAAAAAATTCTCTAGATGCAGCCCCTGCTTCAGTTCTTTTTTAGATATTTTTATCTCCTCAGAGGAGGATCCAGGCTGCTGCCTGGTCACTCCCCCCCATCATCATTATTATTATTATTATTATATTGTTGTTGTAATTTTAAATTCTTTGACTTGAAGGATGGGATGATCACTTGCCATCTGTCCGGTGTCTTTGTCCCCTTTTTCTATTTTATTGTTACTGGAGTCTTCAAAATAAGGGTGAGACTAGGTCAACTGCCTGGTTTCCTTACCCCTGGTATCTTCTATATCATTAAGAGTCCTCAATAACAGGGTGAGACTCAGGCAACGGCCTGGTTTCCTTTTCCCTAGTATCTTGTACATCATTTGAGTCCTCAATAACGGGGTGAGATTCAGGCAACTGCCTGATTTCTTTACCCCTGGTATCTTCTACATCATTAAAGTCCTCAATAACAGGGTGAGACCTACTGTAGGCAACTGCCCAGTTTCTATGCCCCTTGTCACTTTAATTTTGTTCAATTCAGTTATCCCGGATTGAAAATCCCATCAACTGTCCAGAGCCTTTGTCATTTTCTTTTTGTTTCTTTTTACATTGAAGCCCTTCAGGTATGATCTTCTCTCGTAATCATCCTTTCTTCTATTTCACTATCACTCGACTCAAATATCTTTCTTAGATCGTCTATTTTTCAATTTTCTCTAATTATCTCCAGATTAACTTCGTATTTTATAAGGAAAAGGGTTGCCTCCGTCTGGATGGTATGCCAGGTTAATAAAAACTGAGGAAGAAGGACGTTAGGAGTCAACGGAACAAATGCATTTAGAATTCTGACTCACGGGTGGTGCATGGGGATAAATCCAAAGAGAGTGGATTGATCCTCTTGCCATCCTGAGAATAGCACTTCCAAATCCCATGTTGCCTTCCCACAAATCCTCCTCTTTTGGTGAATTAATTTCTACAGCTTATTTTAGCTCAAAAATGTCAAATCAAGACTAATGTTAATTCTGTTTAAGGACAACCAAAAATTCAAAATTAGAATCCCAAGTTTGGTTTGGCTTGGTTTGAAATGTAATTCAGAGCAGCACTGGTAAGAATTTCTGTCAGAGCAGGAAAAGGAGTGACTGGTCTGAAGGAGAGAACAACTCAGTGGTAAAATACATATTTTGCACATGGAAGTTTCCAATTTAATTATTTTTGGGGTCCAGGTTAATTTAAATTTGGCCTTTTGCACTCTCTGACATCAGTATTGTAGTCTTACCTGTGTGTCCCTTTTTGGGATTGAGACACTCATGCTTTCACTCATAGTAGAGGTGTGAGCAAGATGGACCAGTTTAACATAAAGGAAGCTTCATATGCTCAAAGGCTGCTCCTTGCTGCTCACATACATAATCGGAAGAGTTATGTTTGCACATGGCCAAAGCAGCAAAAAAAAAAAAAAAAAAAAAAACCACCAAGATTCACCAGAAAACAACATGCAGGAATGATTCTCCATATCACCCTGCATTTTCAAGAAAGCAGACATTCTTAGCAATACAAAGATTAAGTGGGGGAAGCACACATAATGTTCAATACCTACCAAAAAGTCTGATCAGACAGTATCACTACTTTATTGAAATACTGATTTGATGAAGTAGGTGGCCTTCTAAAAAAGCCCAAACCGGGGGGAGGTGGACAACAACTGGGAAGGTCAGTCTTCATAGGTCTACTTTTGCAAAATGAAAAAAAAAAAAAAGATAAAATCTAGTTATTCTACACTGCACCAATGGAAAGAAATGGTTACTTATACCTGCTTCCCCCACTTAAAAGGTAACGTAAGTTTGCAGCAGACTATCAAGAAAAGAAATTCACACACACATACACATGTACACATTCAATCAGCATCAAAAGTAGTTCACAAAACTGAATGCCTCTCACATCAACTAGGCAATCTCTCTAAGGCTTTACAGTGATCCCACATTTCATTGTAAAGACATGTGGGACAGGGGCTTGAATGATTATTTTGGTTGTGAAATGTATTTCCCACATCCAACAGCACATTCTGATCCAATTCTCCAAACTACTATGTCTCATGTCTGGTGAAAGAAAAGGTTCCCCCTCCTTCCTCTCCTCCTTTGGGTTCAGCAACACATACACTGAGATGTAACTATCTCCTGGCATATGCTGGCATGAATAGCCAAAAATGAGATCTGCATGCACCTTAACAGTAAGCACATTCCATGTTTTAGAATCTATCACAGATTTAATCTCTGTAATAATTTTGGAGTTTTTAAATGTAAAACCACCAAGAATTAGGATGGCATTTATAGTTACTTGGCTACTCTTTGTTACTGAACAATCTGAGATCAGCTAGGCTTGAATAGCAGTGACGGTATGCCATAGGTCATTACCATTAAACATAACTCAACAAACAAGTTCAGTTTACTCATTATACCATCACTAGATGGAGTTTATTCTGAGGGCATAACAATCAATGTCGATGAAGCCAAAAAGCAAAGTTAAGGTGAAAGCTGGGATGCAATAAACTGTTAGCTTTAACTGTGTAATTGAATTTGCCCTGACTTATGCAGTGAAGCTGTCTAGAACACTGGATTGTTTACCAAAAAAGCATATTCAGAGCACTGCATTCTTCCAAGACACTGGAGCCACCTGGGAATACATAAAGAGACATCCTTATGGAGAGAAAATCCTTAACTAGACCAACAGTCTCAGGCTCTGTGCTGGTTTTAGCTGTTTGCAGAACTAATGAGAGCCATTCTTGTGGTAAGTGACAAAAGCTTCAATATAGCATCCTTTCCTTACCCTGAAGATGGTATTTTTGTATCACAGGGAAAGGTATATACAAGATACAGGTGGGATAATCTTGAACCTGTTAACCAAAAGAAGTTTGAGACTGCAAGAGGAGAATACATTCATAATCTGAGAAACCCAGTCCCAGTATAAGATGGTCAAGTTCTGAAAGATAAATTAATTAAACATTAAATTACTTCAGCTTCACAGAATTACAGCCTTACTGCCAACATAATTTGACAGCTACCATATCCATTATACACACATGCAGAATTGATGTTCTAAGAAGAGCCACACCTCACCAATCACTCTCACAGCAGTGCAGAAAGCAGCAGGGTCTACTGTATCAAAAGAGAGAAACTAACAAGAGCAACTAGAGCAGAGGGAATGTGAAGCTGAGAGAATAAAGCAACTGGGAGACTAGAAGACAACATACCACAATGGGCTGCACCAGAAGAGACACAATTACTGATGTAATACATCTAAGATGTATTACTATAGGTTACATAGCAAAGACTCCAATAGTCAATTTCAAATTGTTTCAGAGCAAAAAAAATAAAATGACATAAAATGATGTGACTGCATTACAGATAATAGAGCAATTGAATCTATTAATCATGAGGTTAATCTATTTATTCACCTTGAGAAAATTACTGATCAGAAGAAAGTCTATTAAAAGAATACAATGATTCAGACGCCACTACCATTACTTAGCGAGCAATCAGAGGATGCCCCTTTGAACCCTGCATTAATAAAGGTCTCATTAAATGCAAACCTGCGACATATTAATGTAAAGAGGCTCATTAGCCTGGAAAAATTGCTTGCCTTGAAAGTTGCTTATTTTCTTATGGAATGATGGTCAGGTCTCCAGTTATCAACTGTTGAGCTGGGTATCTCAACCAACAAAACCAGGAATTCAGTATGGAAAAACACCACATGACACTAACAAAAAATGTGAGGTTGCCTGTTCTGCTACAATCAAGATAACAGACTAATGTGTTTACCATTCTGCCACTGACGAACCACATCCATAACATGGAGATGCAGAACTCATTTTTGGACAGAAGAATCAGCTATTGATTTTCCTTTAAAAAAAAAAAAAGCAAAGGAGCAGCTTGAAAGTATATTGGGAATACCTGGTGAAATCTTAGAAATGGCAGCAGAAGCAGAATAAGATTTCTAGTCAGAAAGCTAGACTCAAACCAAGCTCCAACCTAGCCCCTGCTTCCTCTTTTAACAAGCAGAATTGAATTATACAAAAGTAATCAGTACATGTATATTTATTTATTTTAACGATGTGAAATACTTGGTAGAGATTTTGGGATACTTTTATAAAGACACATTACTTTTTTGTACCTATTCAGAGGGAGAGTCAGAATAAAATAGTGATTTGAGCATTGGCCTATGAGTCTGAAGACCAGGGTTCGAATCCCTGCTCAACCATGGAATCTCACCGAGTGACCTTAGGCAGGTCAGACTATCTCAGCCTTAGAGGAAGGCAAAGGCAGACAGCCTCTGCACTTATCTTGCCAAGACAACCCTGTGATAGGGTCGCCATAAATTGGAAATGACTTGAAAGCACAGAGCAACCAATTATTCCAAGGTGGAAACCAGTGAAACTAGTGCCATGAGAACTAGAAACATTCAGACGTTCTTCTTCATCATACCTATGCATTATATATAATTCTGCTCTACCTGATTTGCCAACTGTGCTGCAGGACTGAAATACTGGAGGACAAATAATGGCCTAAACAATTAATTACTATACAGAAGTTAAGGAGTCATTTTATTTTACTGAGCCAAAATTCTGCAAGCAAGTCTTAGAGAACCCGGGTTTTCAAGGTTTTTGCTATATGCTCTCTCCCCCGTGTGTGTGTGTGTGTGTGTAACCTACAGACTATTTGATAAGAACAGCTTAATCCTTTCATTAGAGAATATTTATAAATACAATTTAACATAGAAACAATTAATAATATATATCCTATCCAAAGAATGCAGTTGCAAATAGAAATAACATGATAGTATATTAGTAGGGAATACAAAGCAAATTTAATTCCTAGGATACCCCTGTAATTGGAGGATAAACTTAGATTATGGTTACACTGATGGGTTTTCTCTGAAGTCCTATTGACATGATTCAGTCAGACTTTGCATTTATATTCTTTGACTGATTTTGCTACATCTTTCCTCACCGTAAATGCTACCTCATTTGTTCTTATCTTTTCATTTCCTGAGTAAGACTGTGTAATTATCTGATTTAAAATTACCCATTCCTGTCCATTTTGGCTCACTCACCCCAAATACTGCAATATTTATACATTCCATTTCTTTTATTTTCTTTTTAATTACGTCTAATTTTACCTGATTCACGTTTCTCTCCTATGATAGTTTTGTATAGCTTCAGACTTTCCTTTATCCTATGAGCACATGAACAGCTGAACTTACTTTTGGCTTGAGTCCAGCTGTATCATTAACACCAGCAGTACTCTTAGTTGTCCTCTGCCTGTCCCAGCAGGCTGCTGATTACATACTGGTACTATCATTTCTTGTGTGTTGGACTGTCACCTCATAGGATTTCCATGGTAACAAATCTTCAGAAGGGGGTTTACTATGTCTCATTTTGTGCAGTACTAACAAATATTAGCTATGTTGCCATTGCCATTATTCTGAGAGATCATCCGGTAGTGTCAACTTCCACTGCTGCTGCCCAGTAGTTGCTTGGCACTTTAATCTGTCTTCTCGGCAAAGCCTGGCTGCTTGTTATTATTGTGTGCCTTCAGTTGTTCAAGAGTATCTCCACATTCAGCAGGAAAGGAAGCTGTGCTATCTTTTGGGGGCAGGGACTGGAGACAGAGTGGCTAGAAGGGCTTGGTGATGGTGGCAACACTGTTTCTCCCTCGGTAAGTGTTACCTAGAGGCCATCAGCCAGGCAGTTATCATGGATCCCATGGCAAAGTCACTGGTTTAGCTTGCTTAGCTATGTCCTCACCAGCAGTGGATGCTTTGGGTCCTCTTCTACCAGCAGCACAAGTAGGTAGGAAGGTAGGGAAAACATTTTTGTCTCAAAACAATTTGAGGACAAAAATCTGGCATAGCTCTATTTAATCATAATATAAAACCACAAAAAATTGAACATGACAATGGATAGTCATCAAAATGTATACAGGTAATCAGAAAAAATAATTTAGGAGACAGGTGGGAAACAATTGAGAAAAACTAGTTTAAGTGAATTCTGGGGGACCAATATTCCCCTTGGATATCCCAGATACAACTTCTTTTGTCCTTCAGTAATATAGGATAGAATAATGTCAGCATTACAAGAAAAGTATTCCGAAAAGTAGTCCTTTAAAAATAGAATTACTATTCTAATTAAAATAGAATAGTAAAGTAGAAGGAAAAAAATATTTTTAGAAGAAACTATATCTAAGTGTCTACAACTAATCTGAAATCTACAGCCTAAGGCATTCTGAAACATAATAATAATAATAATAATAATAATAATAATAATAATAATAATTATTATTATTATTATTATTATTATTATTATTATTATTTGTATACTGCCCTGTGGCGAACCAATCCGGGCGGTTGACAACAGTGATTATAACACAGTAAAATATAAAATTAAAAACATTATAATCCCTCCCCTCCTTATAAAAGTATTAAAAAATATGACAGATTAAAAACACAATATCAAAACATAAAATATAGTTAAAACAAACTAAAAACCCTGGTGTCCCTCTGGAGATCCTCAACCATCACTGAAGATGGGGCCACGAGAGGAAAGAGGGGATCAGGGAGCCCAGGCCGGGATGGTTAATCTGGAAAGGCCTGCCGGAAGAGATCCGTCTTGACAGCTTTTTTAAAGCTGTCTAATGATGTCAACTGACGGATCTCATTCGGCAGGTCGTTCCAGAGAAACAGACAGAAAACTTGACCTTCTTGTATACACATCAGGAAAGATCACAGTAGGCCACAGAAAAACACTGCCTCATATGATAGAAGCTAGGAGTTCAGGGTCAAAATAAGCATGTCAGCAGCTTAGTGATGACATATTAACACCAAGAAAAACATAGCATAACCAGCCTCTTTGAGTCTTACTGAAAACTCATCTTAAGAAACAGAGGCATCTCAGAAGATTATTTTATCATCTGCAGAACTCAAATCATATCTGTTTGGACCAAGTGGTCTAGAAAAACTACAATTCAGAAAACATTTACACAGTCCTAACAGTTATCACACTTCTCACTGCAGTATCACTGCTGCTTTAATATCAGTCTCTGAAGTCAAACTGACAGAGGCAGAATCACATAATTGCTATATCATTTCAAGTGAAAGAACAAGAAAGTTCTAAATCACACAAACACAACATATCTGTATACAGTGGGCCCTTGGTATTTGCTGCAGTTTGGTTCCAGGACCCCCTGTGGATATCAAAAACCAAAATAGGCCATTATATTTAATGTCATAGTAAAATGGTATTCCTTATGTAAAATGGCAAAATCAAGGTTTGCTTTTTGGGTTTTTTGTTTTTTTTTTTAATTTCAAACCGTGGATGGTTGAGGTTGAATGCATGGATGCAGTATCTGTGGACACAGAGAGCTGACTATATATGCCATAACATTAGAAAATAAAGTACAAGGAAAAAAAGAAAATACAAAGTGCAAATAAAATAAAGTAAAGCCTCCTTGAACAAAACTGTAGATCAATATTACAAACTCCAAGTCAAAAGGGAGTATGATGTGGCTAATCATAGCCTCCTTAGCTTCCATCCACAATTAACCATTATCTGCTAGACAATAAAAACATAGACTAAACACAACTGCCCTTTCAAGTGAATTAAGATTTAAGCACCATTTTAGCAGTCTAATACTGAAAGAGTTAGCTGCATCATTCTAGAGGTAGGGCTATCCTGTCCTGCTACATTGCCAAAAATGAAACTGTCTGTCTCATGGATGTTTCTCCATCAAGATATTCAATTATAGTAAATAATTGCCAAGGATCCCACAGAGAAAACACACTGTTTTCCAACCAGGCTTTTTCCCCCAGCCACATACCTTCAATCTACAAACATACTTCATCTTCCTTCTGTTCCTTCTCGCAGGGATTTTTTCATGCTGAGCTCCTCCCTCCCAAAGGATTCACAAACCATACTAAGGATAGATTCTGTCCTTTAGATAACATCTTCCTACTGATGACTGCTTTTTCAGTTGCTACATTTAGAACAGTATCAGTCCCCCAGAGTTTCATTTATCACTGCTCATGAAAAATGAAGACAGTAACAAAGTAAATCCTGCACAGTATATATAAAGACATAAAATTCACAAGCCTGTAGAGATCATCTTTAATGTTGGCTTTACAGACACATAAAGTTACTTGGAAAATGCCTAGCAAGAGTTTGTTTTCCTTAAGCTATCTTCTCGAGCAAGGAAGTTGGAGATACATCAACAAAGATAGACTCTGAGTCACAGAAGAAGTATTGACCCCTGTTATTCCTTAACCTGGCACCAACAACTGCCTCTTAGGAAACAGAGAAGAAGGACAGGTTGCTCACCTGTAACTGTGTTTCTTCGAGTGGTCATCTGCGAAGTCATGTAACTTTCTGCAGCCTCTTGCAACTTTTTGGCGGTAGCCCCGCCCATCCGTATATAAGACCCCTATCGGTCCGCTCTCCTTCAGTTCCTTCATTCCGCCGCGTTTGCAGCTCGAGGAACTTCGCTTGACTCATTGAATCTCAAAACTGGCTATTGAAATGGACTGGACCTCTGACCATTCTCTTGGATTACGATTTGGACATTGTCTCGGACTTCTCAACATCGACGCGGACCGGTAACGA